>NC_041369.1:18279911-18604911 GCF_900634415.1 Cottoperca gobio | reverse complement strand
GAAGACCTTTTTCAGATATACTTGTATCAGGTCATCTGGCAGGTGGAAGTGTGACATCTGGACAGACAGAGAGTGGAGAGGTGTAATCTATACGTTACTTCTGCTGCCAACTGATGCACGATAGACAGGAAGAAGGTTAGACTGACAGTAGGGTGTAAACGTGGGCTGACGCCAAACCACGTTCCTCCCGTTGGAGGGGTGTAATGTCTGTTTTTACACGGCTGCCAACAGAGATGTTAGTGCCGATCCCAAAGGCCTCTTCTTTCAGTTCAGCTACAAAAGAAAGAAAAGCTAAAAAAAAGAAGGGTCACGTCATTCGCTTTAAATACAATTTTCTCTTTTCAAATACCACCAAGTCAAATAACATGTGGACGTTGTTTTTATGTTGAAGTTATAACTGTCGGTTATACTTCAGTTAGACTTACACAGCAAATAGTTTTCTTGGATTTATTTAAATGTATTCATGGCATGGCCACAGAAAGTTTCACATTTTCTGATTGGCTGGCAGGTATACTTTATTAAACTGCAGGTAACCATAGAAACAGCACTGCTTTACCAGTTAGGTGAGACTGACGACAGATAAACTTTATTTTAAATGGATAATGATTTTAAACGCAGCCTCTCTTTTCAGCTGCGGTACAGATGTGATAATAAATCTGAGGTGATGGCTGGCTTTAGATGCAGTTTTACAATAAAGACTGGAAGCAGGCTCTCTCTCCCGACTCTCATAGCCCCAAAGACGTGACTTTACAGAAACAAATATGGCGGCCGACAGGCGGGAATAACTAGCTGTTGTGCATAGCAATGAGGCATCTTTTTTTGTGGCTATAAAAGATTAACAACTGTAACACAGTAAACTTTGTTTTAACCACCAACATCAATAATAGAATAGACACATTACATACCAGGTCCAGGAGAAAGTCAGGATTCAACGCAATTCTTTCCATCTGTTGAATGACCGAGCAAGACTGTGATCCTTCACCGTCCTTTTTAGTTTGTTCTTCAGTCAATTCATATCTTTTTCTCTTTGCTGCCATAAATTCACTCTCCTGGAAAGTCACGGGTTGTTTGAAAGTGTCCAGAATGAAAGTAGTTTCACACCAGGCAAAGGCAAAGTGAGTTCTTCTGCTTTAATGACCATCAACCTCTCAAAACATTGACTGTATCGACCACAGAAGGACGTCATGTTGCCTTCAAAGCCAAAACAACTTGGTCCACATTCAAAATCCCTTCATTTCAGAATGTTTTTTTGTTGCCTGTTTTCATTTTGTCTTCTGTGAAGGAACATAATCAAACAGGTTTTTTATTTCATTTTGGACTGGACCGTACACAGAGGTGGTCTGATCTCTCTATTTGCGTTGTCTGTTCTTGGCTTCAGTCGTGGCTCTCTCTCCTCACGACCATGTTTCACTTTGTCGCCCGACTCTCCCCGCTGAGAGGGGACTGTCACCCAGCGCTGTGCCAGGCCCGGAGCTGGCACACACACACACACACACACACACACACACACACACACAACCTTCTCTCCGTCTCCCATATTTAAGAAAGAAAAAAAGAAGTTCTCCTGCTCTGTTTTCCCTGTGTCATCTTGCTGAGAGACTCGTTCCTCTGGGCAGATTTGAAGCATGTGGTGGCCAGAGATTTAGACAGATATATCTCTCCCATTAACATCTGCTCCCCTGGCCTGCTCCGCTCTTTCCAGAAGGCCACCGCATACACACCCACCAACACATACATATATACACACACACATACACTGCGGTTCATCCATGGTTGACAATCAAGGACAGTTGGTTTTGAGCAGTGTCAGGACAGTTAGACTCTCACGGGGAGTCTCCAAACTACAGGCGACTGGCACACAGACAAACACTCAGAGAGCACATTTACGGCCAAACACTGAACGCCATCTGTCAGTCACTGTAGGAGGATATTACTGCTGACACACACACACACACACACACACACACACACGCAGCCACTTTCTGTCTGGCTGAATCTGTATTTATTACACAAAATTCACACCGAAACTGGCTTGTGTGTGTATTTGTGTGCGCACAAGTTTGTCTTCTTGTGCATATTTTGCCTGCTGTGTAAACACAGCATGTCCGTTTTGTCGGGAAGGTTGTCTGTGTGTTGTATTTTTTCTTTATTTTACAAGCCCATAATTAATAACATCGACAGTGTTCGTGCTCACGTGGTAATTTACTGGAGGAAGAATTCTGATATTTTGTGAGGTGAAGTTACTTTCTACAAAGTTCAGAAAGTACAGGAAACAGGATTATAAGTACTCAAGGTAAGACATTATTATAAATATGATATTTAGGGCTGCAACTGATTTTCTTTATTGATGTATCTCTTGTTTAATATATACTTTTTTTTGCGTATAAAATGTTAGAAAATAGCAAAATAAAAGCCGAAGGTTATTTTATTGTTGTTGATTAATCTTCTGTCAATCGACCGATTAAATTATCAACTAATCTGTGCACAAATTGAATTACTGGATTATTATTATTATTATTATTATTATTATTATAGATGCATTAACATAAAAGCAGCATTTTAATACAGCAGCTGCTGAAGGTCATTTGAACTGTGTTATATTGTAAAGCATTGATGAAGTACATTTATTTAATGTACTTTTGAGATTCTTGTAAATGTTCTGCTACTTCTAATCCACATAAATGTGACCACATAGTATATGAAGTAAGTAAAACTAACCACATGACCTGCAACAATAATAACAAATGTTGCTTACACATTATGCATCATAATAATCCAGTACTGTAATAATGTAAGAGGCAATTCTGATCCACTATAAGTGTGAAAATGTTGCTAATAATACTTTTACCGTTACTGTATTATTTCACAGTTTATTCTTTAAATAAAGGATCTGAATCCTTTTTCTGCCACTGCTGTCTGAATAAACTGTAACTGAATAAAAAGTATAATATTTACCTCTGAAATGTAGTGGAGTAGACGTATAATGCAGCATAGAGTTAAAATACTTGAGTAATGTAACTCAGAATTGTACTTAAGTACAGTAATTGAGTAAATTAACTTCAATATTTCCAGCCACTTTTTGTATTTTTCACATATTTAACAAATGTATGTGAAAAATTATTTGATTTTAACCGACATACAACTACATAATGCTTTATATATATACACATATGTGTGTATATTCTTTAACCCTAAAGCGGTATGAATAACACCTTATTAAATTAACTTTATCTTGTTTCCATTGTGTTTAAAAGTCCCATGATAACAGATGATACAACCAGCCTGGAACAATAACGCACATGGATGTCATTCTGCAGCCCCATCCTCTCACTTCCCGCGACCCTGCATGGACAAAGGGAAGTGTCAACACCACCTCTCTAACTGCACAATTAACATGCAAATGAGCTCTGTCGCTAATGGCGATGGCAAAGCGCTCTTATGATGGAAATATGCTTTCTGTTTTGGCAGTATGGGTTAAACATTAGTCTGTGGAATCAGCTGAGGACATGAGGGCAGAGGGCCCCAAGGCTTCCCAGAGGGCAGGAAGAGAGAGAGTGATAGAGAGAGGTAGAGACGGAGAGCGAATGGCCTCTGCACCTGCTTCACTGACTACGACTACGACACACACACACACCAGAGCACGACCAGGCAGTGGAAATCAGCCTCGTTCAGGCTGTCAGCCCGCTCAATAACTTACCCCCTTAACTGCTTTTGTTCTAGCATCAGTTCGGCTGATGCTGCCGCTGCCCCTTATTCAACTGAAATTTATTTTCAATTGCTGCCCTCAGGCACCGGCCCTGCAGCAGCTCACTGACCGAGCAAGTAAACAGACCAGCAGTTCACCACTTCACACTTCAGGCAGGACTCTTCAGACTGAATGCAGCAACAGTCTGCACGTGCCAAATGAGATGTTTATACAAACTGTGCAGTAATAAAAACATTAAAAGGCCTGACTGTTTGGACATATCTGACTAAAAAGCCTTATATGTGCAGATTTGTAAAGCTCATATGTGTCATGGAGCTGGAAAACATCTATCAGTGAGTTTTACTTAAAACAACTTTCAGATTTTTAAGTTTTTTCTACGCCACTGAGCGAGGCCGACAGCATTTGTTGCCTTATTAGCATCCGTGTCCAAAGGCCTGTATGTGTGTGTGTGTGTGTGTGTGTGTGTGTGTGTGTGTGTGTGTGTGTGTGTGTGTGTGTGTGTTTGTGTGTGTGTAGAGGCGGAACAATGCTGTGCCGCTCTAAGTGATAAACCTTGAGTGGCTCCCAGTAACAGGTGTGTGCTTTGTAAAAGGACCAGTCGTTTGTGAAGCCTCATGAAAAGAGGACACACACTGGAGAAATTAAATCCTCTTTTTTGTCTGTCAGGATTATTTATATTTGCAGTGTAAATAACTCTGTTTTAAATCTGAACACTTTTAAAGAAGAATATTCCCTGAGGCTGTTAACACTTGAATGTTAAACCTCTAAGTTGTTAAATATATATTTTTGTAATTATTTTTGGTATTCTGCATATTTGACCTCTGATTTGAAATCTTTCACGCTTTATGCTTTCAGTTTGTATTTAATTGTACTTTTCATATGTTCTTATGTATGTGATGGTTCTGTTATGTGCTGTCCTTTAGGCACAATGACTCCTTTATTTAGGCTCATTCATGTATTCACTCGTGCAGATTTTTACAAAGCAGAATAAGTGGAAAGAAAGCGCCATTTTTTGTGCCAATGTGCTGTTTGGTAGAATAAAAGATTTTTTAAATACTTGTGAAAATATTCCTGCATTTAACAGCTGTTTTTACAGCTTTCTGCCTCTCTTTTCCTTAGTTTACTTAGTTCTATTTGTTATCTTGCATCATTATCACCAACTTTTTGTCTTTGCTGGGCATTTCCTAAGGAAAAGAGAGAATCTCAGTGGGATTTACATGATTAGGTAAAAGTATAAATAAAAGTGTGAGTCTAATGAGGATCATTTTTGAGAGCCCTGCTAGGAAGATAAGCTGCACCATTATGATAAACACAGTGGCAGAAAAAGGCATAATTCAATCGTTGTTTGCAAGTGTTTGATTACTTTTTCAATTACTTGTAGGCTTTACGATTAATTACAGCAGAAAAAATCTTAAATTTCAGAGTGCATGCCAGTAGCAATAAATACTCCTGTTACCATATGATCATCGACCAAATTGCAAGATTTACATTCCCAGAATAAGACAGAAAAGCCACTGATTTACATTAATCTCTTTAACATTCAACTGCCATGGTTTTGCATTTGTCTTGTGCATGTTATTTGCATGTGCATGAGTGTTTTGTGCATTATGTTGTGGCTTACTTACAAATGATCCCCGTCCATGAATGTATCAGTGCTTGATGGCAGCAGCAGCAGCAGCAGCAGTTGTCTCTGCTTTCCTCAGCTCCTAATTAGCCAGAATTAAGAAGTATTTCTCGGCCCATTGAAGAGTCCATTTCCTTTGAAACCAGAGCATAATAAACCTTAAGTAATTACCCCAACTCATGACTATTAACTCGCAAACCGCCAGCTTCCCTTGACAACATCCTCCTCAGTGTTGTGTGGTTAAAAGGCCATTGCAGCTACCCAGCTATTTACATCCCATCTGGCAGCCTGCGAGGGACAGACAGGCTGTACTCATTCCTAAAGACAAAAAACGAAGAAGTGTAAAATGAACTCTTTCACTCTTTCTCAACTTCGCCACAGAACTTGTGTTTTCTTCCCTCCAAATAAATTACAAAAGAGCTTCTTCTTCTCCTTTTCTGTTTCTTTCTTTATTGTTTTTAATCCACACACTCATTTGCATGCGCCGAGGCCGAGGTGGGGGTCTGCATGTATAATTTTTCCTGCATTTAAGTAGCCTGTAATCCCGACGCCTTTTCTTGTGATGTGATTTTCCCCTCTTGGTCCCCCATGAACAATTAACTTGTAATCTCCACAAACATACATTCTGTCGCTGCAGAGATGAGACAGAGAAACACCCAAGGGACCCGGCGGACAAACTGCTCTGCGCTCCCCGAGGAGGATCACTCTCTCGCTGCTGCTGCAGGAACAATTCAACGTGGGCTCCATTAGGCTGCAGCCCAGTGCCCTCATTTCATCCTCATTTTCCTTTTCTTTAACATTTGTGTTAGCTGCTCGGAAATGTTAAATAAATGCTGTCTGTGCTTCAACTCATCACGAGCTGGTGTTATTGTGCAACATGGGGCGAGACAGAAGAGAACAATTACCAGATGATATAATCTCAGATTTGAAATTTAAAAGTAAAATACACCTAAATAGCTTTCGGGCGTACCTCACTTAATAGAACTGCGTCCAATATATTACATTTAATACACAGAAGTGCTGCTCTTCTAATAGTTACCCAGGGAAATGTAATGTTGGTAAGAATAATTGAAAGCGGGAAGAATAGCCGATTATCAGAGTCAATTTCGTTAACTCACTTGAAGTTTTTCCTTTTACATAAATTGTAAATAATCATAAATAAATATAATAAAATAAACATTTATTTTATTATGATATTTGCTTTTAAATAAAAATAAGCGTCCAGAGAAAATGTAGAGTCTGTAAAAGTAAACACATCGTTGCGTTTCTAAAATGGGGCCTTTAAAATATTACACGAAATTCAAATAATTTGAAATACTGAAAATGTGCAAGAATTAACTGAAATAAAAGAATGGATTTAGAGGGATAAATGTTTGCTTTTGAAAATAAATCACCTTTGTATGAGTTGTCAATATGCACCCATTAAAAAAAGTAAAGTAAGACACCTAATCTACACTTCAGGAAGTCAGAATTGACGCCTTAAATATTGTTTTTAATTTATAATTTGAAGAAAAAAGAGTAGAAGACAGTGAGATATGATCCATAATTTCAGTTTTATTGAAATTTCATCCAGAGATGCTGGGTGATAATAAATATTTCATCAACAATGTACAAAAATAAAGACACAGGGTCTCTTGGCATAACAAATTAAGTTCAGCAAAAACAATCATGCTGTGATAATTATACCATCATGCACAGAAAAATACGAAAAGAAAAAATCAGAGATCAGAGCACAAATGGACAAAATAAAAATTAATGTAAGGAATTTTAAAACAAGTATAGCCAAAAGAAATAGCCAAATACATAAATGTCATTATTTTCATTTACAACTCAAGTTTAAAATCCTTGGTACAAGGCACAGAGAGCATTCTTCGTTTTCACAAAATGACGCCTAATACAAAAAAATAATGTAAAATGAATTAAATGTTCATGCAGCCTCCTTCACCTTTTACATGTTAGCGTCAGACTGAAACTCAGTCAGACACAAGAGGGTCGTGGCATCTTGTTGCATGACACACAACTTTTTAATTTTACCTTCAATTGGCAAAAATCATCAGTCTTTATAAGTCCTTGTTACAAGGAGGAAAATAACACTTTTTCTCTAACGCCAAACAAGAAAACAGACAAAACAACAACATGCACCAGTGAGGCCAAATCCACCCTCATGCCCTGAATTCTATATGTACAAACACCATGACATATCTCAGTCTTTGCGTGTCTGGCAGACATCATTTAATCATGTCCTTGCCCTCCACTGAGAGTCTCGTGAGGCTGGAGGAGGTGATGGGGATGTGTGGAGGAGGAGGCACCTGGCAGATGGTGCAGGGGCACGGCAGTCCGGCCCAGTGCTGGAAGCCGGTGCCCAGCTGCAGGGCTGGAGGCGCAACCGCGGAGCTCTTCATCAGGGCGTGGGGTGCTCGGAGAGACGAGAGACCCGGCAGCGCGCTCGACAGCGTGGAGGATGTGGATGATGACAACGCGCCCCCGAGAAGAGGGTGCACCTGGTGCGCGGCGGCGGCGGCTGCGGCAGCAGCTACGGGGCCCCCGGGATGTCCAATGGGGCCAGGGTGCGCCACGGTGCCGCAGTGGAAAGCTGAGTTGTGCCCTCCGTAAATCTCCCCCACCAGCCGCTTCATCTCGTCCAAGGAGCTGTTGAGCATCAGGATGTAGTTCCTGGCGAGAAGCAGCGTGGCGATCTTGGACAACTTCCGCACTGACGGTCCGTGCGCGTAGGGCATCACCTCGCGCAGGCCGTCCATGGCCAGGTTGAGGTCGTGCATGCGCTTTCGCTCCCGGCCGTTAATCTTGAGACGGAGGTGGTACATTTCCTCCTCGGTAACTTGTTTCTTGAGTTTAAACTTGTTGCTTCCGCTACTGCTGCTGCTGCTGCTGCTGCTGTCTACTGACTTGGGGTCTTCAGATCTCAGGAGATCACTGGCGCTCAGCTTCTGTCTCAGCTCACTGCTCTGCGTAGATGAGGACACGGAGGATCCGACGTGGAGGTGATGTTGGTGATGTGGGTGGTGGTCTCGAAGAGACATGACATCCATGTCCGGCGAAGATGCTCTGCTGCTCAGGCTGGAGTCTGAATTCATTTTATGGGTTCGCTTCAGAGGTTGTTTGGTAGGAGGTCGCTGCTGGATTCCTCCCTCTATCTCTCTCTCTCTCTCTCTCTCTCTCTCTCTCTCTTCCTCTCTCTCTCTCTCTCTCTCTCACTTGGACTCCTCTCTCTCTCTCCACTTGGACTCTATCTCTCTCTCTCTCTCTCTCTCTCTCACTTGGACTCTCTCTCTCTCTCTCTCGCTCTCTATCCTCTCTCTCTCACTCTCTCTCTCTCTCTCTCCTCTCTCTCTCCTCCTCTCTCTTCTCACTTGGACTCTCTCTCTCTCTCTCTCTCTCTCTCTCTCTCCTCTCTCTCTCTCTCTCTCTCTCTCTCTCTCTCTCTCTCTTCTCTTCTCTCTCTTTCTCTCTCCTTTACTCTCTTCTCTCTTGTCTCTCTTTCTGGAGCCTCTCTGGTCACCTGATGTTGTCTGTATCCCTCCTGTCCCACGCTTATGTCCCTCTTATCACATCGGTGTCCACTTTGCCTCTGACGACTTTCTCCCTTTTCTCCTCTTTTCTCCCTTTTCTCCCTTTTCTCCCTTTTCTCCCTTTTCTCCCTTTTCTCTCTTTCTCCCTTTCTCCCTTTTCTCCCTTTTCTCCCTTTTCTCTCTCTCTCTGTGTCTCTGTATCTCTGCGGTGAGGAGGACACTGATAGTTGGTATTTATACATGCCGGGAAACAAAAGCAGCTTTCCTATTCATAACGCCTAGTTAGGAGGATGACGTGCCAGTTAAAAAGGGGGCGGTGTGCTTTGACTGTCCCAGTGACCGCGGTGCGCAACCATTCACTGCCATTGTCAGGACACTGTTGGGGGGGCACAGCGCGCCTCTCTTCTTCTTCTTCTCTCAATTTTTAAAAATCTTTTTCTCTTCTTCTTTTTCTCTTATCCTCCCGTGGATCAGAAAAGTTGGTCTTCATGGGACAAACTGGTCAGTTTTTTAATTGCTTATTTAATTTTAAGATTTATGTAAGACTTATACATATAAGTTGTTTTTGAGAACCTCCTACAGTTTATTTATTTATTTTAAAGCTACCAACACGCCTGTAATCGGCCTGCCTTGTCTGAGCTTTAGTTGTAAACTGCGCAATCTGGATTTACGCACAAACTCATCGTTATAATATATAACATTTAATTTAATTTAAAATGTTTTGACAATTGTTGATGAAATGCACCAAGAGGAGAAGCACTTTGTTCTCTAATAAACACTTCCTCACCCTCTCACACAGTGCTCACTCACACACAGTGTTTATCTGCCAGTCAAATCTTAAAGCAAAGTCTCCGGTGGTTGCCTGAGGGAATGAGGAGGAATGGGAAGGGAAATTGCTTTCCCATTCAGCAGCTCCTGCTGCCGCAGGGGAGCACGGCCTCCGCTGGGACAGAGGTAACATGCCCGCTCCGACACTCGGCACTCTGCTGGCCATATGGCAGCATGTGGGCCTCATGTCTGGACCTTCATAAAACTCCTCATCACGCCCATGTATTACTGAAGGATCATTTTTCATTTAATTTCTTCAATATTATTATTTGATATTTTATAGCTTATCCCCCGAGCAAAAATCTAACAATTTTATCCTTAAAAAAATAAATATGAATAAACTATATTTTGATTAATAACATTCAGCGCATAGGTATTTAAAAAATGTAAATTAAATGTCAATCAAAATACTGAACACTGCTCAACATACAGTCATTTTATAATTCATACACTCACATAGGAATGTTACTAATGCCAAACTACAGATGTATTTATGTCACTGAATAAATAATACATTATACATTAAATATACATTATTATTAGAAAATGAACATAAAACATTTATCTATCGTGAAACATTTTGCATTGATTAATTAAGCGAACAGACAGATATTAGGAGAATACATTAAATTGAGTCAGTATTGTCTATATTGAGCTGCTGAGAGCGCTCTCTCCACTCTGAAGAGTCTCCTCCAGATCGTTTTTGTGGAGGTGGAGTGGAGGAACGGGCCACCAAACAATAACATGTGGAAGTAACTGAAGCACGACCACCTCAGCATCCCTCCATCCATCCATCTGTCTGTCCTTCCATCCATCCGTCTGCACACCCACCCACCCACCCAGCACTTCAAACCCGGATAATGAAGTCTGTCTCAAACTCTGCTCGGTGCTCTATCCGTCGCCAATGAGATCCCCCTGGTAGAACAGTAAAAATAAGTATTCACGGCCTCATTGTTGGTCCAGCAAAAGAGCCCTTCTCATAAAGGTGCTGCCAATGCAAAGAAAAGCGCTGGTCGGCTTTGCTCTCTCTTGGTGGCATTTGAAAGTGTAAAGCTTTGAATACCAATTGCTTGAACTGGACATATGTGAATCCGCTGTAAGCCTACTAATCCTGTCCCCAAGTGTTTCTTTGTGTGCGGGGCAGCCTCGCACACCCAAGAGAAAGTGTTCCTAATCCGGCCAATGTGGAGAAATGTGTGAATGAGAGGGCCAGAGGAGAGCTCAGAGGCGAGGTGTGTGAGCATGATTGTGTGTCAGGTATCAGTTTGTGCAGGAACACATGCGTTTGAATGGCTTTCTTTTGCTTTATTTATGTATTTTTTGGTCTTTCTGATTGTGTGTGTGTCCATCTGAAGCCCCTGGCTCCACACCACCAGGACACAGGTCTAAGTGGAGGCAGTTATTCACCGTTCCCCACACTACTGTCGCAGCAGGTCGCCCCTAATGTGCTCTTTTCACTGCGTAAGCTCCTCGCTTTCCTTTTATTCCTCTGTTCGTATCTTTTATTTTATCTCATCCCTTCTCACATCCTCACACACTCTTTGTCACTTACTCCTTCTTCTCTCCAGTTTCTGGCACTTTTTTTTTTATCTTTCTCTGTTGCCCTCTCACATCAGTTTTCTGGGCAGCAAAAGGACAGCTAGTTAAACACTAAGAGTCATGTGGTCAACATTTGGGTCAATACAAGGCTAACTTCACGCTTCACCCATGGGAAGAAAACCATCCACCTCGCCTGGTTTCCATGAACCTTGGTGGAAGGATGTAGCATTGAGCGATGAAGAGCTCGTTACATTTTGGATTTTAGGATAGGGCATAAAAATATTATTTGGGACGACATAAATGTTTTTGTCTTTATGACCCCTGAGGGTCCCGACCCCTATAGGGACAGAGGGTGTATGTGTGTGTGTGTGTGTGTGTGTGTGTGTGTGTGTGTGTGTGTGTGTGTGTGTGTGTGTGTGTGTGTGTGTGGGGGAGATATTCTTTCAGCACAAACAGATCAAACAGCAAAATGTTCTTCACAGAAAGTTAAAGGTTTAAAGGAAATGTGCTCTTCTTGTTTTTAACAATTCTCTGCTGTCAAGGCTTCAAAAATGTTTTCTAATGTTTCTCCCAACATGTGTATTTTATATTTCACATCATGCAGAAGCAGGTAATGTTGGGATTTCTTGTTTGGTCTCATTTGTTTATGTCTCATATTATAAATGAACGCGGACAAGAGGACAAAGATGTATTTTTATGCTCACTGGTACAGTAACATGATGAGAGTTATCTCCTGAATCTGCAGCTCCGCTCTGCTTCACGTGGCTTCATAATGAGGTTACGCTCATGTTTAGCTGTCCAACCTGCAACTTTACTGTTTAAATTCACTCTCATATCGGCCTTTCCTGCATCAGGCAGCTGTTTTCACTAAAAAAGCACTAAAAGCTCATTGCTTAGCACCAAACAGCAGACAGACACCGTTAGGGACTCTCTGGTGAACATAGTTAGGTGTTTAGCAGCTAATCAGCCAGATATTTGCCTCAGGAGTTGGTAAAGACCAAAAACAGAGCTAAGATAGTGAATATCGGACTTGCATTCGCCACAAACGCAACTCCAAACAAATGATGATGTTGCTCCGCTTTGTTATTTAAATTGTTTGCTCACTCTCTGTCACATAAAAGAACTTTAAAGATGCAAGGTGAGTCGATATTTCTTAGCGAAACACCCGTGTATTTAAGGTTTAAATACAGCAGAGAAGTAAATCAAGACGCAACCTCCTCTCCGTCTCTCCCTCCTGGGTGGGCCAGGCCACTAGACCCCCTCTAATGAGCTCAGGGCAGTAAACAGTCAATGGAGGCGTCCCTGCAGCAGTATGTGAAGACGGTAGTCGGCTGTCTCACCATCACTGTGACACAAACAGTGTCAGTTGAACATCTTTGGGCTGAAAGGAGCACACACAATACACACTCAGAGGGAGACGCGAGGTCAAGGTCGCAGCTGAATGTGTCAAGGTCGCTTGTAGAGTAAAACATTATCTGTTGGATGGATGCATCATTTGGATGATTGTAAAATCCACAGAAAATCAGATTTGTTTCAGTTACTGAAGCATATAAAGAAATGTTTGATGTAAGCACTCTCTGTTTTAGTAATCCCAGTCTGTATAAAACATCCGGACAACTTCTGAATAAACATCTGCGTTTCAGTATTTCATGCACTTCAATTTGTTATCTTTCAAACTGTGCTCACCTGTTTCTTACGTCAAGATATCAAAGCTTCAGCTTGTTATTCTGCTTTAGGGAGAGGCCATGTAGTGTTAAACAAGTATATATGCTGAGTATATATATACACCATCACCTGATAAAATCATCGCCTCCAACGTTAACATCACACACATGTGTTCCCATCATGCAGACAGCTTCAAAAAAGCTCGAGGCAGCAGAGCTTCACCTGGAACCACCGGGCTGAACACCAAGAATGTGTCATGTTGTCTTGCCCTAAAGGAGGACATGAATTTAAAATGATATAAAATAATCTCAAACAAAAGGAAAAGACAGAATTCGAACACACGTCTGAATAACTTGTAGGCGATTTAGTTCAAACTGTCCATACGAAGGCTGTTAAACAAATACTGTGTGTGTGTTCTGGAGTTCAGTTCAGTGTGATCTTCCTTTTCACAGTAGAGGAACCACTTCTGACTTTATCAGAGGTTATAAGTGCTGCTAAGTACAATTAAGGTGAATAAAAGGCATTAAAAACGGCTTTAAATGACATTGTCAACATATTAAAGATGGTCCTAAAATAAACGTATGTCGCGTACGAGCAGGAAAACAAAAATGGTGTTGCATATGGCGAGACGAGGAGGTATAAAATGCTCTTTATTCATTTAATGTAATACATATTTTGTTTACTTATCACTTTATTCTTTATTGTATTGTTCACTTACCTTATTCATCATGGAATAAAGAAATAAAGGAATAAAGAATAAAGTAAAATACGCATTTATGTTTTGTTCCCTGCATTTCTGTTGGAGCTGGGAGGACTTTAAAAAAATTAATCTTCTTGCATATTGTCTGTATATTGTCAAAGAGAACAACAAAACCTGTGCTTGTGTGCTTGCACCGTTTCTTTCGTACATAAATGTCTTTGACTGGACGGTCCAGTTGGATCATGTGAGCTCTATTTGGATGGAAGTTCTGTTGTTTCTTTTAGGATTGTATGAAATATGAATTTTAAGGTTGTTATTTTTTACTGATCAAGCCTACAGTTTACAGTATTATACAGAATGCATGTGTAACTGCTACTCCTTTCATGCTGCCCGTCAAAGACACCATCAAACCCCAGTTTGAAGTTTCACAAAAAGAGATTTTCACAAAGGTTGAAGCATTCGTACGGCAGATGGAGGACAGAAACACGAGTATTGAGATCTGACAGTGAAAGCCTACAGCCTTCGTCAAAAGTGTAGTTCTGAGATTCATTTTATTTAAATTAAAGCAGTACAAAGTAAAAAAAAAGATGCGCTGCACCTCTCAGAAATGTTTGGGTAACTTTTAAAAGCCTTCTTTGGGTAAATTCTGTGTAAAAGAGAATTTCAATAAGATTTCTCATTCCTGTTTTGTGAAAAGTAAACAAACCTTCAAATTATAGCAAGCCTTTAATTAAGGAGACGATCAAACAATTAAACGCTCGTTAATTACAGACCTCACAACCATCTCTGCCAACATGAATATTGAGGTCCTAATTAATATTTGTGGGGCTGTTTTGTTCTTGGAAGACATTGGTGTTAATTAGGCAAAAACAAGTCAAATTAACATTTCAGTAATGAAGTAACATACCTTCATGTTCTTATTTCTCTGTCAGAACACGCTCTGATACAAATTTGGCATCTCAAAGCTTTCTGAAGCATGTTGATGATGAGTTTCATCAAACAGAAGCAAGTTCTTTCTGTCAGGATTTATGTTCATCCCGATGCACAGCTACTCGAGGTGTGTGTTTCTTCTACTGCTCTTTGAAAAGTCTAAATTTAGTTCTGACTCTAAGCATTGCGACCGCTGTATGCAAGAGATCTCGAGTCCAGATTCAAGGTCAGATTTTACACATTTACATCAAAGTAAAATCTCTCTGCAGCTAAGATCATGTTCGCTTCATTCATAAAGTTAAATGTTGAAGTTTTTAGCAAAAAGGGTTTTAATAAGAGCACCCCCCCCTGATGCACTTACCCACTTTCTGGACTACATGTGAAGATCAATACCACCCTCATGTCCGTTAATGATACGCTGATGGACAAGGCTTCCCTGATGTTGAGTTTTTAATATTAAAGATGGCGGCAATAAGCCCGTCCAATTATTGTATTAGGCCTGCATGAAACCCGCCTGTCTTTACCGACCCGCTTACCTGCGCACGCTTCGTTGTGTACATTATGATTGTGTGTTTTCGTGCATGTGAATGAGACATGATAACGATCAGCTGTACTCGTGTTGTTTTTACACTTTTGTTTTAATACGGATTAAATAAAAACAAGATATAACGTGCAGATTTATGAGATGTAGAGACGCTGCTAGGCAGATTTTGTCATCGTTGCACTGAGCCAGACTAGCTGTTTCCCTCCCCTTGTTGCCACTCTTTATGCTAAGCTAAGCTAATCACCTGCTGGCTGTCGCTCCGCCACATTTAACAGACAATATGAAAGTGGTATCAATCTTCTCATAAGCGAAAGTGTATTTTCCAAAAAACCTTTATAATCATCATCTCCAGTATCATCCTCACCTCGGTCATCAGTCACCCTCCTCCTCCTCCTCCTCCTCCTCCTCCTCCTCCTCCTCATTAGACTCACACAGACACAAGCACACAAAGACACACACACAGAGTTACACACACCACCAGCACTTAACCAGCCTCCAGCCCGACCCACCAGCTTTTGCAACAAGGTTCTCCTTTTAACTGTCCCTTTCAGCGCGGGACAATCGGACACCTCCCATCGCCTCCTTTCAGGCCGCAGCTCCAGTCTCGCCCCCCTCTCCTCCCTCCATACTGCTCCCTGTGTCACTTTGTGTCCGCTTCGCCCCCTCGCAATGGGTGCACATGACCAGAAAATGAAGCAGGGGTCTCTGCAAGCGGAGAATGAAAGCGAGTATGTTTGTGTGCATTTGAGAGAAAGACAGAGAGAAGGAGAGAGATTAACATGTAGGATTTAAGATGGTGTGATGGGGTGAGGGTGTACACGTAGAGAGGAACGTTTGGATCAGGTCTGGCTTGCGTACATGAATGTGTGTATGTGTGTGTGTGTGTGTGTGTGTGTGTGTGTCCATCCATCTCAATCTTAATGTAACAAGATCAGCACACACAGAGTTGTAACCGTGCATACCTTCACAAATACAGTCCTCTCATATGAACAAGCAGTGGTGGAAATTGACTCTATTTCCATTTTTACTTCTTCTCAAATATTCAGGTTACTGCTAAATATTCAGGTTACTGCTACAAAATGTAATCAACAAATACATTTTTAATATTCTGCAAAATGAGCGTTTATAATGTTGTTACTTTTAGTATATTTTGATGCAAACATTGTTGTACTTTTACTTAAATATAGCTTTTTTTGCACTGCTGTGTTGCTACTTTTACTTAAGTGTTACTTACTTACAAAAGTGTGACTGCAGACACACATGCAAACACTCACACCTCATTAGAGTATTGCAGCCTGCAGGGTGTAAGGCCTGGTTACTGTTAGAGAGATTATCACATCATTAACTGCTAATGAAAAGCCAATTCAGGCAGCTCTCCTCCTGCTCTCGTGCCCGCTTTCTCTCGCTCAGTCTGATATTCTCTCACCGTTAATTTGCATTCATTTCTCAGGTTGTCAACAAACCACAGTGCAATGAAACGCTGTATATGTGGGGTAGCCATAATGCGCATGTGAATGCATGATTAAAAGCTAATAGGCCTTGTAATTTTACTATGTTGGTCTGCTCTGTACACACAGCATCTATAGCGTGTCTGTCCTCAGTTGCTCCTCTTGACGTTTCTTCCATTGTTTCCCTGGTAAAGGGGAGTTTTTCCTTATTTGAATGGAGGGTCTAAGGACAGAGGGTGTCGTATGCTGTACAGACTGTAAAGCCCCTTGAAGCAAATGTGTGATTTGTGATATAAATTGACTTGACTATTAAATCAATTGTTTAAGAATTAAACTGCTTTTCAACGGTGCCATTCAAGCAAGTGTCGCACTTTCTTGAATCAGTTTTCAAGGGTTGACCTTGTGTTTCAATACGTTCAGAGGTCAACACTCCTCGTTGTCATGAATCACCAGCAGGCCTTGTGTACAGAGACAACAGCAGTTACTGTTAAGTCAGATTGTTCGTCGTCGCTGCTCATCAAAGCTGAAACCAGACCTCCTTTTTCCGGGGGCCTGAAGGATGAATCGTCGAGGAAATGAATCGTCTGCATATTTTAATGTTATGAGAGAAACTTTGTGGCATGAGAGAGAAAGAGACAGAGAAACAACTTCATCAAACACATCATCTGTCCTGTGACACTTTGCCTTGTGACAGCAGTTTGCTCCTGTGTACAGCAGTGTTTATTTATGTGTCTGCACATGCACACTTTTCTGTACGTGTTTGAAGGTATGTGTGGCATGTGTGTGTGTGTGTGTGTGTGTGTGTGTGTGTTTTGACTGCACGCAGCAATAATAAAAACCACACCAGCACAGGCCACATTTTTCAAGTTTGTTTGACGCATTTAAAATGCTAATAACCAGTTTATTATGTGCTACATCAAATGCAAATGCTCTGTTTTACTGCCGTGAAGTTGGGCCGACGTTAGCATTTGCATATCTTATGTCTGTCTCCTTAGCATGCATGGAGGAACTGGATAGCGGGCAGACTCTCAATAAATAACATTAACAGGCACATTAGATAAACAAGCTCCAATGATGCTGCTATTAGGGAATGCAGAGCCATAGCACGCTTAAATGAAGGTGTTTGACACAGCAGCATATGGTGTGCAAATTCCCCCAAATCAACCTAACGCCAACGTTATCTGGAAATGTCAGGGAGAGCAGACGGATTGAAAAAACATCGCTTTAACGGCAGACGCTTTACGATGTTGAGAAAATGCTGCGGAGGAATTTGCCTCTTTAAGACCAACTGGCGGCTGGTGCTCCTCGTGCGTGTGTGTGTTTGTGTGTGTGTGTGTGTGTGTGTGTGTGTGTGTGTGTGTGTGTGTGTGTGTGTGTGTGTGTGTGTGTGTGTGTGTGAATGAGAAAGACAGCAGTTAAGAAACTGTAATTGTAAACGAGAAACTTTGTTTGGTTTAATGTTTGGTTCACTTTAAGTCTTAATCACCTTCAGGCTCCATTCAGAAAGCTACTAAGATGTGAAGTAAACATAAAGAAAGTTCATATATTCTCATTAAAGCATCTCTGACTATCATGAGCTGGGACATGGAGACACTTTAAGGTGGGGTTTTTGTTTCTTTACAGTGAGTGTGCGTTGTGACATGTTGACAGGTGTTTTCACTGAGGAACTTTATTAACATACATCTGAAAGTTGACTTTATATCACTGGCACAACACACTCAGATATGAGACGCATCCGACTGAACTGCACGAGACACTAGAGGGTTATTTTGAAATATAAGTTCATGACAGCAGCAATAGAAGAGTCCTATATTAGCCTGAACATGTCTAGATTCAGAAAATAGTCCTAATAGCTGGGATGACAACTTCTTCTCTCTTTTATGTCTTTGCGTCCTTTGTCTTCGTGATTTGACCTTAATGTTGTCGTGCGTTTGTTTGGCCTTCTGTTGATGACTTGTATCCTGCTTTGTCTGTTCACCGTCCAATCATTCAGCATGCACTGATAATACAGGGTGACAGATTTGATCAGGGTTTAGGGAAATTTAACAAGCAATGTGTTTATTTTATTTTAATTATGATACTTTTATTCATAGCAGGGGCTGGCAGAATACCTGAAGCATTGATTCTACTGATAATAAAGATTGTTTTGAGCGTCGGCTAATGTTACACCACATTTTCGGCACATGAAAAACTATTCTGTTTATCTGCTGCGTGCATACAGAGAAGACATACAATACATATTTATTATTTACACTTGTACATTTTCTTGTGTTTCAACATGCATGTGTTTTAAGTCATCAACCATTTTTTTTATATTTCATTTTAAAAAGTAAAATTAAATGATGTTTGGCTAATGGTGATGAAAATATATCGGGACGTAGAATATTCATGATGCATTCACCTCATGAATCATGAAGTGGTGACACATCGCTCTATCCCTACGCGACAGTACATTAGCAGCCTTTAAGAATAATTCAGGGCGACTTGGTGTCGTATTGGAAACAAATTCTGCAGAATCTCCAACATAATTCCCGGAGCATTGTTCAAACATGCAATATTGAGATTTACTGACACTTTCAATTACAGTCAAGTTTAATGCTTTGACTGGTAAATGTTTTTGACTATATATAAATGATGGAAAGGACATGCACATCACAGAGTGCGATGGGATGGGGGGGCTGGATCAGATATAATAGAGTAAGAACAAAAACACATAGATCTGCACACCAAATTGCTCCCCGATATAAACGCTGCTGTTTAACATATGCAATCGAAACTCCTCAAAACTGTGTGTTTTTAAAAAGCAGAAAATCGGCGTGGCATGAGCAACAATAAAAGTAATTTGGGTCAGAAATCTGAATCCAAATCCTCATTTTCAAGTAGTTTTTTTTAACATACTGGTGTTTTGGTGCATAACGGTCACAACAAACATAAAAAGAGAAAAGCAGAAACAAGTAATGCAAAAAAAAAAAATCATAAAAACAAATCAATTCCAATATTGACTGAAGAATGTGCATTTGCTCACAGTATGAAGATTATGTGCAAATTAATGTCCACCACATTTATTTGGTGTGTGTTGAATCAAAGCATGACACATCAAGAACATGCACAACTTCAGCCCAGCTTTGGACCACACACCTCCCTGCAGGGAGTTAACCTGGCAGTTGGACAGAAACACTCTTAATTCCTCTCTTTTAAAGTGTTGTGGTATAAATATGTAATTATAACTGTGTTAGGATTGTTTCTCTTTAACCCAACATGATTCCCTCTCTTTTCTTCAGACCTCCTTGTGATGAGATGCCAGCATTTACTTGTTCCTCCATTTGTACTCACTGTAAACCCGGGCACTTCGGACGAGTGTCCGCGATACCACAAACAAATGCTGAAGTGTAGATGCTAATGCTCTCTTTTTGTCATTCTCTCCTTCCTCCTTCCAGCCTGCCCGGTAATCTCTCCTCCTCCTCTCTCCTCCTCCTCCTCTCTCTCTGCGCCTAATCCGCTCCACAGCCGTGAAAACTCTCCATGAGAGAGAGATGACCCGTTCTAATGGGTGGAGGCAACCACCCACACACACAGCCGTGGAGGGTCCACACACACACACACACACACACACACACACACACACACACACACACCTCGCTAAGCTCGCTTGGCTTAGTCTATATTGTCAGAATAAGACGCACCAGAACACGGTACATGATTCAAACCCCCATTATAACCCATTTCAAGGTTGTGGAGAATCTGCCCTGCTTTGTCAGCATTGGCAGTCAAAACACGTGTCTGGTGCTGAAACAGTTAGTTGATTAATTAATTAGTCAGTTGACAGATCAGTTAAGTTCATTTTCAAGAAAAGATTTCTCTGGTTGCAGCTTCTAAGATGTGAGGATGTGCCCCTGTTCTCTGATTTACATCATACACATTGAATGTCTTTGCAATTTGAAGACATTTCTCAACAGTTTCTGACATTTTACAGATTAAATATTATTCCCAGATCCATCTGCAATTAGAATAATTGTTGCAACAATAATGTGCAAGTGTTTTAGTATTTAAATCTTTATTCCGGTTCGATATTTTACAACTTACAACCGAAATATTGATGCAGGGTGTGAGAAAGCTTTGCTCAAATATCCCCGTGCAAGGACACTCAAATGTACCAGGTCTCTGCGCAGATGATTGAAGTCACAAAGAGAAAACAAGATTTACTGAGCAGATCTCCAAACATCGCAGCGTATCAGAGCAGCTGTTTCGGTGAGCTGAGTGCGTGCAGGTGTTGAGCCCTCAGAGGGATCATTCAGCCATTTTACTGCTGGTTCCTGTACACTTGTTTATTAGACGATTTAAGGACCATACAGCTGGTTTTGAATGTTGTTGGCCAGTTGAGCACAGATTGCATAATGTTTTACATCCCTGCTGATCATTTACCAAGCGTGCCACACAGTTTAAGATTGACTCTTCACTTAGTCAATAGTTTCATCTTTAAACTATAAACGTTTGACTTGAGAAAGGTGGACACCACGGGACACATGTGTCCCCTTTATTTGTGGGTACATGGTAATAATGTCAGTACGTTAGATTGGAGAGTTGAACAAAAACATGTTTCATTCAAGGTATGTTTGCTGGTTCTTTGTCTAAAATGCTTAGTTTACTCAGAACAAAGCATGTGACTTGCTCAAAGCCTCCTCGAATTTAAATTTTAAAAGATTTTTAAAAAGATGACTGTGTTCATTGTGATAAATTATCTAGCACGAGCAAGTTTCAGGTCTCTGCAAATTGATTTTCATAGATGATTGAAATAAAAAGAAGCTGCTAACGGCATGAAAAGTAGGAAACCAATCTAAAAATACGTAACATTGCTGACTTACACTAATCACACATTCAATTCTTCAGACCTGTTTATTCAGACATGAGACCGACGTGTTAACTTGACGAGGTGCACGCCTGAAAGGGACTGGATTGTAAAGAGAACCCTCTGAGTGTTGTGAGTTTAGGTTGTTGTTTAATTGCTTATAAATTAAGCTTTTCATATACAAGAGAGAAATAATGTGCTGTTTTCTCATTAATTACTTATATAGTCTCACATTTTTAATGGTAGAGTCCTTTACGACCAATCTTAAATTATAAAAGTCCCCCTCAAGAAAATACACAACAGTTTGTTTTTGTTGGACATGTGTGCTAGGGAACATCTGCCCTGGGATGCCCTGACACACACCCTGCAACCAACACAATGTGCCATCTCACACACACACACACACACACACACACACACACACACACACACACACACACACACACACACACACACACACACACACACACACCTGCTAGTTGGCGACAGTCAGGCTAGCCACAAAGCCATGCTACAGTAGCGTTTCCTCTAGAGCAGCTCCTCTGGTCCTGCTTCAACAGATGGCCCGATGGGTCCCTGGACAGGCCTGCAAAGTGGAGGGAGGAGGGATGGAGGATGGGGGAGTTAAAGGGGGACGGAGGGAGGTTGCGGGGGGTTGGCACCCTGTTAGGAGGACTGAGGGGGGGTGGGTGAGGGGAGGGAGGGAGGAGACATATGTCCACAGCCCTGGCCCCTGCCGACGGACTTTCTCTGCTGGCTGCATGGCTCGCTGTCACACACACACTCACACTCACACACACACACACACACACACACACACACACACACACACACACACACACACACACAATAACTTGTTTTTGTCACTTAGGAGGACTACATACCAAACCTAATCTTAACTGTAACTAAAAACAAAATCTTAACCCATAAATGTAACATTTCACCTTGTGGGGACCGTGAGGTGAGTCCTCGTGATGTGACTGCGTGAAAACATTTCTGTCCCCACATTGTCAGTAATATAGGTTTTACACACACAAACTTACTCCACTAAGGCTGGCAGATCGCTGCAGCACAGCTCCTCTCCCTCTCTGTCTGCACCTAAAAGACCCACGCGCCCCGACAATGAGGTGACCATGTCCCTGCCTGAGCCGAACCAGAGGGATGGTGAGAGAGAGAGAGAGAGAGAGAGAGAGAGAGAGAGAGAGAGAGAGAGAGAGGGGGGAGGAAGAGAGAGAGAGAGAGAGAGGCGAGAGAGGCGAGAGGAGAGGGAGGGGACGAGGGAGGGACACATTAACAAGCTATAATCTCAACTGCCTTATCCATAATGCATTGTGTGGGCCAATTTACATGGTGCTGGTCCCTCTGGGAGAAAGGAGATCATCCATCACATTACTTTATTAGCTCCCTCACACTCTCTCACAGATGCAGACATATGCGCACACATCCGCGTGTACACACACACACACACACGCACACACGCACACACACACACACACACACACACACACACACACACACACACACACACACACACACACACATCATTATTTGTCCCTGCCTGTCCTTCTCTCTCCCTCTGTTTTGTTGGCTTGTTTTGTCATGGTTGTTGTTTCAAACTGCTGCTGCCTCTATAAAACAACTCCACACCGTGTCGTGTTGTGCAGACTGTGACAAATAGGGAGGGATTTTTCTTAAAAACAAATACAACAGTAGTTTATTTTAAAAAATACGACAGCCTCTGGTTTTAGGGTGAGTCATGGAGGAGTTTAGAGTCAGAGGATTTAGGTAAATGTCGGAAATCTGATGCCAAGCTTTGTTTTCTAAAACAAAACTTTCTTTGTGTTTAAATTAATAAATCTCACAATTGTAAATCCACAAAGTATCATTAATCCCTGATCGTTTTTCTTCAGATTAACATACAATGAGTCATTTTTTAGGGGGGATTTGAGGAGATTTAAGATGAATACAAACATTTTGGGACAGCAGCGTATTTAGGATTGTCTCCATGAATTTGGTAAACTTTTCTTCACAACTGGCTAAAAGTAAAGATCCACTTTGTGTTTGAATGTGATCATTTCAGACCAGACATATCAGGACTATTTGCAAGATAAGAAGATAAGAAGATTGTGGTTTACTGAGATTTGTGATTTTACAACTCAAATGTAAAACTTAATCAAGATACAAGCAAACAATTCAAGATACACATTGAACTGCAAATATCAAAAGATCAAATCATTCTCTGTGCATGAAGCAAATGTTGTTGTTCCTCTTTGGATTTATTTTAATGCAGATTCCAGTTCAACTTAATTGAACTGCACTTTCTGAATTATTGGGATACAAAAATCAGTATTAGAAATTATAGTTCAAAATCTGTCATTTTATTCATGGTCATTTATGAAATAATCAAATTTTGATTGTCTATCTTTAAGCATTCATCACATTTTTGAAACCATTAGTTTATTTTCTTATGCGTTTAAGAATTACGCAAAATTAACCATTAATGTTGTTTTAATTGAGCTTTTTTTTTTTAATGAATGGTGATATAATTAGCTACCGGAATAAGGAACTAAATTAAGGGTTAAGAAGTTTCAGGGGAGAAATAATTTCCTGCTAATTCTGAAGTCAGTCCAGATGATACAGATACATAAACATACATTAAAATGTCCATAAAACCGTCCTGAGTTCGGTCTGTCTGTGATGTGTGTGTTGTGTTTGTGTCTAATGACTGGATCGACTCAAGTCGTCCGTGCATGTCACTGAAATTAATTGTTGGCACCTTAGCCACACACACACGCGCGCACACATACACACACACACACACACACACACACACACACACACACACAGCAGATGCATCAGACTCCGCAGTCACCCTGTGAATAAAAAGGGCTGTAATTGCAATCATATATGTGGAGCTTCAGCACTGCGCGCCATACCGTACCATTAGTATCACAAATAAGTAATAATTTGCTAATGACAACATTATGTTGAGTCAGTTTAGGGGCAATTAAAGTGAGTGATATTTACATATGCCCAATGAATCACCGAGCGTGGCAGTTCGGGCGGTCTCTAATGAATATTCATCCAGGCATTTCTCCCCTGCGCGCTGCAGTTTATAAACTGAATTATGGCTGATTTGCCCTTTTAAAAAATGAACATGGGCGCATCTCCCACAAGGAGGCGGCGAACAATAACGTCTGATTATAAAAATGTTTTACTGCTAAACTGCCGGTGAGGGGACGGCGGCAGCGTGGTTAAAGACTCACGTGGAGGGGTGCAGTGGAGGGAGAGCCGACCTAAAAAAATCCATCCGATTTAGTCTGGGACTGTCCACCTTTTTTAGACTGACATAAATATTAACCGCGCGCATTCACAGCGCTCCGTGCACCATGAGTATCAGACTGAACATGTAATTGATTTGGTTTTTTTTACAGGCGGTAGTTTGTCTTCAGATTATCCCAAGTGGAGGTCACGATTCACACCAACCTTTAGGATTGATTTCCATAAGGAGAGCGGCCGGCTGCCTCACCGCCTCCACAGCCGGGGATTTCTCCGGTAATTGCCCCCGGTGTGTGTCGGGTGGGTGGCGCTGACCTCTCAGGTGCAGGATCAACAGGCGACATCAGTTTACATTCACAGGACGTTTAACAAGATGGGTTGCACGTTTATCATGCAAATAGGAGGCTCTCGAGCAGGTGTCAGCACACAGTCAACACACGCAGTCAAAACACACAGGCACACACACACACACACACACGCACACGCGCGCGCACACACAGCGTCTTTAATCAGGAATGCAATCATTATCGAATTGACAAATGTAACCATAGACACAGGAGCTTTTAACATGACTAATCCAGCTGTAGGCAGATCTCACAAAGATCAGTGATGTAAAACAAATATCCAAAAGCAACAAAATAAAATGTGTACGTATATTGTTTCAGACTGGTCACACCTTTAAAATGTGACTTTAGGTGGATTTCCCTCCACTACAGACCTATGCAAAGCATTTTTCTAAACTCTGAATCCATTATAAGATATGTTTTATATGTCTTCAATAGTAGAGTTGCCGCTGTATCAACATGTACACATATAGACACACATTGATGATATTTTCTGCAACAATCCTTTTTTAAATTTAGACTTTATATGTCTGACTCTTACAAATCAAGTGTTGGACAACATCAATCAATATGTTTAATTCACAAGTCATGAGTAAATAATTTATTTCAGTTTTTGTTGTAAACAAATGCACGTAATGACATTGATCATTTTACTTTCGTAAACAAATCAATATCATGCCATACTTTATTAACGCTTAACAATGTACCTCTATCCGAACAAATAACATTCCTCACAAGCTCTTTTAAAGTGCTGATATGCGTCATGACACATTTGTTGAATTTAATGTTTATAAGATGTTATAAGAGTAAGAGACTTAAATAAAGAAAAAATAAAATGTTCCTCCTGCTTTCAGTCAGCTCAGTCTTTCCTTAACACTTCAGTTAGTTCATTCCTTTGACTCAAATGTATCTGCTGCCATCTTGTGGTAAATCATGGAAGAAAACATGCGTTTCAAATCCAACTTCATTGATCCCAGAGGAAAAAGTCTCTGCTTGCCTTTACATAGGGACCAGAGGTCAGAGGTCAGAGGTCAGCTGTAGAAATGCCAAAGCATAGCTGGGAGGGATTCATGCTGCACCGCAGTCCATATAAGCTCAATGTCCTCCCTTTAGGGATGACATTTTGGCCTACAAGTAAGCTCTTCTGTTTTTCACATTTGACAAGCGTGGCCTTGTGAAACACTGAAAACAGCCAGCAGCTTTATATTCAGTGTCAATTCAGCAACTGGATCAGAACTTGGATACACTTCATGAAGGAAGCTCACATTTGTCTTTGTGGTAGAGAGGGGAAAAAAGGGTGAATAAATGCTCAACTGGTTAACAAAGACACCCGACCACCACTTTCCTCTCATTTGGGGATAAAACCATCAACTCTTAACATTTAGAGGCCAAGGACACGTCCGCTGGAGGGGGTTGGCAGGATATTCTGGTCCCTCCGAGGGTCTCTCATGAGTTGACATATTTTGCTTCTAACATGCTGACAAACAGCTGTGGATGGTCTGAGGCTACTTTGGAGTTACCCAGTTATCCATGTAAATCAGAGGCGTAGGCCTGCGACAAAAAAGAACCAACATTCTTAAACTTAATCCAAAAATGTGCATCCGTCGGGCTGTAACTTGCAGATCTTCTCTTATCTGTTCAGTAACCATAGTGATTAGGACCTGATAAAAAAGCTATTACAGATAAACAGTTCCTTAGTCAATGTTCCTATCGTAACTTAAGATAACTTTGCTATAACTGTTAAACTGTCTGAACTTCCACTTTCCCCCCCAACTAGTTTAATCCACACGGCTTCTCTTTTATTGCTTTCACACAACGAAATGTTACCAACACTTAAATCTTATCTTCGACTCTTACTATCTTATCTTAAGAATTAAGAAGTTTCTGTAATACGACCACTGCCGTGCAGGACAGTGGACAAAAGATCATCTTCCTCTCGTTGTTCTAACCTGCACTCCTCAAAAAGTAACTTGGTATCAATACACAAAGCTGACAAATATGACAGATGTCTCAGGTAATTTTGGCAGGTGAAGGTCGGGGAAGGGCAGCACGCCGTCGTTGTCTATGTGTGTCTGAACTGTGTAGGCTTTGGCCTCTGCTCCCCACTCCAGCACCGAGCTTTGGATGATCCCCAGTCTGGCCTGTTCGTGAAACGCTGCTCCCAGCTCCCTGCCCAGGAAGATGTCTTGGATCCGGGGAGAGGACAAAGCCAAGGAATCTCTAAACATGTCCCCAACCATGTCCAGGTTTGTGTCTTTATCCCTGTGGAATCTATTTGTGTCGAGGAGCGCACCATTATCTCTGTTGGAGTCACTGTTTGAGTCTGTGTTCTTGAATCTGTTTGCATCTGGACATTGGTGAACCAGCCTCTGCGCCAGGTTCACCACCGTCAGCCTCTCCAGGTGCTGCACAGCAAAATGTCCCTCCAGGGAAGAAGAAGGTGTCTCTCTGGATCCTCCAGGGCCACAGTGGATCAGCGTGAGGTGCCTCACCTCCGAGTTGTTGAGCAGACGTGCCGTGTTCAACGGCGACGTGAACCAAACAGTTAAACGTCTCATTCGGAAAACGGGAGACGAGTGCGACTGGGGGCGATGCAGCGTGGAAAGCTGGATGTCCTTGCATCTGCAGTCTGTAAGGGATGAGACGCTGCAGGGTTGTGGATCCTGGCTGCAGGAGTAGTAGAAAAAGCTGTTGTGGGTCACATAAGCCAGTCGCAGGTCAGAGCGCTGGAGAGCCACCGACACACACAGCAGCACACAGAGGAGAGGGGCGGGGGGGCTGAAGGCAGGCATCACTGCTGCAGGAGAGTCTCAGGCAGCATGTTGACTGGTGTTCATGTGTGGATGTGTGTGTGTTCAGGTGCATATACCTGAGCCTATAGAAAAGAGAACACACACATTCAAGTAAAGATAAGAACACACATACACGACCTCTAAACTCATCACGCTGTATTTACTGCATAATAAGTTGTGTAAAGGCAACTAGTGGAAGAAGAACTCAGACATTTTGTGGGATTTACTTACCTGTGAGGTAAATCTAAAACCAGTAAGACACAAGAACGGCAAACTGTTTAAATTAGTGGCTGTATTTAATGTTTCTGGTATTTACTTCTGTTTGCTATAAACAGGATCCTGATGAAGAAACTTAAAGGATTCCTTCTGTAAGAAGTGGACGCACCAAAGAAATGTGTTTATTATTCTTAGTTATGTTCTGTATTGCAATAATAATCTTACTTTCAGAACATGCAGTATTTTTTTCAATATAAGTACATATATAATGGCATCAAATGTTTCAGTTTATTATCTTATTTTCATTGTAACTTTATTATGTAGATAATTATTTGTATCGTTTGTCATTTTAAGTTGTGTCAACAGATTTAGATGTTGTTAACGTTACTGTCGATCAATGTGCACTGTCCGATATATATAAAGAAATACATAGAATAAAGAATAAATCACTATATATCATTAGAATATTACACATTCATGTGTAAGTAGCATTTGTTTAGAGGTGGAACTGATTTTACTTGTATATCCAGTCTTGAGGATCAAAGATATTGCCTTTTTAATTTTACACATCTCTTCTTTCTTGTCTAAACCTGCCGCCTACATTACCCACAATGCAACTGGATCACCAACAGTTCTGTTGAAGATTCGGGTGTGCTACGCTAGCAGCAGTTAATGTAGCCCCGAGCGGCGAGCGCCACTGTAAGCTCTGTATCTTTAAACAGTGTGAATAAATATAGAATTACAAACTAAATAAATGAGGACACTTATTAGTTTCCACAAAGCTGATGATGTGTAATGTGTGAGGAACTCCCCCAAGGTTAGGAATCTGAACATTTCTTCCTTTGTTGCACTCCAGGTGTGACTTATAAATGTATCTATTGGTAACACATTTGTCCTACGCTTCTTTTACTCCAGTGTGTGAACTTCCATTTCATCGGCACATAATACAATTACCTTGACATTAGATATTAACCTTTACATTTTTGTGGCAAAGCTTAACTGCCATGAGTGAAATGTTTATGTGAAAAGACAATGCTTTGGGTCATATAAACAAACCGAGCCCTCTTTCAGCGCAGGTCAACTTTCATACAGAAGATTCTTGTTATTGGAGTAAAATGCTCCGAGGTCGCTCCCCTGTGTCTCACCATCCATTAAGTATTGGCTTACCAAGACGTGAAGAGAGGGGATGTGGACATACTGACAGCTGGTTTGGATCAGTACTTTGACACACGCACACACACACACACACACACACACGGATGGGTGTGTTCTTCCTGCACGTCACTTGGCACTGGGATCCCACATTGAATTTCACACATACACACACATTTAGAAAATTATAACTGTGGAGATGTGCTTTGAGATTCCAGGCAAAGCTTGGCTTTTACAAAGGTCTCGACCAGGAACGTGACTCTCTGCCTCGTTCTGAAGCCAGGGCCGAGCTGACCACTACATTCTTCTGTTGGCCTCATGTGACATTAAACAGAAGTGCATTATCTAAAGTATGTTTAACCACTGGCTTCACAGCCCTTTTGTATTCCTTGAAGGAGAACAAATACTCTTATTCCACATTCCACACTCACGGCATCGTAGCATTATTGTATATGATGTTTCAACTCTTCCTTGAAGCTCTATCATGTTTACACCGATGAAACATTCAAACCCAAGATCCCATGATTTCTATGGATGAAAGGGAAATACTGCAGATTGTATTGTGCAACATTTATACATGAAATTCAACCTGATATATTTGGAGATTACGGGGAAAACATAGTTTTGTGGGTGTAAACAATGTTTAGCTACAGTTACAGCTAGCAGCTCAGTTAAATGGGCTTTTGCTTTTGCTTTTGCTTTTAAAAATACCTCACAGTAGATAAAATACTATATGAAGAAATGTTTTAATGATGAAAAAGAAGCTATTAAACTAATAACATGTGATGACCGCAGTGTTTTTTTTAAAGTCTAAAGATATTCTGTATTTTTATTATTAACTAATCCAACAAAAACACCTTTAAAAACACCTATAGTTTAAGTAGCCAAAGCCATACACCTCCATTGTTCCCAAAATGATTACTGTAAAAACAGCCACTCCATGATTTATTCTTTCAACTGTAGTTTATTTATGAATCAACGCAACATCCACCTTTTTAACTATAACTACTCACTAGATTACCAAATCAAATACAAATGCAATATTTAATTATGTTTGAGTAACACTTACTCAAATAAACAGTGCCCGGCTGTGGCAAGTTGTACACTAACTTGGTTTAGTCTATAAAAAAATGTCCTTTAAACAGATAAAAAATAACTTTTTTGATACGTGTAACATGTTGCCCTCACTTTTGGCAACAGCTGTGACTCAAAGCTGACTCCAGTTGCCATCCTCTGTGAAAAAGCAAGTCACAAACTTCATAGAGCCACCTCTCAGCTGTGCAGACAGGAAGCTTTTGATTCTCAAAAAGGTACATTTTCGATGGAAATCCCCAATAATTTGAACAAAGGATTAGTTGAGACATTCCTTCCAAGAAGAACAACAAGCATCCGTCACTCGAGTGTCAAACAAACGACAGAAGTCTATGCTGAACCGGACAAAGCCCTGTAGCAGCCGTAGTAATTATGACGAAGCACGACAATGTTGTTTTGTAAAAGCCTGACCGCAACCGCTGCTTGACTTTAACCAAAGGTCCCCTGATTTAATGAAGGAGTCATTTTCAAACATAAAACCAAACCTTAACTATATTGCCAAAAAAAGATTTATTTTTCAACATTGAAGAAAGTGCTAGAGGTCGTGGAAAAACAACTTCTTTTGTCGTTGGAAGACTTACTATACATATACTCATTTTTAATGTTGGGAAACACACGTCTTTGCTTTCTTGCTGAGCGTTAGATAAGAACAAATATCTCAGGTGTGTACGGTAAATAAGAAAGCGCACCTCTACATCACACTTAATGTGATCACATGTGATATTTCATCTGTGCAAAAAGAGAATTCTGGAAGACACTCAGCAAATCTGTAACTAAAAAAACCCCTTTGCACATTTTAACATTTAGATTTAGATTTTGACATATAAACATATTTTTAACAATTACACATAACATGTTTCACATGAACTTCTGTCTTGAATGTGAGGAAAGTGAGATATATATTCATAATAGGCCTATATCACATTTTTACTTTCAGCGCCTCATTATCTCGGCAAGAAAGCACATAAGCATATTTCAATGTCGAGCTTTTCCTTTAAAACAACATCTTTGTTTTTGTAATTTAAAAAAAACCTTAAATCAGCCCCCCCCCCCCCTCCTATACTCATGGGCTCATGCACTCGATCTTAAAGGAAACATTTTTCTCGACACTGTAAAAGTTGCTGTAAGACATGAAGCATAATGACTATAACTATTCATGATGTAAATGTTGTGCTGAGAGCAAAGGCAGACAGCGGACCGGCATAAAACAACAGTAAATGACAACATACAGTACAACAGACTGTTTTACTGTTACGACCACCTTGCTCTGCCAAGCTTAGGTGGAAATGTGTAAAGATGGAGATTTAGAGTGACACTGTTTGGTTTTCCCTCAAGCCTGAACATTGTTAAGTACTACACACGTTATGTCTGGAGTACATTCCTTCAGTTCTGTGGCTGTAAAGACTTTTCCCCCACTTAGATACAAATGAATGTTTGCCCACATATCTGGCTTAGCTATGAATCACTCACTTGGATCTGAAGTGACTTAAACATTAAGCTTAAGAGTCATTCAGTGAAAACTCTCATCTACTTCAAGCTATCATTTCTCCTCTCAGAAATCCACAGTAGGATGACATACGGTCAATCAAACATCAGAAGCAGTTGCAGTGTTTATCTGTGACACATTTTACAGTTTTCCATCAAAACAGATCTGCGAGAATGTTTCTATTACATAACACAGACACAGGAATGCACACGCTCTGTAATGTAATATGAGAATATATAGCAAGGCTTGGCTTTCTGTTTCTTTGAAAGTCAAACTGCAGGGCACACATTATAATAGATGTTAAAGTCCAGTAAATGATCATCAATGCTAGTACACAGATAGTAAGTGTCTCAGTTTTCTGGAGTGTAACTTACCTCAAGTTGCTGCTGAAGAGCTGATATGTGAATGCGTCAGTCTGAGGCTGGGATGGGGAGGAAAGATCCCACATCCAGCTGACGTCAGGATGGGGGACGTACAGACTGAGTTCAGCCTCAAGTACTGCAGACACACATATGCTTGGTTTTATCAGAACAGGTCTGAAACCTATTTTTTTGATAGATTATGTTATGTCATACAGATAAAGAAATCACAGCCATATTTTTAAAACATTTCTTTCTGTATGTGAAAGTTATATTTATAACTACGCAGAATAACTTTTTGATAATTATTCTATCAGTAGTTTATCAATTTACTGCCATAAAGATTAAATCTTTCCCGACATGAAGCATTTCTTTGGAAAGATTCCCGGGAAAAACTGGTAATTTCCCGGTAACGTGACAAAACACTGAATAAACCTTTGCTGCATTCAAGTGCTGTCGGAAATATTATCTTCAAAAGCTTTAGTTGTATCCATAGGTTGTATCTCATGGATACAGCGATATACATTTGAGGGGATTTATTAAATAATTACATTACATTACATTACAGTTAATTTAGCTAACAAAAAGTGATGGTAATATATTTTATAAATGCTATTTAATGGGACGATTTGAAACACAACATTGATAGCAGGAAACAAAGAACAGCAATAACATGCCTGGTGTTCATTTGTCTCTTTTTTGTGCTGTTGAGAAACCTTATCTGTATCGCAACAGCTAAATTGGCATCTGAAGTATTTAGAAGTGTAAATTTACGAGGTTAGTTAAGGCATCAATAAGGAAATGTCGCATCCGCCTTCTGGATCGCCAACGGATCTGCGCGAGCAAAGAAAGCTGTTGGGAGACGGGCAGTTGGTCAGATTGTAGTTGTTTCTCTACGTCTTCAAGATGGAAAATTAGATCAGTTAGTGTCTTCATTTGATACAAACTTTAAAAGAAAGAAAACAAGAGCATTTGGTTGGTAGTTTAGTATGGATTTGACCACATTTCATCCCGTTTTCCTCTTTCTCGTCTTGTTACAAACTGTGGTGGCCCAGGGTAAGTTACGTTAGCTTACGTACATGCATTAGCTAACGTATATCAATGCTAACATCGTTATGTTAACCTGATTCAACACAGCTGTGCAGCCGAATTAATACGAATTTGTCAAACTACTCAAGAAATGGTCATTCTTACGTAATGTGATGTTGAATGCGGCATGTCATGCCTGTTTAGTATAAAGAGGTGAGATGAGGACGGGACGCTGTATTCCGTAAAATACGGCACATCCCTGCTAGCTAACAGCGGTCTGACTGCTTCTATCAGTGAATGGGGATTTCCCCTGTAATTGATCAACACATGGGATCATTATTCTGTGTTGGCGTGTAATTTTAAGGTTTCTATTGTATATTTATTGGCTACCTTTTACAGCCAGAAAGACTGTTATTGTGTAGCTGCTCCCGGATACCGTTGCCCACATCTACTGCACAGTATGTCTGAGCATGTAAACAACTGTATACGGTTTAAATTGATAGCAGAGGAGTTGTAAGGGCCAAATCACATCTTGGCTGCAATATCTCTACTAATGTGTACCGTGTGAACATTTCACCCCAGATAGACTTGTGTAACCTCTCATATGGCTGATTGCTTGAACAAAACCGACTGATAAATGTGACTTCTGTTTTGTTTTTTGTTCTTTCTACATTTGAGTATTACCCAAGACACTTTGTATGCCTCATTTCTGCAAAAGTGTGCATTTTGTAATAACCAAATGTACACACATTGGAATATTGGGTATTGATACACCTGCACATGTTCATTTGATATATATATATATATATATACACACACGCACACATCAGAAGGTGTGGATTTGAAACTCTGCTGATGCAGTACCACATACATAATGGGGAATAACTCTAATGACCATTTTTGGAACGTAACCAATCATCAATTAATCCATGCATAATATCGATTCTGTGCAGTCTGTGGGACTTTCTGCAAGACACTTGATACTAAAATGCGTCTTCGGTGATGCTATCAGCAGGAAACCGCTGTAAATACAAGCGTTAATGCACCCAGACTGCATAAAGAACACATTGACGTACAGACCACGCAGGGTCACTCGGCTGAGTATGATAATCAATTAATCATTAAAGTCAGTTTTCATGCACATCTATTCAAACACTCCCTTATACCAGCTTCCCAGTTGGGAGTGTTAATACATGTAAATAATCTTTACTTTCAGCCCTATTATTGATGGCACAGTAATTGATGACAAAAATGGCAATTGTGTCGCGGGGGCAGCAGCTCCATTAAGGAACACCAATCTTCCCTTTTCCTGGCCACATCCTCCAGCATCGACTGGGGGATCCTGAGGCGTTCCCAGGCCAGTGAGGAGATATAATCTCTCCACCGAATCCTGCGTCTTCCCCGGGGTCTCCTCCCAGCATTACCAAACATGTCAGACAAAGATTTAATAGACTGAGTATTTAACTTGTTAACCATCGCAGTAGTCAGAGTTTCCCCCACATGAAGAGAAATCTTTTTTAGAAGTAGCTACTCAGGAAGCATTTTAAGTATTTTGCCTGTTTGTTTCATCTGACGTTGACATATTCTTTATATATCTGAGCCCATTTTGATCAAACATCTGAGAATCACTCCAAGAACTCACACTAACAATTTAAGATGTAACTTAAATACTCCTACCTCAGAGTAGGACTTGAGAATGATTTATTAACCCTCCTACACCTACAGCAAATAACTTACCATGGTTATATATAATATTAGGACCGGGCGATTTTTAATCATATTGTGAGGAAATTATATATTGACATATCGAGGTACACAATTATGTTGTCTAAATTGATAATAACAAGCACAAACTAACTTCTCAGAAAATCTGATGTGACATATTTTGAGGAAATATTATTTTTCTGTAACTCCTGTGTGCCGACACGCAACAGTTCTGCTTATGCAAAAAAAAAAAAAAACCCAGTGTTGACACAAAGTATCGTCTCAATCTGATTACTCTGTATTCGTGTGCATGCATGGAAACATAGTCAGTGTATAGCTGGAAATATATATATTTTTCTCTTTATATTTTATATTAATTTATTGAATTGCCAGAAAACATGCTAAATCGTGATATATATCGTTATCAAATATGAAGTGACCTATATCAGGATAGAAGATTTTGGCCATATCGCCCAGCTACATGGTGAGGGTTTGGAAACGACACACAGTTTATAGGAGTTCATCAACATCCTGTCTTTCAGAGACATGAGGCTGTGTATGGTGCTGATGGTGTATATAATGACTTCGGTCAGAGAGGGTCTTGTGGGCATATCTGTGGACCATTGGTATGTGATGATACATGTCAAGGTCTAGGTGTGTTTATACAGTGAAGAGTATCGTCAATATGTCATAAAACACGACTTCATTGAGACAATCTACCATTGTCCTGTATACATTCTTGACATTGCCTTCATGTGTTACCAACTCACTGGGGTATGTTTTACTTCCCTGAAGCCCTGCACACAGTTATGTAGTCACTGTGTACATCTTGTGACACTACGATTGGGGCTTTCCAAGTAAATGTCCACCTCGCCTTTTTGAATTTTCTTTCGTTTGTGCCTTTGAATATATTATCTCATTAAAGTGTCACGTTTCACCTACAGTAATAGTTCAGTGCTGTGAAGACCTTAAATATGAGAGTGAGGACAATGAACAAACGAGGAACGACATATTAGTTATCAGTTCAGCAGATTCAGTTAATAAGAACTTTAATTAATGCTCGACATCTAACAACTTATTTTTCAGTAAAGACTAAAGTGAGAATCAACGAAAATAGTAAAGTAGTGCTGAAACTATTCATTGATTAGTCAATGATAAATCCTTTACGTTTTATTTATTTATTTCAAGTTAAACGGCCAAACATGACCAAATTCCAGCTCTTCAGTTGTGAGGAAGTGCTTCTCAGTAAAATGCTGCCATCGAATGTCTGGTTAGATTTGTAATCTTGTTGCTTTTCATGCTACTAGTTCAAATGTCTGCAGTGAAAAAGATCCATTTAGTATTTTTGTGCAGTCGGTGTTTGTGTCTTTATCGCCCCGTCCATCTCCTGTATCTTCCTCCTTTTCACTTTCTATGTGAAGCTTTTTCACACGCATTTGGGTGGCTGCAGTTGAACTGAATTCTCATTCTGACTTCAAGTAACACGACAGCTTTACTGTCATTGTCACAACGGTATTCAGATACAAAAATAACAGAGGCACCAAAATATATGCAGTATGAAATGTATCATGTACAACAACAAATCTAACAAAGACACACAATGAAAAAACAGGGACATAATATACCATTATTACTGAGTATAATATTATGGTATATTAATATCACGAACAAGTAGAAACTTATTGTACTTCTCTGATACCATTTAATGTACACAATCCTTTTATTACAGTTTTTGTTGCACATTGTTCGCCTTGTTTGCACATCGTGCTGTCTGCAAACTAAACGTTTCTCAGGGCACCTATATAAATGTATTTGAACTCATTTGGAAAGTAGCTTGTCGCAGCAGGAAGCTTTTCTGTCATGTTGTGGTGTTGTGCAAGTAACCAGTGTCCTCCTTTTTTTAAAGTCAGAGAGTTGATCTCTGTTCCTGCTTCTGAATTTCTGTTTTTTATGCACAAGTGTCAGCTACTCTGTCCTGCTTCACACATATAAACGTATAAACACGCTCAGTTTTTAGTAAATCATTTCTACTTGTTCTTAGCTGGGGGGGGGTTGACCTTCCCAAAGTTCACATTCTGACTTTTTTGTAAAGCAATGGATCCTCTTGTGTTCATAGCCCATGCTGCAACACTTTAGTTTTATTTTAACAATAGACTTTCATCACGGACATAATGTCTGAGTCACTTCATTCCTATTATATCACATTTGTTTTGTAAAGACATGAAGTTTTATAGATACAGTTTTTCCGATTTGGGATTTTATTTGTTAAATTTCCAGATACATTTTTGATATACATGAATATAACCAGAATTATAACAATATAACATCAAACATGAGTTTAACACTTTAATACTCCCATTTTATTGGGGTCACAATCAATTTCCCTGGGACCCATTCAAAAGACCACCTGCGGGTCCCGATACACTGATTAAGTGCATGTAAGTAGGTTTTACATTCTGGGTTTCAAGACTCCAGATACATTTTTTCCAACAGAGTCTCAAAAAATAATTTCGGGAGATTAATGCGAAGAATTTGCCTCCTATGAATTTTAGGATTTGAGTTACTGGAGTTTCTCAAGGAATAATTTCAGCCTTAAATTAAATATTGTTTTAAAGTAAATACATTTGTGCAGATTGTGTTCATGTCCTTGCTGTCCTTGCTGTAAATGATTAATCAGCAAAGGGCTTTTCCTGTATTAAGAAATCCTTTTTCTCAGAATAGATTTAATTTAAAACGTATTTGTTATTATAATAGGCTTACTTGAAGTTCAGGGTAATGTATATTTTTTATTGTCAATACACAAGATATTTTGCATTTTCACATGGTGTTCAAAAAAACTACAAACAAAAACTAAAACTGAAGTTAAAACTGAAAATGGTGCGGTTCCACATGTGTGGGTCCCGTGTTACCTTGTGGTCTCCGCCCTCAGAGACCAATGTTACTGTTGTGGTTATCACTTCTTTTTACAGCACATATGCTTCCATCTGTGATTTCTCACGTCTCAACTTGTTTTTGAGCCTCTGTATTTGTGTGGGTGTATGTTATCACGTGCATGCACATAAATGTTGGTTCACAGAGGAAATGAAACCGAAATGTGTTTTTTCTTCTTCTGTTGAGTTGTATGATAAGAGAGATGAACTTTAAAATTCCACGCCATGCCAAAGTCAATCTTTACACACTCCATTATATTTAACCTTAATCTTTCTAATTCGAATCTAATTCTTCTTTTCTCCGCTTGTCTGTCTTACTTTCTATTCCTGAATACACTAAAAGAAAACATGGCATCAGTGTGTGAGAATGTATATGCTCAGTCTGAGCTGCTGTAATCATTTAAACCAACCACTTTGGCTCCATTTGTGTTGATGGAGACATTTGAAGAGCGCTTGTCCCAGAAATATACCAGCCTAATGAAAAGAAGCTTCTCTGCCTGCATGATAAACATGCAAACAGAATACTAATGTTTTTTTGTTTTATTGTGATTATCTGAAACAAGAAGTGTGTGTGTGTGTGTGTGTGTGTGTGTGTGTGTGTGAGATTATTACAATGCTATGAGGCATGGCTGCTTCCTGTAACCGGAGGTTGTCAGGCTTGTGTACACATGCGATGGATAAAAAAAAGGCACAGCCCTGAAGTGGGGATCAGTTAACAAGGGGGGTCAAAGGGAAAACGCAGTCTGTATTTTGTGCCCTGCTTTTGCTACTTTGGAATTGAGGAAGTATGTGCTAGTCTATTTATTTGTAATCGTGTCAGAGGATACATGCATAACATTGCTGGTAGATTAGATGTAAAGAAATATACATATCTGCACTTTGTGCGTACTGAAAGAAAAGTGATTTCCTGACATTTTTCTCTTGGACTCGTGCTGTATGTTAGAGCTTTGTATGTGTGGACGAACATGAAGACCCAATGAAAGAGGGTCATCTGGAGTATATTGTGTACCAGTTTACATGCAGTGCCCTCTAGTGGGAAGTCTGTGTTACTGAAAATACCCAGCCTCCTTGACTTTTACACACTCTAATTGAGAAGAAGGGCTTTATGAGGGTTGAGCTGATTGTCTGTAAATGTTCGTGTAAACTCTTCTGTACAGAGAGAGAATTTCTCCTCATTGTAAGGCCTTGTTATGTACTTTCTTGCCAATAGTTTGCTGCTGGTACCATGTCTGCAGTGTGACGTCTGTGTCTCTGTTTCCACAGTGGAGCCGCCGACCGACGTGAAACTGCACTGCCACAATCTGCACAACGTTCTCAAGTGGAGTTACGACAAACCCTTGCCTGGGCTTAGATTCAGAGTCAATGTGGGCTCGACAGACGATATGAATGGGTTTGTGTTTTCCTTTGTACCCATTACCTGCTGATAATCTGTGTTTTCCTGTTTTAAAAGTGTGTTTTTTAAGATGATTTCTGCTTTAACACTTTACTTTCATCCAGATAACTTTAGTAGTCCTGGATCTGGCCTTGATTCAGGATATAAAGTGCACGTACCCACCGACTTTGTTGTATAAATAATGGATGTCCAACAGCACTCTGCTGCACAGTTATTCATCGTTGCAGGAGTACTTTGAGAAGTACTTTGCTCTGTTAAAAAATGAAGGTTAAATTGATGGACACACATGATTATAGGTTGAGTTGTTCATGAATGTTTAAATTAAAGATATCCTTTTCTAATAGCATGAACGAATAACTTTTTAGATAGTTAACAAGCTCCTAATAATTGTGTGTTTTAAAGCATTTATTAACTGTTTACACACATGTACAGCAGCATTCTAACTTTTTTTTGTTTGATTAATATGCTTTTATTTATTGGTTCATTATTTTCATGAGTCTCTTCTCGTCCTATTTGTTTCCCCAGTATTCCTAACGAGCTCTGGGTGGACCCACCAGCTAAACTAGAAGCCGACGTGTCGTTTCTCTCTGATCCAGGAAGCAGCTACTTCCTTACCGTAACTGCTGTGATTGGACAGAATGTGTCTCACGCCGTCCCTGACCAAGGAATCATTTTCAGCTATTTCAAGGACTCTCAAGCAAATCAGAGATGTGAGTATTGATGTCTGTATTTTTGTATTATAAAATGCGTAACTAACCTAAGCATAACTGTGTAACGTATGACGTAATATAGATATATTACGTCATACTCATAACTGTGTAACATATGACGTAATATAGATATATTATGTCATACGTCATAACTGTGTAACGTATGACGTAATATAGATATATTACGTCATACTCATAACTGTGTAACGTATGACGTAATATAGATATATTACGTCATACGTTACACAGTTATGCTTAGGTCAGAATTACTTTTGTCTCTGGCTTCTATTCAAAGTAATAGTTAGTTGTTCATGATCTCAGTATGCGTCCGTCTCTGACATTAAACATTGAGATTACTAATACTGTTGGTTTCCAGGTAGTTTGGACTTCCCGTCGGTGAACGTCACCGCCCAACAGGATGACACCGTGCTGCTCCGCTTCACGCATCCCTGGCTTGTGTACCACCATAGGTTGCCTCGGAGTCGAAAAACAAATGCTCGGGAGAAAAAAAGCCAGGATGCACAGAATACCCGAGAGCTACCTGTATTTTATTACGATGTTGTGCTCATCAGCCAGGTCAGACTGCGCCCAGTTTCACACACACTCACTCGCACACTATATGGGTGGTAGCAGATATCGATGCATCACATGACATGTCTGCTGTATCCCTGTGAAGGTTTGATGCAAAGAAGCCTCACTGTTTGTTTGTTTGTGTGTGCAGGAACAATCAAAACACCACAACTGTGTGAAGGATGTGTGTGAGGAGAAACTTCAAGTGGATGCTACACAGAAGAAACACTGTCTGAAGGTCAAGGGAGAGCTGCTGAAAATAGCAGTTAAAGGCACTCGAGAGTATTGCGCCCCGCCATTCGAAGAAGCACCAAGCTGTTGAGTAACATTTTCTTTCTTTCTTTAAGTTTAGTTTTAGTTTTTAAGATTCACAACAGTCATGCTTTGACTGTCCATTTATATACATGTCCATTTATAATAAATAAATTAATGTATTGAAAAAAGATAAATGTTATAATTTCTCAAATTCACAACAATGATTTTATTTACTGTGTGTGTGTGTGTGTGTGTGTGTGTGTGTGTGTGTGTGGCTGTGTGTGGCTGTGTGTGGCTGTGTGTGTGTGTGTGATTCTGTCTGTAAATGTATTTAATGGTTGGACATTTGTTTCCTCCAGATCTGGTCCACATCTGCGTCGTGGGCGTCCTGTTGTTCTTCAGTGCAGTTTCCTTTGTCCTCTTCATGGTGTACCGGAAAAAGACGTCACCCTCAAATCCTTTACCAAGTGCTATGGTAGGCCGTGTTCATCAACTCTGGTATTATGTGATCATTCAAATGGAAATCATTGGGTTTGAGTACGCTAGAAGAATTTATCCTACAGAAGAGGTTTTTACATTTCAACACTAATCTTAACAATTCCTCTTTTTGTCTCAAAGAATTTCAAGAGTAAAATTAGGGAGGTGACCTCAGGAGCGCTTCAAGAGAGGTTCACCGTGGCAGAAGTGGAGCCGACCTCACCCACACCTCTGCTGTCATCAGAAGAGAAAGAATTATCACCGGCTCTCATTCCCTCTACTGAGCCCGACGTCCGTCTGCGCATCGGGGTGTCGGAAGAGGATGAAGGTGTGTCCAACGACATGGAGGTAAGGAATGATGACTACATGCAAGGCAAGAACTTTGAAGAAGATGACGACCCGCCAGACTGCAGTGAGGTCCCCTCTGATTATGAGAAACGACAGGTGTTGGTTAAGTTGGCACCAGATGAACTGGCTGAGGGCTACCGCGGCTGAAGGTGGAACTCGTATCCTCTGAACATTGTGGCACGTTGACTGTTTGACATTAGGTCAAATGAGGAACTCTCCTGCAATCCTGCCATCACCTGCCATTAAAACTGAAAACTATGAAAATGTTCATCTCTACAGCAAATTACAGTCGTGATTACAGACGTCAGGTGGATCTGTTTGTGTTCTGTCCCTGTCCAAACGTCCCTCTGCCAAGTGAAAAGGGAATCAGGCCCCTGTTGATGTGTCAAAGCAGCACAACAAGCAGCCATTGAGAAATAAATTCCTGCAACGTGATTGACACTTCAGTCCAAAAGCCCTGCAGATAAAATACATTAAAGTCATCAGATCCGTCACCAGAGTGTTGTCGGTGTACTAATGTCGTCCATCTAAGTTCTTCATTTCCCCATACTTGTGTTTTAACTGCTTGCAGTCTGTGATTGATTCTGCCGCCATCACAATCTTTGCATGTCTAACAGCCAGTAGCTGAGAAAGCGGCTCATACTAACACGTGATTGATTATGTTACAGTCCATGTGGCGTTTATGTAAAGTGACTTAAAATAAGTGCATTCAACTTCCACAGGAAGCTTCACATGCATTTCTTAAATGAGACGTCATAGGTCACGTTGGGCTCATTAGTGATCTGTAACGTGATCTTCAACAGAAAGAAATGTGAGCAGCAAATGTAAATAAATAAAAAGTTACTTCCATCAGTGCAGAGTGCCGATGATAGGATCTTAACTGCTTTCAAGGCGGCAAAGAACGTGCGCTTTATATCCTGCGATGCGTGTTGAAGCGTTAACCAATAATAACATTTCCGTACTGTTCCATAAACATCTGTTAATCATGCATCCCCATCTATTTGCATCTGTTGCATGCACACGTTACTGTACGTATCAGTGGCTGCTGAGCGGTCACATTACCGTATTCACTGTGGAATAGTACGTCTTATGAAAATGTAGAATCTCCTCTTGCTTATTTGCACTTGTGCCTTTTTTCTACCTGAATCAAATCCTTTAGCTTCTCATTGCGGCACATGTTAAAGAAGCAGTGGAACAGAAGTGGATCGTTTGTCTGCTGGTAGACCAGGAGGAGGAGAACGAGGGAGAGATTATTCAATTAATAATGCACTAAAAGCCAAACGTGCTCTCTCCCGCGTGACATCGCTTCAGTGTGGTTGTAAAGGATGTGGAGTACATTTGTTTAGATAAATGTATGTAGGCATCACTGGAGTTGAACATTTACTTTATTGGCAAATAACCGATGATTGAACGATTACTGCACAGGGTTACAAAAAGTATTTAATGCCTTTAAATGTATTTAAGCAGTTTGAAAACTGCAGTTCATGAAAGTGTCGATCTGCACCAGAGTGAAGCGATGTTTTAACACAACCCGTCTTATCTTCGTGCTAAAGACGAATCGTTGTTTTGTATTTAACTTTTTTTGTGTTAAATAACTTCAAACTACACAGATGTTGATGTGAGACATCTCAGAACCTCTTGGCAGGTTAGTTGTTATGAGTACAGAGTCTGGCTGAAGAGATGCTGACTATGAAATGTTTTATTTGTAAAAACTCCACCAATTTCAATATGAAAGGATGTGTTAGCAGCCGGAGTGATCTGGGTGTGACCATGTTTGTATTTGTATAAGCTGTGAGCCCATTAAAGTCCAGCGCTTCATGTTTTAAATCTAGCTGCCTAACTGTTCACTAGTCTTTCTCAGTATCCGATTCTGTGCCTCTGTCCACACGATGATTCCTTCCGTCTGAAAGCTACTGTTTGTTTATTATCTTGCCATTTTTTTACGCATTACATCATTTCAATAAAAACTAAGATACATGTATTTGTCCGCCTCTTTCTGTTTGTATCCTGGTGAAATGTTGTACACAAACATTAGTTTTACATCTTTGTCCCAAATCTTATGTTGTTTGTTCCAAATGACTGCATTTGAAACGCTGCCCATCAAGGAGGGGAAGTATTTCAGTTTACTGAAGCAGCCAATTTACAGGTATTGAGTTATTGCTCTTTAAATCGTAACGATGTAAAGGAAGAAGCACACATGTTGTGGTTATTCATGACATTTAAGCAAACCCATGTTCCTTCCTCTCACACCAGTGACCAGGGAGACCTCATGTATGTGTGTGTGTGTGTGTGTGTGTGTTTCCTTCCTCTTTACTGTGTGTGGGAGTACGGTAGGGAGACCTTTTTTGTTTCCAGTAACAGTCGATAGGATACTTCACTATTACTGTCGAGCGCAGGGTTTCTGCTAATCTACAGCAGTTCTGTCTGATATTCTCTGTCTGACACCCCTCATGTTCAAAATGTGTTAAACTCAATTTTAAATGCATGTTAATGCACATTTTTAATCATAAAGGTAGATTCATAGTGACTTTGATTAAAACATTTGCGTTATGCAACATTATTGCAATAAATAAACGTATTAAAGTTTATTCTGTTCAGCCGTTCTACTGCTCAGTTTACTGCTTAGATGCTACAAAAAGTCTTTTTTTTTAATATAAATATTGAACTGAATACAAAAGTTACATTTTAAAGTCTGTTTATTCATTCTGTTCTGCATGTGTTGGACGAGTAACGACTTTGAAAGTGCGTTGAAGGTCGTTCCAGGAATCGGGAGCGCTCGAGGAACATCTTTTCAGATCAGAGCGTGCTCGGGGGTCAGATGGAAGTTTAGCAGTACGGTTAAAAATGCTTGTGTTTATGAAGCGTCTCTGCAAGAGAAGGACAACCAAACTTATTAGGCGGGAAACAACGCGTTGCATCAGAGTCTATAAATGATCAGTAAAGTACTTCCTAATCATCGCAGGGCTTTGTCTCCATCACTTCACACTCGACTCAACTATTTACACTTTTAGCTAACTGATGAGACTTTGTACATTTCCATGCACTCTCTATGTTTTGACATTAAATCAATCATTTAAATCAAATTGTACCTTTTTTTGTTTTATTATCTTTCCGTATAATTCTTTCTTTTCCTTGGCTGTATGAAATGCTTCATGTAAAGATTTTACTAACTGCGTAGAAGTGTTGCAAACTTACACGCAATCAACGTGATGGACAAGAATCTAAATGAATCTGATAAAGAAGTGATTTAAAGTATAAGTATGTTCTGCAGGACAATATAATCGATATTTTCAAACCCGTTAACAATATATTTAATAATGAACACGAATTGAAAACATGAAGTAGATAAGATGCCCCCCCCCCCCCCCCCCCCCCCCCCCCCCCCCCCTGCTGAGTCACTGTGTTTCATCATGCAACACATTTCCAGTAAACTGTTGGTGTTTGGACAGCTGATAGTTACCTGCTTCCAGTAACAAATCCTTTACCTGTAAACCTGAAGGGCAACGTGTGGAGAACAAACAGCTGTTCAGAGAAATGTGTCCTTCAGGGTCCTGGTGTGGTGCATGCTGGCTCCCTGTCTTAATTATACGTTTCTGTACTTTGTTTTACTATAAAGTATATTATATAAACTATATTAAGTCAGAAGTTCATGTCTACTTTTACATTATTGTACATGCAACTAAACTAAGCAAAAACAATCAAATCCAATGCGTCTATGTTGCTCTCAGGTGTCACTGTAGCATGTTATTTACGTGGTTTTATCATCTTCCAGAGGGGGCACGACCGAGAAAACGACCTCTGTGTCAAGAATGATGACATTCTTTTACGTGTTTTACGTGTGTCACGTCTACAGTGTATTTATAACATCGCACCTGTCAGTGCTCTTTGTTTTCTAAATAGATTCTGTCCACCAGCACAAACAAAGAGTCCGCTGAAAGACTTCGATACACATCTCATTGAGACTGAATCTGGGAAAACTGAAGGTGAGGTCAGTGAATGCATCACCGTGTGCACAGCTACACTGCAGATCCTGATAGACCAGAAGCTAGAGGTGGAGTTACCAGCACCGTCAAAGCAGGAACATTACTAATGATGTCAGTGTTTTGCAAGGAAAGCTGTCTCATGTATTGCACAGAAGTGTACTTCTCAAACTATGTCACACTGTCGTCATGTCAGAGAGGCCATAAATGGTCCATGCATCATGGAATTTAAAAGGGGAAGTTGATGGTATGTTAAAGGCGGCCGTGTTTTCCACAGCATAAGTGCAGTGTGGCTCGTTGTGTCTGTCGTCCTCCAACAGCATCAACGCCATGACCCGTCTGCTGCTCGGAGCCGTGCTGCTGGGGAACCTGGGCGTCTGTGTCCCAGCTCAAGGTAACGTCTGATCCGTCTTCTGTTTCATCACAAAAGGATTGATGTTGTTTCAAAGTGGCAGCGGTTCCTCTCAGGTCGCTGCTCATGTGTGATTTTAAATCTAATAACAGGGTTTCTACAGGTGCTGGAAATCCTTGAAAACACTTGTGTGTGTGTTTTAAGGTTTGAAAAGTAATTTAGCGCTTGAAACTGCTTGAAATGTTATATATGTTGCCAAGTTACTTACAAACAAGTAACACATTTTGAAACATGAAACTTTGTTGTGTTTTCCTTTAATTTGTCTCCTTCTGTCGTAGCTGTCACAAAACATCCTTTTGTTTTTGTTTATAGCACGATGACATCTCATTTAATGTGAGGAAACATGTACTTTATATAAATATGTAATTTACCACAGCTGTAAGGTGCTGGAAAAGTTTGGAAATGCACCTTGAAATACTTGAAAAGTGCTTGAATTTGAAAGTGTGTAGGAACACTGTAATAAAAACAAACATCATCTTACTTACCTGAACATCGTGTATTATTATATATAAGCATTGATGTCATGTTGTGTTACACTATTCTAGCATTAAGTATAATAAAAGGCAACAGAACAATGTGGAAAGCAACTAAATATTACAAATATTGCGCGTGTACATCAAACATTAAGATCTCAAAATGTCAGTAATTATCCAGCGCCAACAAAACAGGAAATATAATTCTTTGTACTGAGAACAAAGTATACATGTTCCTTACATTAGGGCGGGTTAGGGTTATATGTATGTAATATGTAATATGTAATATGTAATATGTAACTCCTCAGTTCCAGAGATGCTCGCTCCACCCACCCAGGTGAGGTTTGACTCTGTGGACTATAAACACATCGTGAACTGGACTCCACCCACCAACAGCAGCTCACTGCTCTACTACATCCAGTGGAAGATGTGAGACATTACACACACTTACACACTACACACACACACATTTACAACAATGCAAACATCAACAGCTACGTGTTAGGAAGAGCATTGCAGTGGTGTAAAGTAACTAAATACATTTACTCCTCCTTATGTTGAGGTACTTTACTTTACTTAAGTATATTGTACGTCTTCTTTGTAAATTCAGACTAATAATACAAAACATAATCAACAAATCAATCATGATGTATTATTATAAATTAGGATGAGACTTTATTGATCTGAGGGAAAAGTCACACCCTACCCAGCAGTGTATAAAGTCATTCAAATGTGCTGAATGCCTTTTACGTGTAACATCTCTGAGTTCTTCTTCCAGCGCTGCCAGTAAGACACATAAATAACCTCTCTGTATTTGTGTCCCTCGCTCTGCTCCTCAGTTATGGCGAGCCTGAGTGGTTGGACGTGGTCGGCTGTCAGGGGATCCAGAAGCCCCAGTGTGACCTCAGCGTCGTGACCTCTGACATCAGAGAGTGGTACTACGCCAGAGTGCACGCTGCCTCCTTGCCCTCCAGCAAATCAGCCTGGGCTCTCTCCCCGAGGTTCAGCCCGCGCTGGGACAGTGAGTGTTTACTCTCCTCCTCCTCCTCCTCCTCCTCCTCATCTGCGACATCTTTTTTCTTTGTCTGCTGGCTTCTCCCCGAACTGATGCAGGAAGAATACACAACCTGAAACAGACGCTGGTACAAGCAGCTCTTTATTTCACGACCAGGAGTGGACATGTGCTTCAATATTTCCCCCAAGGAGAATCCCAGTAAACATTTAAAACAAGATTTCAAGGTTTTAAGCCCCGTAGAAAGTAATAAGAAGTGCAAGATGTCAGGTGGCTTTGTTCCCAAACAAAGCACAGAAACAACATGTCTTTTATTGTACACGCTCACTCTTCCATGACTTTGATTTTGTGCTTAATCATCTGGCAAACAATAATAATAATAAACTGAACGAGATCCTTCTGATGTCTCTGCAGCCAAAATCAGCTCTCCTGTCCTGAGGCTGAACGTCACGGAGCAAGGGATTGTGGTCCGTGTGAAGCCCCCCAGGCTGCTCGTCCGGAAGATGCACAGCAGCCTGCACTACAAGATCTACCTCATACACAGCAGTGGAGAAGAGGTACACACACACACACACACACACACACACACACACACACACACACACACACGTCTAAGATTTGTACTATAATTTGCACTTGTATATTTAACATTTTTGTACACTGAAAATGGCACAGCCCCCCCATCACCACACTTTAAATACTTATATTATTATATTTTTATCAATGAACTGTAATCTTTCATATTCCTTACATTTCTTATTTTTTCTAATATGTCATAATGTTTTTATCATCTATTAGTCACTTAGTCAATAAATGTAAAAAAAAAACTATATTCATTTTGTGATACAATAAAAAACAGAATAATAATAATAATAATAATAATAATAATAATAATAATAATAATAATAATAATAATAATAATAATAAATTGTATTTGTAAAGCGCCTTTCAAAGCAATTTCAGAAATTGACTGCTGATAATTGAATTAAAAGATTAAATAATTATTAAAAGGATTGAAGATCAATAAACCTTTAGCTCTGAAACCATCGTGGCAACAAAGATTGTTCCTGGAGCTTCGACCAGCGGTTATTAAACTACCACTAATAATGTTACAAAATAGAAGAGGAAGAGAAGAAGAACAACAAAAACAAGAACTAGAAGGGCACTCGGGGAGCACAGACATCCGCCGAGGCCGTTTCCAACACTCGCCTCTCGATTCAGAAACTCCCCAACACGTAAAGGGTTCTTCATAAACCCATGACAACAGTGCCAATAGTTCCTGACACAACCTCCTCGGCAGAGGGAACAACAGAGAAACACAACTTCTAATTGTTCTTCTTGTTTCCTCTGCAGGAGGAGTTTGACATGGACTGCTGCTCCAACAAGCTGCCTCTGAAGAAGCTGCAGCACAAGGCCAAATACTGCCTCCAAGCCCAGACCATGATCCCCCTCCAGGCCAAGAGCAGCGCTCGCAGCTCTGTGAAATGTGTCACTACGCTCTGATCACACAGGTAGGAACACACACACACACACACACACACACCTCTGCTCACCCCACCCTCCGCTGTGTGATTGTATTCATCTTTCTCTCCCTCTTCTCTCTTTGCTGCAGACAAGCTCCACCAACACGACACACCGGATGACTCTTCATGCATCAGTTCAGCTTTAATTATCCGTCGCTACCTCGAACGCTGCTGCCGTGAATATCCGTGCCAATAGAAGAGACGCACTTTATTCTTAAAAGCATTAAGGATCTGTGTAGGTACTCTGAGTGTATAGAACTTTAATCATTTCAGCCCACCAATACATTTTGTGTGTGAAAGTTGTTAAAGTAGTTTGACAAAATATTCGTACCTCAAGGTCAATTTACCAACTTTGTTCCTCTTCAGCTGCTGATGAAGAGGATGTGAGATGTGTTCAAGTGGACCTTGAGTTAGGATTATTTACTTATTCTTTAGCTAATTTCCCCCTTTAGACCACTGAAGTCGAGCTGTTGCTGTGAATGTATCCTTCAGACGGGCTTCAGTCACCAGAAATCATCAGTGAGATACGCAGACTGAAAAACAAATATCTACTTCAGAGTATTTATCTTTGTCTTAATGTTTATATAAGTTAACACATAAGTTCAGCAACACTCTGTGTTCATCTCATCCACCTGTGAAGATCAATAAATACCTTAACTTTAAGCAAAAACATCTCTTAAAAGCAATGACTTTGCACTTTAACACTATGCGGATGCAACACTTTGAGAATGTATTGTGTATTTGTTGTACGTGTCATGTTACAAATAAAAGTGTCGTGGGTTAAGCTGACGTTAAAGATAAGGCTGGTGTTAGTCTATAGTTTTCTTAATTGTCAACCAACGCCATGAAAGGATGTAAATCAATCTAAAGGGCACATTTCATACTAACTAACCCACAAACTGTGAAATAAGAGGTTCTTGTCGGCCTGAAAATGAGCATAAAATCACAATATGTCCCATTGAAGAAGAAAACAGCATCAAAATAAAAAGTCAACATTAGTCTTGATTTAGACTTTATTCAAAATGTTGATAAACTTGATACTCTTGATCAATCAGGCGTGAAATAACCAATACTGTAATGATAACAAAAAAACGTTCACTGAAACAGATGTACTCAAAGCTAGACCTCACACGTGCAGTGTGACAGAGATGTTTAGTGATTTAAAGGAAGTGTTGCATTTAACAGGAAGTCTGCTGGTTTGATCAGAAGGTGACGTCGGGCAGCAGCACTGCAGGTTGAGGTTGCGTGTAAAGTTTTCATACGGGAGTAGTTGTCTTTGTAAGAACTCCTCACTAGCAGCTAGTTCATTTAGTGGTTTTGGTCCTGAACACAGAGAGGCCTTTAGTGTCGGTACACTTGAATTTGGTCCCGTAGCCAGAAGCCTGAATGCACATAATTGAAAATCGCCATCACAAATATTCTTGCTGCAGTTTGTCAAATGTAGTGGAATATTTATTTGGGTGTGTCGAGTCATCGTTAACCGCTAGCCAACAAAGTTTTGCTACTGTGGACAAACTGCAGACTCAAACTGAAATACAATATGTTGAGGGGAACATACAGCACCAGTGCATTATGGTATTTAAAGAAGAAAGGGGGGGGGAGCTCCAGGGATATATTGTAAACTGCACCATTAGTAAGGCCTTTAAAGTGTTGGTTTGACAGTCAGTGGTCATAAAACACAGATCATGGAATACTTCACATTCTAAATCATCATAAGACGCCACCGTGATACACACATCAGGAATCACACTTGTATTTACACCATTTGGGAATTCATATCTTACTATAAATGAGCGCTTGTTTTTCGTCCTTCAGAAAAGTGGGACGCGTGTTCTAATGAAGTGAGACGAGGATTAAAACAAAGCTGGGGGAATAAAATCAGTCAACGGTAACAAAGGATGTTAAATTCATTTGAACCTTTAGAGAGAAGGCCATGAGAGCATGACCACGAGGATGGGTGCGGTATATATCCTCCATACGGTCGAGTCAGGAGACAAACAGGATAACCCAGCCTCTGGTAATCCTGAGGTTTAGGTTTTACAGTATTCATGATAATCAAAGTGTGTCTTCTGTCCTCAAGCGTCTCCGGACCTTCCTGAGCTTCATGAGAAGGGAATGTGGCACCAACTTAAAACTGCTTAATGCTAAATAAAATAGTGTTGAATACAAATGAAACAAAGCCAAGACTGTGACTCGACGAAACCAATTACATATAACCGTGCAAATAGGTATGTGAAATATAATAATGACATCTGAAAGTAACTCTTGTGTCAAAACTCTTAAAAAATCCTTAATTTGGGGGGGGGGGGCAGGTATTCCAGACTGAAGCGTTCCCCCCACTCTGCTGCAGTGTGCCGAGTACAGGAAATATTATCAAAACAAAAACAAAAACTTCTTCTATAAATAGAAAATTGACATCACATGACCACGCTGGTCTTGCTTTGTAGGACTTCCAGTGTTTTTCTACCTGCAATCTCTAAAATCTTCACGGCATTCTGGGAGGAGAACATACTCGCGTCCCTGCTACGATCCAGTATGTCAGCTGTCCCTAGAACACAAACGGTACTGCAGCATCGCTGACTTTAAAAACAGCACAGATGCAATACAAAACAACGGCCAGCATCAGGCTGAGAACGGGATAAAAAGAAATATTTACAAACAAGGCATTACGATTTTTTTTTTTTTGTTCAACATTTTAAGGGTACATGATTCTCAAGTCAAAAGATCTAGAAGCGTGATCGCACAACGTGGAATGTATGTCCTGCTGGTTGCTAAGGTAAGGTCAAGTCTCTTCATATTAAATTACCTATAAAAATATATATATAAATAAAAAGGTGAGGGTATTGTGTTGCGAAAGCTGCAGCAGCGGTCAACGTTTAGCTGCACCGACAGAACGAGAGGAAGAAGGTAACAAAAGGGAGAGAGATGAGCGAACAGGAGGTGGAGCACCGAGGGACCAGAGCGGCTTCACAGTTCTGCTCAGGCTTCACAACTGTGTGTGTTCTAGGATGAGATGCGTTAGACCGAGGGTGCGCACATGTCTTCTCCAAGTCTCTGGCTGCGTCCGAAATCACTCGCTACGTGGTGAGTTCACCGTTTTGTATAGCTGGAAGTATCCCACAATGCATCGTGAACAGTACATTATGTTTTAATTGTTGTTTTTTTCTTTATTTGATTTAAGTTCTTCAAACTATTTTATTTGCATTTATGATATAATTGTTAATACTATCATAAACGATTATTTCATTTAGTTTTAACCTTCTGCATCGGTGATGAGCGAGCGTTGGGTGGGTTTCTTCTCCTAATGACACATATTGAAATGATCCTGAGACACAGAGAGATTGACATCGGGTGGTGCTTTATAAAGAGTAATACTAAAGACTTATGTCCAATGTGAGAGTGTTTATATCGTGGAAGACTAAATGATCTCGGACACAGCCTCAGACTCGCTCTAGAACAAGGACATCACTATGTTCTAGAACTAGAAGACGGTCTTCAAGACAAAGTTGGGTTCTATGTTAGAAATGTAAAAAAAAAAATGGAGGAAAAAAAAAAGGCAGCCTGGTTCTAAACCCTCCAGGAGTTTTAGGCCAAAGATTGTGTCTGAATGTTCTGAAACACTCCAGGTTGTGTGGGATGAACTGTGACCACAGCAGATCGCTGTTCATAGCTCCTAAGAGAGGAACTCCTTTTCCAGCTCGAAGACGGAGGGCCGTCCCGGAGAACTCTGAATGCGGCAGAGCGGCACAGTGCAGTCTCGTTTCTGGCCCTCCGTGTCCATGTCCAGCAGGGAGCAGCCCATCCCCACATCTGAGGACAGCACCACGCTTAGGTTCTGTGCCGTCTTCTCTCCAGGAGTAGTGGCCCAGGGAGTAGCTCTTGTTGCGTCCTCGCAGCAGGGCCCAGGTGTGGGGTTTGGCGCGGAAGGACACTGGCCGTGGTCTGGAGAAGGCCTCTCCTTTAGAGGGCTTCTCTGACACGCCATCCTTCCCTTTGTCCTGCTTCTTCTGCGAGGCTGGAGGAAGCAGAGAGGGAGGGCCATTGGCTGGAAACAGACGGGGGAGATACAATTTTGAAGCGTAAATATTTTTTTCAAAACTGTATATACATGTTTATTTCCACTTCCCCTGGTTTTTGTTACTCACTATTGTGGTTGGTGCCGTATTTCTTTCTCCGTAGACGTGTTCCTGTGTTGTGGTTGCTCTGCTCTGGTGGCTGGCTTTTGGTTTGCACTGGTGTCGGTGTGTTAGCTGCGGTCCTGTTGCTCTGGCCTTCTGTAGAAACGGCTGGGCTGGGTCTGGAGGACTCTGTGTGATGATTGGCAGCCTCAAGCTCAACCTTCCCAGGGCTCGACTTTGACACAGCCGCCTCCTGTGACTGTGTGAGACACTTGGTGGAGTTACATTCCATAATGGCTGACATGGAGATGAGATTAACAGGTTGGGTGGCGGTGTGGTTTGACAACGCCTCGTCTTTGCGGGGGCGACCGCTTGGTGGTGAGGTGCTGCGGCGGAACCGTGTCGCGCGCTGAAACAGGCCTTCCTTCTTCTTCTTCTCCTTCTCCTCACGCTGGGGCTCGCAATCTTCCCCAGGAGCTGAGGTTTTGAGAGCCTCCCTAATGTCATAACCGAGCACAACTGAAGCCAGCAACGAGCCGCAGCCGTACAGCACGGAGTCAGTCTTGCGGCGAGTCGACGTCCGCTTCAGGCTGTTGGTGGGGGTGAGCTGCGGGGTGGTGGAGGTGGACGAGGTGGATGTAGTGGTGTAGGGGTCGTCTGTGGTCTCTGGTGGGCCACCCTGACCTGCGGCCCCGACCCCGGCATCTCCCGACCCACAATGCCCACCGGGGCTCTGAGGCTGCTGCTCGTCCCGCCACAGAGGTAGATCGATGTACACCTGGTTGGGGAACTTGAGCTGCTTTGGCTTGGAGCTGCTGTCAGGACATTCCTGGGAGAACGCCTCGTCTTTCCCGCCCCCCGCTGAAAACACAGAAGTGGAAATACATTTAAAACATCCTCCAAAATAAGCCCCCTTATTCAAAGGACATCCGTGTCCACTTCCACAGGTATATTACGTGCATTTCATCTTACAAGTAAACAAGCACTCAAAAATAAAACATTTAAAAACCTGTTCAGCAAAACAATTAGTTAAAAAGTCAAAAGACAAACATTACTGAAATATCAAACAAATAGAAAAGATATTTATGCATCTTTAAAATGCACATCATCACGATGGACTTTCCGCTCACCTTGTTCAGCAAACAGGGCAGCGAGGGGGACAGACTTCTGGGACTTGACCAGGCTGGTGGACCAGGGGTTACTGCCGTCTGACAGAGGACGCACTCTGAAGACGAAGCAGACCAGAAAACATCAAATACAAACTATTTCCACTTGTGTAGTGGTGATATTTGTGTGTGTGTGTGTGTGTGTGTGTGTGTGTGTGTGTGTGTGTGTGTGTGTGTGCATACACTCTACCTCTCAGCAGCAGCAGGCCTTTCTTTGCTCTGCACTGAACTTGGGCCCCAGGTTCTTCCTTTCTTCTTGATTCCCTTTTTCACATCTTCATCGAAGTCCTCTGGCCTGAAGGGGGTGCTGCGACCCCATGTACGGTTGCTCTCATCTTGAGTTACTGTTAACAGAGCGACAACGAGCGTTACAACCGACTCAAACAACAACAACAGGAGAATGTTGTCAGAGAGACCACAGCTCTGACAGGAAATGTGATGAGACTTGTTCTCTCTCTCCAACGATGTTGTCAAATAGCACTTAAAAAGCCTAAATAACCAAAGAATAACTCGATCTCTCCCATTCTACACTGAACCTAAGCCTTTAATTATTTTAATAACTGATTTTGATTCAGCACCAATGTATATTAATTTATGCAAATTTAAAATCAAAAAGCCAAAAAAGCAGAAACCAAAAAAACCCAAATAGTTGTTGAGAAAGGTTCTCATAGTTGTGGGTTAGTCATCGTGAAGGTGTGAAGGTGTGAAGGTGTGAAGGTGTGAAGGAAAGGAGGATTCACCAAAGATGTCAGGGCAACAGACTCGGGCCATTAACTAAGACAACGTGTTTATGAACACTACCAGCATCTTTTTAAAAGCTCCAATTATTTAATTCAAACCACATAATGATGATTCAAATGTGAGCAGCAGACTGGCCGAGGTCTGTGGCACAAAGCTCATCATTGTTACTTACGAGAGATTACCTGGGAAACACGTTTAACCAGCAGCAAAGTTTCATTACAGTCCACATCAGGAACACCTTGTTAATCAACGCGTACCATCGATGGAAAGCTGTTAGGCCTCTAACCCCTTCAATTGTCAAAGTTAGCCAAACATCACATGCAGCGCTTGGCGCTGTTAGCCACACGCACACACGCTGCATGTGAGTAGCCAATTGCTTGCCTTTCCTCCTGAGCCCACAGGAAGTTGTGAGCTCGCTGGTCAGATCAACATCCTGTTGGTAAACATACAAACTGTCCCTCTGCATGTGGGACGTCACTGAGGAGGGAAACGTACATGTTACATCCAACATTATGACAGTGTGTGAGCGTAAACTAAGAGTCTGTCATTAAATGTGCTGTGAAACAGAACATGTAATACAGGTCGTTGAATGGAAGCATAAAGTATAATTGAAACTGTACATGTGTACATGTGCACGTTGCATACCCTACATGCATCAGTATGTTTCCAGAACATCTGAGGGCGTTTTATTGGTAGTAAGTGTAAATATATATATATAAGTGTAAATATTTGCTTTCTTTGACCATTTTACTGAATTTTAATTCATATCAATGATCTCCATTCGGGCTAATCACAACAAATACAGTGAGTGAGCAACTATCTGCGCCCTCTAGCTGAATATCAGCATCCACCATAAATGCTCAAGAGGAATTTGTTCCAGTTATTACAAAAGCGCTGGTGCGTGACGAACAACATCATCAAACTGTTCAAACAACTGGCTGGCTGCTTGCGTCTCCGGAGCTTTTGTTCACGCGGCTCTGGCCATTGTGACACTGTTCCCATGTTCCCAGTTCCCATGAAAGTCTCAGAGAGTTGATTTCTTCAGAACAGTTGTACCTTTTCAAACTAATCTGATCGAACTTAATCCAGACCGAGCCAACACTTACACAGATGTGGAGGAGACGATCAGACGTCCCACTAAGGAAAACGTGGGGAGCAAACAAACAGAACTTACGCTGAATGGCTCGTAGCCGGGGGATGAGTGTTGGACTGCTGGGAGGCGAGGAGCTGGTGCTATGAAGGCTTCGTCTCTTGTCCATGGAGGGAGACGCCTGCACGGTGATCTTATGCTGGAAGTCTGCAGAATGCAACGTTCACATACGTTCACATACGGTCATTACACTCTCACACCAACATCCAAATGTTGCACCACTGGCACAAAGCACACAAACTCTTTACACTTTTGTACATGTTCACTCACCTGAGGGCAGGCTGATGCGGTTTCCATCCTTCAGTTTGAGGCGGGAACGTTTGAATTTGCCTTTCCTCTTCTTCACGTTGGGCTTATCTTTGTTGAGCTGGAAGATGATGATGTTGAGCTCTCTCTCCAGCACGTTGATCTCCCGCTCTGCCAGCTGCTGCTCCCGTCGCTTCAGCAGCTCCTCCTGAGACTTCTGCTGGAGGGCGGACCGCGTCAGCTCCTCTTCTCTGGAACGTAGCTCCTGGAAGAACCAGGTATCAAGATACGAATGGTTAAATAGGCAGACAAGACTTCTGCTGTCATAACCTCGTGGCAACACCGACATACTGACGACACATGACGTGCATGAGTTTGTCTTATCTGGAATTTAAAATATTAGCCAAGCAGAGGAAGAGGTTAGACGGTGTGACCATCTTCAGCTCCGGTGAAGGTTACAACTAAGGTACATTAAATCTCTGAGCAAACTATCGGAAAGTTGCATTGTGGGTAATGTAGGCGGCAGGTTTTAAAAAGTCACATCCTATTTGGATTATTATTAAACTGTGAGGTACTTTTACAGTCATGTTTCTGTTTTATATGTGCGCTAATAAACTGTGTGTGTGTGTGCATTTATACATATATAAAAGCTCTTGCAGACATAAACAGGCCGGAGTGTAACTCCCTCTATAACAAGTTGTTTTCGGGAGATTACTGCCTGCTGTTTCAGGCCGTGTTACAAAGCAAACCAGTCTTGTCTCCTCCCATGGCTTACTCTTTCTTCATTCCCTCCATTTTCTCTTTAATTGCTCTGAGCTGAGTAATAATAATCCTTACTGGATGACTTCCATAAAGCAGCTTTACAGTCAAGCCACTTCAGCCACCCACCTAGACACAGATTATTGTGTGACGTTTACAGGAAATCTGCTGATGTAGTGGTTCATTCCACAAGAAATCTTCTGAAACTTGCGATGGGAAAATGTTAGATAACGCTCAAAGCTTATTTATTTCTTCTCTTGATTCATGGAAGCTTTACATACCGAGCAAACGTCAACATATAATACAAAGAAGATGCAAATTATGTATTTATATTATGTATAAAAAGGCACAAAATATGTCTTTTAAAACAAAAAACAACACCGTTTTTAGTTTTTAGTGTGCGTGTCATTCAGTTCACCATCCGTTGACCCAGCTGTGTGCTGATCCTGCTGTTTCTACAAACACTAATTAACCCCTCTCTTTAATCCAGCGATGGGAGATTTATACAGGAAGCAGATTAAGGTCTTAACAAGGGGAAGTACGCCAAAGCACCTCTGCATTAATCACTTGTTTTGTTAAACGTGCGATTAGCTTTTCCACTGAAAGTAACCAATTATAAGCCTTTTAGTCCGTAAAAAGAAAAGTCCCAAGAGACTCTGCAAGAGTAGAACAAATCTTACTAATAGATTAGTCGACATGTATCATCAGGACAAATACAAGAGCGGAGAACAGTACAAGAAAGATAGAAGTCTGTTACATATACTGTATGTCAGGTTTCATCACTCTACCTTCTCTTTGGTCCTGAGCTCATCAAACATCTCCTGGATCTCCACACGCCAGTCGTCCTGCATGCTGTGGAAGGAATCCTGGGGCATGGTGGCCATCACCGCCTCCTCGATGGCCGACAGCTGCTCCAGGATGCAGGAGAAGGAGGGACGCACGTGGGGGTCCTGGTCCCAACACTCTGGACACACACATTGAAATGTAGAGATTGAACAAACAATCAAAACTTTGATAATAACAAAATAAGAAATCTATGAAACATGTGTAATGGAAACTCTGCTATCACACTGGAATGGATGATACTTGTTCAGGACACGCTCTCCTACATCATGCAGCATTATTATGTATTTACCTTCCATGAGTTTGGCGAAGGGTTCGGGGCAAGTGGAGGGGATTGGTAGAGTTAACTTATTGACTGCCACACCGTAAGCAACAGCCAGGCCGTCTATCCCACGATACGGCACCTCCCCTGTCAACAGCTCCCACAGCAAGACGCCATAGCTGGTGTGAGACGCACAAACAAAGAAATTAAAAAGGAAGCAATAGGAAAGCAAAGGAGAGAGGGGGGGGGGGGGGGGGGGGACTGTAACAAAGAACTGAGCAAAATGTCAAGACAATGAGTAAGAATAGATATTTTATTATTTGTCATACCTCCAGACGTCACTGCCTTTGGAGAAGAGAGATGACTTGATGACCTCGGGGGCCATCCAGGAGTAGGTGCCGGCGGCTGACATTTTTGTGGTTTTGTGCCACTCCCTGGCCAGTCCGAAATCTGTGATCTTCAAGGTCTTCCTCCCGATGTCATCATTCTCAATCGTTTCAAGTAATAAAACTGAAAAAAGAGGGGGATACATTAGAGAGAGGCCGGGAGTGGGATGAATGCAGAAAGGAAAGTTTAAAAAAAAGAAAGATACATGAGGGCATAACAAGCAATGAGTGATGAGAAAGGGAAAAGTGGAAAGACAGGATTGGGATGAAAGTGACAGATGAAAGAGAAAAGCAGATACAAAGAGTGTTGGACAGAGAGAAAGATGTCCGTGCAGGTGAGGAGATGATAGTCGATATTCAACAGGGCCAACAGAGGTATGCAGGTCGTTTATTACTGTAGTAACAGAAGGTTGACAGCGCCACAAAGCACCTGTCCTCGGGTCCTAAAACTGTTTAACACATTAAAGACAGCCGGAGCCCTCCTAACCTGCCTGTAACACTACACCTGGACTGAGAGCCTTGCCACAGTGAACAACCCACTGACGTGCAAAATCAAGTTTTATTTACCCATTTAATATTAGTGTTCCTCTCATTGTGTCAAAACCCCCTATATGTTCTTATGTAAACGGGTGTACATCATGAACACACACAGAAGCTTTGGCCATACTGTGTTTTAATAGGTCATGCCGATAAAGCCTCTTCGAAATGAATCGAGAGCATTAAAGCTTTTTGAACCTGTGCCACCGTCGACCATGTGACAGCTGGGGAGTGGCAACATTTGTCCAATGTTTCATTTCAACAGGAATAAACCTTCTCTGTGTGCTGGAGCATCAACTGCCAAATATCCTTGTTATCTCTTTGACAACGAGAAGCAGCCTTTCCATGAAGTGATGTCTCAACAGCCCGAACAGACGCTTTGATCTTTTCTGATCCTCTTGGTATTATTTTCAACATTTGTTTTCTCCTCTGCCAAGATCTCCTCACATTACAAACTGTCCCATTTCATTATTTACATGCCTAACCCTGCACGTCGATTTGAACGCCTCATCAGCGGTGTTAGGCAGCAGCAGAGAAACTAAAACTAGAGTCGAACTAGGTGTTGGGGTTAAAACAAACACTGTGGTAATATTCCCATGGGAAAAAAGGGCACAGTGATAAAGATACACAGCGGAAATGTTGGTTAACACTTCAAGGCATTTGAGTTTTCTTCACCTACTGTATCACAAGGTACACTTTTATCAGTTTAAAGGCTATTTGTTAACAGCTTTCAACAGAGGCTCTGTGATGTGTGTTTGCACACGTAATACCTAAATGAAGTAGCTGCACAGTGTGTACTCTATTATCACTCACTGACCTTGGACTTCCTCCTCCACAGCAGTACCAAACTAAAACCTGCCAAACGCACACACAAACCTCCAATTACAGACATGCACAAAACATGCACCTATACTTATGTACTTCTTTTAACCATCTGAGACCCAGTTGGTTTACCCACAGTACACTTCTTCAATCCCAGTTAAGAATATATTGTGATTAATTACACAACAAATGTGTCAAGACTGGAACAGATCGACTGAAAGGTGTAGGAGGGGCAGAAAGGAGGAGAGCTGTTGAATTCAAGAACAGATGGAGCAGGTCAGAGACCTTGAGACAGATGCATCAAGCTCTAGAGGCACACACAAGTATCGGCCATCGAACGCCGATTAACCGATAATCCAAATGATTATTTGCAGCCCAAGATACAACACAAGTCCAGTCAATTTGTCTTTATATAGGTCCAGATCAAAACTAAAGTTATCTCAAGACACTTTTCCTAAAGAGCAGGTCTGGACCGACCCAACATAACATTCCTCTCGTGGTTCACATCCATCTAGTCAGACGACATAGTCAAAGACCCGACTACACGTTTATAATCCCCTCACCACAACAAGATTATGTACACTCTTCTGTTTGACATTTAATATCATATACTGGAGTGTAACATTAATGTATATTTCTTCATATTTATAATATTTTGCTATCTTAACCATTTTACTTCAACTATCCCGATGAACACAGGAAACACATGCATTGATAATGTCTACTGATGGAATTACTTCCTATCAATTGTCTTTAGACACATTGAAGACGCACGTTTCAGAGGGTGAAATGATTTCAAGCTGTATTTGTACCGTAGTGTGACTGCTATGGGTCTCCAATAGTAAAAGGGGTGTTGGTGCCATTACTAGCCTAGGGCACGGAGGGGATCCTCTACCCAGGCTGCAACAATAGGAACTCCATTACAAACAGGTTTCACTAGACCAATGATATACTCCTACTTCCTGTTGTCAATTCCTCTCTCAGTGATTCCATAGATTCCTCCCAGCAGGCTCTGTGGGTTTATAATGACTTATGATAGGTTGGTTACACAACCTAGAACAGTGGATTTGGTGCAACCCCGTCTGTGTTGATTGGCCGATAGAATATCATTGTCGTGCCATGATACTTCAGTGTCAGCCCTCTAGAAATTTCTGGTAAAAGACCTATGACTACACGACCTATGACTACAAAGCCACTGCTTTGGCTCTGTACTTTTGTCAAAGTGTGAAATAAATGGCTATTAAAATTAAATAAATTATCACAATTAATCGTTGTTTATAAAAAAAAACACACGGCCTTAGACTAAAGCCTTGGTCCACGCCACTTAGTCTTTCACTAGTTGTTCAGGTTGTCAGTCCATGCGACCAATCATCCTCGTGAACACGGTATCTTAAGAACACCTTGAGGGAATTTCTTCAAATTTAGACACATTTAGTGTATGGTCCTTCTACAGCTCAACAAACTACAAAAAACTGAAGGGAACATATACATTACAGCACTGAATCACTATTTATTTATTAATGTTGTGAATAATGAGCAATATAATACAATTGTATTTGACCAGTCTCATTTAACTAATCATGAGATAATACTTTATGTAATAACATAAAGACTAATCTGGAGAATTAGGTTTGTGGGGAAGGAAGACGCTAAGTTAAGATACACTGAATAATGGCTGCCCTCCAGCCAACTTTGAAGTCCAACTCCCATGACCTCTTCACCTTATTCCAATTTTCAAAGGAAGGTTAATCTCAGCAGGTTTTCAACGAGAGGCCTTGTAATACAGGAAAGAGCTGCATGCTACATATAATATTTGTGTTTTATGGAAATCTTTAAAACATCTCACTGGTTTCAGACCATTGTTACATTTTACTTCTGTAACCAAAACACTTGAACTACGTCTAATGCACACACTCAGAGTATTGTTTTGCTCCCACAGACAATTTAAGGCCTGTCTGGAGAGTACATGTTAAGCAAGTGGGGGTGGGACATGGTAACCTAATTATTAGTTGTGCATCTAATCATTTTAATCTTGTCTAAATATAGCCTAGGCCAAGAACTGCACTCTCACACGGTTACATGCCAGTAACTATAGCCAGAAGTTATGGCAAATGCATAGATGCACTGACATCCTTGAGTAGACCCAACTTGTCTATTCATGAAAAATCTTAACATCTGTTCTTCTCTAGCAAGCCAGGATACTAAATGGGGAAAAGGATACAAGTACTTAGAAAAGGGCTAATGATGGTGCTATAAGTTCTCTGTTTACAGTAAACTGTCATTTACATCATTAAGTGTAGCTGTTTGTAGCCTACAATCATATACTCATCATTGTTGGATTAATAGTTTTGCCAGCTGCATGAGCTACAGGTGATAGTGAAACCTGTTTGGTGTAAATGGATCAGATGCTCTAATTCCACCGCAAAGCAACTGGAGATGGATATGCCTCCGAGGCAGACCCCACCCTCAGACCAACCCCCGTTTAATTCCCCGTTCCAACAGTGGATCTTCAGGCAGACCCATCTTTCATGGTGGAACAGTGGGAAGATCAGAAGCTGAGCTGCTGCCTTCAAAGCAGGTCCCACGCTTCTTCCCATTGCCTTCTCCCCCTCGAGGTAAAAAAGAAAAAGAATACTCTTTTTAGGCAAACATGGCCATGTCTTCTTTCTTCAACAAACTAAAACATACCTCCAGTTTAACTCTGCAACTCGGTAGCAGTTGAAATTCCACTTGCTAAAAAAGTAAAAGCCAGTTTTAGAAGGTTTTGGAAGACACTGCCCATTTTCAGTATGTGTTTTTAATGTGTGTGTTAAGTACTTTCCTGTATTGAAGAATTTAGCTAAATCCATACCTACAGTATTTCCTGTGGTATAACTAAGCATTGACGCAGCAGTTCTGAGTGCATCCTCCTAACTTGACGTGGCAGTATTTTCTTAACTGTGCCAACAGACTAAGCATGAGAGTAAGAGGGCTTCCTGTAGTAAGCAGAAACAAGGCTGCTAAACATTCCCCGACTGGTCTGTCTCTCCCGGTTGAAATGAGAGTGCCCCCAGGCATTCTGGTTGATGGGAAAAGGATCAGGGCTAATGGCTGGCTGAATCCATCTATCATAGTCACGTCTCTCCGGGCCACTTACTCTTTGTCTGTCCTCTTCCTCTCCTAGTTTTTGTCTGTTTAAGCTTGACCCATAACTAGGCTAATTAAAACATGACAAATGTTAAAAGGTGTAGAGCCAGGACCCTTTGCTGTATTAGCATCTCTCAATGTGCTCGGGAGCTACGGAGGGGATTGGTTGATTTGGAAGGCAGCTCTTCTCAGCTGTGGGCCCTTTTCCTTTTCACCCTGCCCTGCAACAATAGGTGCAGTCAGGGAGAGGTCATAAAAAACACAGTGAAAGCATCTCCACTCCTCCTCTCTCCCCTCTGCCCATTCTCTTGTCAAAGAAAAGACAGGCAGTAACTGTCTGCGTGTCACCAGGGGTAATTGTGGAAAGCCTGAGAAAAGTTGCCCTGCAACACCTAGTCAAGCTTTGGTAACGTTTCCTCTTTTAGATTCTACGCATTACAGCAGTAAAACAAGACAAAATTAAAATGACAGGAGGAAAAATCCCCCGGTAATGAAAAACAGGGCAACCCAAATCTATCAGTCTGTTTAGTATTATCATACCCAACATGCCTGTCCACCCACAGCAGCGGGCCTGTCTATCCGCTGCAAATTACATGGAAGATGCATGCAAATTAGCTAGCAGTGGTATTGAACTGGTAATCTGTGTCTGTCTATTCTCTAAATGTGGGTATCAGAACAGAAAATGTGTGATAGGTGCTAGGGTTGGGTGATATGTTAGAATCTTTCAAATCGGCAACCTCTCTCTGTGTGTGTGTGTGTGTGTGTGTGTGTGTGTGTGTGTGTGTGTGTGTGTGTGTGTGTGTGTGTGTGTGTGTGTGAGCAGCAGCTATCTTGTTCTCATTATAGGGATATAGTCATTACATTCAGCAGATGCTTTTGTCCAAAGGAAACATATAGTAAGCGCATCAGTCCTTTGCCACGGCAGTATTAGTTTGCTAGTTTCTCATCATCGGTCAATAATGATCAGGGCTGTTGCTTAAAAGCCATGAGACGATAAGTGGTTAATGTGGATTGGCTGAGAAGACTATGAATCATCACAACCTTCCTATTTATATTTGAGTGTGCTACACATATATTGATGGAATTAACAGGTACACTTGTCTATGACTTGAAACTGAACTGATGTTCTCTCCACGATTATACAAAATATATTTGTACCAATTTCATTGCACTGAACATAAAATGAAACCCTTTTATATGCTGTTGCCATACAGATCTACCAAATGATGGGCAAGTGAATAAAGACACGGGGTAGAGGGAGGGGAACACCGATACAGCGTGATGAAGTCTAACAATAGCTAAGATTGATGGGACAATGCTGCTGCACACGCTCCTAACTGAACTCCATCAGTTTCAGTGGCATTCAAGCACACATTCCTGGCATACTATCCCTTGCACAAAGATGTGAAAGTACAAAGTTAACGTGTGTTATGCGTGCTGGCTCAGGGCCAGGTTTCAGTGGGATTTCTTGCTCTTATCTACCGCGCTATAACAACTTCCCTCCCAACCTGAGGGAGAGCGTTTAAGTCAAAGTCGTAAGATGTGAAAGGAGGAAGGCTCAATGAAAGGATGTAATGAATATGACTAGGATAAACAACAAATTCCCTGAAAGCGTGTTATCATAATGCATAATGTAATGTTATGAATCCACACCATAGGACTCTGCTGACATGCTTTTGTATTCAGGGAACATATTCCTGACAATGAACATTGCAAGTGCAGTTTATTTCTGTCAGCTTGTCAAATTGGCAAAGCGTTGTAAATATGGAAGCACAACTTTGAGCAGTGACGTCTGCCTGACATGGAGCCACTCTCCAGGAATAGCAAATGCTAGTTAACTAAGAACAAACCAATATGGTCAATACTTATGTTAATATGTCAATATAAAAACACAACAGTATTATTAACAGTCGTTTTAGGATGAGCTCTATGGCACACAGGCATATGCTACCAGGCTGCAGCTACACAAACAACACGTGTTGGCAGGATCAATTATTTGCTGGTTTGATTCATATATAAAAAAATTAAAAAGTCCATTATTTAAAGTTTGAAAATGGCGTTGGCCAAAAAAAAGTAGACTTAATAACAAGGAGCAAGAGGGAGGAGAAAGGAACAAGGCAAGGGAGGTAAGTAAGGAGAAAAATAACGAAGTAAGAAGGGAAACCCCCTCAGTTTGTGGCAATAAAAGAGTACCGCTGCTCTCTGGGAGATTAAATATGAACGGAACAAAACAAAACGAGGGCTTTGAGACCCTCCGAGTCCTAGCCATTCTTCTGGCCACAGTAGCCTAGCAACCGCTGCTTGACCAGTCCATTGTGCAGACGTATGTTAAGCTTTTATCCCTCATTAGCAACATTCCTCCCTGCAGGCTGGGATTTTACAGATTAGGTTGAAAAACACAAAAGAGATTGGACAAATCTTGCTGACTTCCAACATATTACTTTACAGGCTAATCATTGATCAAATAGCTGTATGTTTGTCTGTGTGGAGCATGTGTACACTGCAAGTTGATAAATGGCAGGCCGAGTCATTGAGTGAAGGTGCAGCAGTTTAGATGTATATATGTACCTGTCTGTGTCTCACTCCAGGAAAAAAACTACTTAAGAATATGTACCAAAAATAATACAAACGACACACAGCCATGTTGCTCATTAATTATTGACAAAGTAACAGATTGCATTTTGCAATGTGTCCATTTATTTCTACCCCCTGCGTAGATAATTCTCACTCTTTTTATCCTTTTGGACTGGCCGACGCACACACGACGCCAAGATAAACAGACAACAGGCTCTCACTAGCAGATGCAGCAACTTCTCTTAAGCTTATTCTAGGTTTTTACTGGGAAAACAACCCAACACACCACAGGGTGCCATGTGTGTGTTTGTGTGTAGGAGAGTCTTTTGTGAACTCACTGCCCTGGCTGAAAGCAAACACATACAGCTTCTTTCATTCTCTCTTTATTTAGATAAGACTGTATATCGACTACAGATGTTCAGACTTCTGACCCTGGGACGCGTGCTGGTAGAATTAAACGTCTTTCTTTTTGTGGTTAACAGCGTACCGGTGGACTCTGGTGGATTCAGAAAAACTGATATTTTTTCCAATAGCCTGCAATCTTCAGGTAAAATGTTACGTTCCCAGCTTTCACTAGAGTGCAGAACTGCAATAAACTGAGCACAATAGTCTCTCATACGCTTAATTTTAAATTCTCCCTCTTTACTTAAAGCTTATGCTGTCTCTATGTCACAGTGAAGTGGCAGGACAAACACAGTGACTTGTGTTCGCAGCACTGTGCCTGTTCGGGGGAGTTTGTTTGTGTATGTTCACCAAACATCCGATTAGCTTTAACAGTCTAAATGGCAGTTAAATCCTTTCTCTCCATCTGCCATATACTGTAATTAACACAAATCTGCCATCTTAAATAAGCCTGCTTTTAGGATTGGGCTCGTCTACACTGTTCATGCCTCATATGCACATAAAATGCATTATTTGAAAGATTTGTTGTCAACATTTGTATTGCAAATATATTCTAAATTGTTGGCATGAGGTCTGGCAGGAGTGTTTTTATTTATCACAATTCCCTTTTACAATTACAGTTATTCAGCTGTTTAATAACCGAGACTATAACCATGTGTAGAATTCGTGTTTGCAGCATATAAATGTTATGATTACTGGGCATGTGTGTGTTTGAATCTACACTGGACCCTCTATAACTGTGAAGCACTGAAAGGTAATCTTTATCTTTTTTCAAATTCAGTCTTAATCTGGTGATCCCGGAGGGTCAGGTCTGTGTACATTTCACATGTTTTATCTCTACATTCACACATCGACTCTCACAGCTGGAGATAAACAGACATCAGTACACCAGGGTTTGCTCCCCACACGGCCCCAGGTTGATAAGTCTCTGATCACAAAGGGAGAAATAGTGTTTGGGGGTCATATTACACCCATAAACACACCTGCTGATGAAGTGGGTAGCCTGTGTCAGTGGGTACATGACTCAGACTCTTTTTTTCATCGAGTCCTGGCCATTCATTATTCAGTCCTGGGAAACTAAAGTTTGCTGGCTTGTTGTCAATCAGTCCATGGAGGAACTAGCACAGAACTTCTAACCACATGAGTGAGACAAATACTCATAAACATAAACACCTGCAGCAATTGTGACACTATGCAGACGTTCCCTGATGAATAAGCAATCGTTCCTGCATTACATAAAAACCTGAAGCGAATGGTTTTCTCTATTATTAAACTTGGATGGTTTTCTGTCTGACTTCTTTTTACCCTATGACCTCTGATATTAGCTCTGGTTGATCAAGCACATGGCCTGACAGTGTTAACGGCGTGTGTCTGGTTATGTGTTTGGTAAATCACTGACTTTATTTGAACAACATTTCAGCTTGGATTGGAGAGGGGGCTGGGAAGGTGTGTGTGTGTGTTTTTAAAGAAGGAGGGGGGTGAATGCAGGGGGGGGGGGGGGGGTGTGGGGGTTAGCCCAGCTGAGCAAACTCTTTATTTCACATCCTCTTGATGGTATCCCCCACCACTTCATACACCCACAGAGACCTTTTACACCTCTTTAAATCCATCCTGAGTAAAGGGCAGCACTGCACCAGTGATGTTGTGAAATATGAGTTTTCAGCCACTTTAATTTGGGCTGTAATTTAAAAAACATGTTTCTCTATTAACATACGAGCATGAGAAACAACTCTCCAATGCCTCAAGTCATTAATATGATATTACACAATCACTATCTGTGATAGGTTGACATGTGGATATGTCTGGAGTAGATCTGTCTTAAAATAATTGCTTTAGAACAAGTTATAGTTACCTAATATTAACAATTACTCAAAACTACGACCAACACCTAAATATGAATAGTTATAGTATAACTACAAAAGGATGGGCTGTATGTGCAACATGTGGATGTTTCCCCATGAGGACTTTCTCCTAAAGTTATGTTATTCATCTTAATGTTCGTCTCAAACACACACAAGCAGAGACACTTCAAGCTTTGCTTACTGTTGCTAGACTTCAGGTCCCGATGGATAATGGGTACCACGGCCTCCTCGTGTAGGTAGAGCATCCCGCGTGCAATCTGCACGGCCCAGTTGACCAGGATGTGTGGAGGGATGCGCCTTCCGGTCAACGCCCGGTTCAGTGTCCCGCCTCGGGCATACTCCATGACCAGGCACAGGTTGGGCTCCTCCAAACATACTCCCTCCAGTTTAATAATGTTGGGGTGCTGCAGCATGGAGAAAAGTTTCCCTTCTTGTTTAACACCGCCGGCGGTGGCTGCTATGTCCTCGTCTGGGTCTTGCCGAGCCGCCTTCACGGCGACCTCCTGATCTTTCCATGTGCCCCGGTAAACTTTGCCAAATCCACCCACGCCTATAATCTCCTCTAGTACCAGTTCACTGAAGGGTATATTGATGGGCGAGCTCGGGACTTGTTCTCGTGCCCCCACGGACCCACTCGTAGTAGGGATACGGTAGATAGCGGGCTGATAGGTGACATAGTTTGATGGGAAAATCCCGACCCGGTGGTTGATTTTACCCGTCCACCAGCCCTCGTCCCCGGAGATCGCTGCGTCTTTGGACAGCACCTCCACCACGTCCCCCTGTCTGAGGCTGAGCTCGTCCTCGCCGCTTGCCTCGTAGTCATATGCGGCTGTCCACAGGGACCGAGTCGGGCACAGCGGGGCAGAGTGAGCCCACGCCCGAGCTGTGGGAGAATCTGTCCAGGCATGCTCCCCTGTCCCACAGCCGCCCGGCCGCCCTTCACCGTTTGGGAAAGCGGCCTGCGAGACATCCATTTCTCGGTGGCCGTAGCGGCACCATAGGGTGCAAGAGCTTTCAGAGCAAAACTTTAAAACAATGAAATGTAACTTTTTGAAATCCTCATGCTGTCACATCTACGAGACTAGCTGATGAGAACAGATGGGCATTCCCGGCACAGAGGATCAAACCGTGTCCAAAGTCCTGTGGGAGAGCGCGAGCGTCCACAACCCTGCAACTTATCCACGTCGCCACTCCGGTAAAAGTGTACGAGGGTCAACAACTTGCTAGCGGTTAGCCGAAATATGTTGACGCTAATGTCACCACTTTTTTTGGGGGGGGGGTTGACGGTTAAACAGCAGTTTATAAAGTTTGAAACTAACACTTAAGTGTTTTAAATAATCTCTGCCATGAGAGATACATTGGTCCACAACAGTCTCAATGCTAACGCGAACAAGCTAAAGCTAGCTCTCTAACCGATGGAGCTAACGTTACCAACTGTTCGCAGGTGCCGCAAGAGGTGCACCTGCACGGTCCACTCCGACCAGATACCGCGAGGCTCCGAGGGGCAGGTTTCTCTCACAAAGTCGCCAGTAAATCTCATCTAGTCCATAAATCCCGGCATGTAAAGTTCGCTTGCTCGTTTGTGGACTTTTAACAGGAATTTCAACTGCATTGGCTGGCGGGTTAGCTTAGCATAAGTCAGCTCCACTGACTAGTAAGGCAGTTGGAAAAGTTGCTCCTCTCAGCTTTAAGATCGGTTACTCCCACGTTAGTTTCTCCTTTGGGGACGTTAAGGAATAACCAACACTCAGAAAGCACAAAAAACATCCTGGGCTTCAACGCAACAATGCGTTAATAAAAACATGATAAAAAAAATCCTTCAATTTTAATCAAAACAACCCCCCCATCGCCGTTGTTGCCAGATGAAGTCGGAACCAGCAGTGGCTGTGCGGAGGATCTGTGGGACGCTGCCGCTGCTGCGCTCGCTGCTGGCTGAGGGGCCCTCTGATTGGTGGATTACATACACGTGACCGCTGCAGCAGTAGGGGGGAGGAGGGAGGAGCTACTATAGGAATGTGTGAGGAGAGCGCGCCTTCAGGGAAATTATGGGAATAGTGGACACTTACACACGCACACACACACACACACGCACACACACACCATGTGAACAACAAAGTAATGTTAAAGTGAAACTATAACTAGTACTACAGCTATTTTGACCAAGTATTTATCCACACAAAGGAATTTGACTCCGGTATCGAGTGGCTTTTAGCGTACACACAGTGACAAGAACACATATAGACCTATAAACACACATGCTGCTAGACAAAGACAACACTTCCATATATATAAATATAGCCTAAAACATAAACTACTACTACTACTACTACTACTACTACTACTACTACTACTACTACTACTACTACTACTACTACTACTACTACTACTACTACTAATAATAATAATAATAATAATAATCATCATAATAGCCTTACAATGAATGACAGAAATATCCCGAGGGGGACATACAACTCCTTTAATTTAGTTTATCACATGTTTGTACATTCATTAACACTACCTGTATTTATATTTGTCTACCTGTTTGTTATTGCACTATAGGTTTGTGCCTTATCTTGTTAATAGGCTACCTGGTTTTTCTATCTGGTTGTTTGCCACTTATGTTCACTTTTTTTTGCACCGAGTCCAGGGAAATACAATTTCGGTCCTCTAAATAGTTTACTATATCTAATTATCTTATCTCAATGTATCTGCGTAGCCTATTTATGGACTAATAATGTTTTTTTCACAAAGAATTCGGTTTTCCACATAGCCTACAAGCGTATTGAATAAACCCTACATATGCATGTCATACTTTACCTCTAAGAACAGGCTATTTAGCCTATAAATACTGTATACTCGTGTATACGCGTGCACATACAGCCTAGTCAACATATATTATACATATTATACACAGTGCGGTTTAAGTGTTTGACTGATTTATTCTGAAAACCTCCTGCGTGTCAGACAAACACTGAAGGTGCGAATCACATAATAGGAAAGGATGGAGAGGGGAGGAGGCGGAGAGAAGTGGGAAGGGAGGGGAGGCGGTCAGAGCTGCGCATCTGTGCAGGCAGCTAGAGAGGAGAGGGAGAAGGAGAGAGACCAACAGGACAAGATGAGGACCGCGGTAGCATCAATGGACGAATCGACATTGGAATGGGAAATGGCAGACGAGAGGACACCACCGAGGAAGACCGATGAGGCATGAGAGAGATGGCTCAGGAGACGTGCTGTATCGCCCCAACATGGAGGCGTAGCGACAGTAGCATGCATTAGAGGAGATCATTTCATTGTAGCCTAGCAGCAGCAGCATCATCCGTCCGTCCAACCTGAGCGGAGAGGAGGAGATAGGAGGAGAGATGGGCTCCCAGGTTGTGCAGACCCTGCGTCAGGGAGTCTGGGCATCTGTGACCGGGGGCTGGTACCACGACCCGGACCAGAACAAATTCAACAACTCCTGCCACCTCTATCTTTGGATATTTCTCCTGATGTTGCCACTGTCTCTTCATCTGGTGAGTTTTTCTTTTTACGAGGGAACATGACGTTCAAGGCCGCGAGGGGGGTGTGAGGTGCTCACGGTACCATAGGTAACGTTTATTTTTTTGTTCATGCGCGCTTTTATCTTTTCTTTGATAACACCAACACCCCCCATTGTCTGGTTGCTACTACTGAGATACATATAGGTTTGAGAAAACAGCACTGTCGCAGTATTTTCTTCTGCATGCGGTGACGGAACGCATGGCTGCTCCTGGATGTGCAGTGTGAGAGCCGGGAGGCATGAAACTGGGGTTCACTGATTTTTTTCATGTCATGGCCTTTGAAATAGGTGCTACGCAGGCTGCACTAGTCCCAGTGGTAACATACTGACTTATAGATATGTGGAGATACAGTAGATATGGAGGAAGAAATACCTCAGATTCAAAATGATACAGGGATAGTCATACAGCAGCATGGGGGTATGCATGAAGGGAAGAGTTACAGCTATTGGTCAAGCATCTTAACTTTAGCTTTGATGAAGTATGTTGGCAACTACAGCCATGCACAGTACTGAAAGAGTGACCACTTCTGATGGCAGCTTTTCTGTTATTGTATGTGAAGAAATCTTTTCTCATTAACATTTTTATGGAACAAAGGTTTATCAGCAAGCTGTTTCATCCAGATTAGATCATATATATTGCAGATTATCTGATGTGATTGCTCCCCACCTACCTGCTCTCCAGTATCAGTACAATAAAACAGGGCTAATTTGTAGTAACTGTGGGTTGATAACCCCCCATAAATGAGAGTTAGTGAGGCAAAGTAACATATGTGAGAGTGACAAAGAGTTTTGCCCCCAAAGCTACATTAAAATGTTGCACTCAGCACTCAGTACAAGATAAATAATGGCAAGTTGAGGAACAATCAGATGAAAGCACATATGACACTGGACTATACATCTGTAACTGCAGATTTGAATAATTGTCCATATTCAACGCAACACAAATCAGTATGACTCATGTATCTCCATGATGCAGATACTTTGTCTTTAATCTTCCTGTTTTCTACAATGGGCCATTCCTCCCACGGGGATCAATAACCTTCATTAATCCACCATTTAATCAAACTAGATCTTGTGTTTCACTGAGCATGTAATACATTCTGGAAACTGTGGCTGCAAGTAAGATTTACCTTTTTGAAGAATTCCACCTACTCACAATAATATGAGAAGAGATGCTACAGTGTGAAGCATTAAATCAAACACTGTTGTAGTGGAGTCAGGAGACTCTGGGGATGTTGCATTTGAATATGATGAAGCTCCTCTCATCTCCGCAGGCCCTGCCCCCTACAACCATGGCTTTGAGCATCTACTGCACCTCCATCACCGTCTTCTTCATCCTCATCAAGCTGGCCAACTATCGGCTGCACGTGATGTTCGACGAGGGCGAGGGGGTGGTCCGCAGCAGCCTCTCTGATCTCAGCAAGGCTCCGGAGAAGAAAAGTAATGCCTCGGACTCCTGCCTACCTGCCAACATCAGGTAAACCCTCACACACACTTGTAATCCTGAAACTACAGTCCGACGGATCAATCAGAAGTAGCTGAAGAATTCCTGCTCAAGAGGGATGGAGGCCCTTCAGAAAGACATACTGCCATTTGTGTTGCTCTTTGTACCTCGAGCTGCGTCCCTGCCGGGTTAGTCATTACCGCATCTAGGCCAGAGGGCTAATGCTCTAATGATGCAACTTAATTATTTAACATTAAATTGTACATTTGGGTCTGAGATCAGTGTAATAATCTTTTTTAGTCTTTCTCTCTCTGCATGTGTCTATTTTTCTAAGTTCCTCCTCTCTTTTAGATCACATTGGCTTTGTGATCAAGTGTCTCAGAGTGGGATATAGACTCATTCCACTTCAGCTCAAAGACTCAGTACAGATTTGGTGAATGTGCGAGCTAATGAGGGGAGGTCAGTGATCTTCAGTCGGCCACTCCGTTCTGACACACTTGATCTGCACAGAGACTAATACAAGAGAGTCCATCACTTCTTGTTCGCTGTGCGACTGTATTTCTTTTCATTTGTGTGCCTGAGGAGAGATGAAACAGCGAGGGCAGACAAGTATGTTGTACTGCTTCCTCCTCCCTATAAATTAGTGGATATTAGTATTAAAAACCCGAGAGGCTGGGATTCACTCCCTATCCGTCTATCTCCTGCGCCTCGTCATTTAATTCCCCCCCCCCCCCCTGTCTCTTGTCTTTGTCTAAAAGGAAGAGCAGTACAGTCCCCGACAGTGTTGCCATGACGATGTTGGCTCGGAAACGTACCAGTCCGGTGATCCAGGTGACGGTTAAACAGACTGAAACCGACCCAGGACTGATAGGGGTGGTGAGTGAAGATTAAAAGATGGACACCCGAGAGTATTACTGTGCAGTACAGAAACAACTGTGTTGACCTACATTATGTCTAAATGTTAACGACGTGTGTCTGAACTCTCTTCCATACAGGACTGTTCCAAGTCAGACGAGGGGAAGACCGTGGAAGGTGATGTCCTCTGGGTTTAAATGAGATACGGATGTAACTATCGAAGGACAAATCTGAATAAATGAGTGGAGAAACATAACAAATGCGGATGAGTCCCTACAAGCCAACAGGAGATCTGTGGCAGAGCTGACATGTTATATAGTTTGAAGTGGGGTTGTATGAGGTACTTCTCCATAGTCAGTGTTTTACCTACAGTAGATGACGGTACGTAGACATGAGTAACGACACAGAAGCAAAGCAATGTGCTGCTGTGGACAGCAAAACACATGTCAGTTTAAGTGTATGCTATATTAAGAATGTTTGCATGGCTTCACCTTGCTGTCAGACAGCCCTTTCCGACAGTGAACTGAAGATGTTAAATCCAGCTCGTCATACAGTAACAGTACATTTATCTTGCAGAACACGCACGTTGCTTGTCTATCGCTGCCTCCATCGGTTCATTTCTTTGTGTGATTGTGTGAATCACACAATCACAGTCACAGCATGCATGAATATTACCCTCAGCCTGGCATCAAGGTACAAATGATTGGTAGACTACATTAAGCGGTTTTATATAGAGATGACTTCCTATTTATTCTGTGTTATGCTAAAAATGATGATAAGTATACGCTTATAGAATGAAGACAGGATGTAGAAAGACAACCCCCTGCAGTGCATTATTTAACCCCAGGTTAAATAGTTAGTAGTAGTTATTGTCAGGCCTTTTATGTCATTTGGGGGAAGAGTTGTGTGTAGTGTATCGTCAGAATCTGTTCCTCTTTTCTAATGCACGCTATGGCTCCTTAGACAATATAGATTGACAACTTCCTTTTCTGGGAACACGTCATTGCTGTAAATCTGCTCAGAAAAGCACAGAACTAGTAGTCAGCCAACAAGACCAGCTGACTGCTTCCAGTAAATGTGTGATCTAAAGCACCGGTGATTAGTCACAACAAAGTCAGCTTATTGAAAAAAAAAAGGATATAAACGTTTGGGTATATTGCATCAGACGTCATCTGTACCAAAGTGTACTAAAGTGTCTTTACCGCACTAGGATTGGCATTTCATTTTATTGCAATGGGAAGATATTTATCTGTGGCTGGTAAACATTTCAATCAAATCAATTTGAATTTGCATTTCCTTTCATTCCAGGACAGGGTGAGAGTGCAGCAGAGGTGAGGCCTGTGGAGAGAGGCCTGCACCCAAGCCCTTCTCCAGATGACCTCTCCAGCCCCAACCCGGACCAGGCCGCCCCCCTGCTGCAGGCCCAGCAGAGGCCCTCGTCCCGAGCTGAAAGAGAAGAGATGCGGCCTGGATCTGCGAGCGAGACAGGAAAAATGGATGCGGAAATAATTGAAACTGTGGCTGTGAAAGAGGGAATGGACATTCAGGACTCTTTGACGGGGACTGACCGAGAGCAGTCAGAGCAGGAGAGAACAACAGAGAAAGACTCGGAGCAGGACAGAATAGAAGACTGTGAGGATAAAGAGACTGCAGACAGGGAAACAGCTGATGAAGGTCTGCCTCCCTCAAAGGGAAGTGAAGATGAGAGCGAGGAGGAGAGCGAGGGGCAAAAAGAGCCCCCAGGTGCCAACAACAACTCACTGGAGACTCCCCAGGATGATTTCATCGACATCTTAGAACCTCATGCACAGGTAGGCCTCACAGGAGTAAGTTGCTCTATCTGGCAGGTTCGAGGAGCAGTGCATTGTGATTATTTTGTACACGGGTATGCCTCTTCCATCTGTCTGTCTCTTGCGTTGTCTCTCAGGCTGAGCCAGTGGAGGAGACATACTGTTCTGATGAGATTGAAGTGGTTCTGGTAGACAACTCTGGCCCTGGGCCAACGACGGCTCGCCTGGACGACAGCGACACTGTCAAGATCATCATCACCATGAGCTGTGACCCTCAGACTGCTGCTCAGCTGGAGGAGAGCCTCAAGCAGAGCCTTCTGGATAATGCACAGGTAAGAATCATTTAGGATGTCAGTTTTAATGTTCTTCATGAAACAATTTTAACCCCCTTAACATCCACTTGTTCCCCTTTAAGACTGTTGAATTCATACTATTCATTGTTATTGTTACCTAAATGCTAAAGAGGTTTATGTCTGAGGAGTTGTTACACTTGGAGAATACAGTATGTGTGACGTGTGTGTCCTACAAGGCTCAGAAGGATGCAGGAGAGTGTCACATCAAGATTCCCGTCATCACCTTCGACTCCCCTGAGAAGGAGAAGCAGAAGGTGGAAGAGGAAGAGGAAGAGGAAGAAGCAGCAGCTGGCTCAGAGTACGACCCCACCCCGAAACAGCAACAGACAGCCAGCCAAAGTGAAGAGTTTCACCTGTGTAGAGAAACATCCACTTCTGAGTTCATCACACCGGAGTGTCCAGATCCAGACCAGGAACATCTCGGTGTGCAGCTGACTGATGACAGCACACCGAGCCCTCAGCTGACAAATGATAACAGCTCATCAGGTATCGATGTCCACTCCCACCACGATGACACGGATCCTCTGGATCCTAATGTGGACTCACAAGGTTTCCTGCGCCTGCCGCCAGCTTTGTGTCGGTACGGGCCCGGGGGAAGGACTCACATCCGTGGGATGAGCATGGACAGTGGGAAAGATGCCGTGCTGCTTTCAGACCGCTCACATAACACCGTACGTTGGCAGTTTAGCTCTGTTTCTATTTCTAGTTATCTCCATCCATCTATTCATACATGTGTATCTTTATCAGGCCACCATGACCAGTTCCAAGTCAGATCTGGAAGCTAAGGAGGGCCAGATTCCCAACGAATCCAACTTCTTGGAGTTTGTTTCCTTGTTGGGGTCCCTCAGTACCAGAGGGGCAGGCGCCAGCTCCCAGGAAGACGAGTGGTCTGAACACAAAGAGGAAGCTGCAGAGGAAGGAACATCTCAGCAAGAAGGTTTGTTTCTTTACCTCCATCTCCAGTGTTAATGCAGAGCTGTATATGTAAGTGCATACATGAATGCAATGTCAGCATTGTTTTATGAGCTGTAATATATTCCTACTGTTGCTCTTGGCGCATGGTCCCAGCATCTATATAAGGTTAAAGCTCCATACTAATACTATACTTATCTAGATATGCTATTATAATGCTTTACTTTAACAGTCCAGTTCAATTTATGACGTTTATTTTAGGATGCTAATAGCAGGAGCTCAATCAATTTGTCAAATGGGATAAATGGAACAGCTCAGCTTGTAGTTGCAGCAAGTAGACTTTTAGTGTTGTTGAAACAGAGACTTCTTAAATCTGCATGAATTTAGTTTTTCTCTGAGGCAGCTGAACAAACTGTAAACACAACATTGCCTTATTACGATAGTAAGTACATGCAGCACACAGCTAGCAACATTAGCATTGACTTGTAATCATGTTTCTGGGCAGCTGAGGAGTATAAGTCCATTTTCATCCTCCTTGCAGCTCTGTTTTGGTCTCCACCAACTCCATTTACCTCTTAGCACGCTAAATGCTCCACTGTGTCACTAACTTTGTCTGCTTTGGTGCTGCGCTGGTAGCATGCTCCCTGTAGAGCTGAGAGGAACTGCAGAGTCGGGTGTAATCAGTCTTAGCAACACCTTCCATTGTTAACATAACAATATTGATTAGTGCAGGTTTTAAGACATGAAAAGGGGAACGTTGTAAAGGTAAAGAAATATGAACATTAACTTTTATAACAGCAATGGGCAAGGTAACTAAAAACCAATGCCAATGTTTACAAGAGGAAAGTTTACAAGAGCTTCTCCAAATGGAGGATCGTTTCTGTTAAAAACATTTCCATTTGTTTTGCTTGCAGAGAATCTGAGTGCGACTTCCGGACAAGATGAGACGATAACAGAGACCAACACGGACAACAAACCAGGGAGACCCAAACCACCCACCAGTCTGCATACTGACAGACTTCAGGCTATACCACCCACACAAATCCCAATAGTCTCCCCTGACAGGTAAACATGCCGTTACACCCACACGCTTCGGTAACACATATGCACACAGCTGAATTCACTCGTCCATCCAGGATTTCCAGTTGATTGTGTTTCCTGTCTGCAGTCCACAGACAGACAGAGAGAAGGATCCAGACTACGACTCCCTGCCCTCACAAACCTCTCAGTCAGAGAGCTCCATGCTGCAGGTCATCTGCAGACCAGAGGCTACCAACAAAGAAGATGCCTACACCTTCCATACTGTACACAGTAAGCAGCCACGCTGGAATAATGAATAGTTCATATGTAATGTCATTTTGTTTCTTGGATGTCTATGTGTAGTGCTAAAACGTTGTGTGTGTGTGTGTTTGTCTCATCAGGAGACAGGCCATCGCAAGCTGTACGCAGAGAGAGCTCTCAACCTGCCGCTAGGAGCGGAGCTCATCACTGGCAACATGTGGTACTGCTGTCAAATCTTTTCCTCCCCCTCTTCATCATCTCTTCCTTTACCCGCAACAAATGATCTTTTTCTACTATCTGCTTTGTCTATCTGCATGTTCTCTTCCACTGCTTCAATGTGCTTTTCTTAACTTCATCTTTCCTTATTGCCTTTTTTCCATTTCCTCATAAACTATCATCACTGCCTTTGTAATCAGGTCAGCCTGTTTTATGTGTGTGTGTGTGTGTGTGTGTGTGTGTGTGTGTGTGTGTGTGTGTGTCTCCAGTGACCTGCTGTCAACCTCTTCCAACTCTGAGTGTCAGGACGGCCTGGCAGGCGGTCACACTGACTGCCCTTTCCAGCGACGCATCATCCCTGCACACAGGCTCCGGCCACGAAGGACGCACCCTGAGATATTCCAGGTGTCCATCTGATTTCATTTTTCTATTTCTTGTTATGCATACCAATGATTTACTAAACCTCATTTGATAAGACGAAAGACAGGACGTGTTTATAAAATGCTGTGAGTCCATAGAAGTGCTTAGGAGCCATGATTTTCTTGGAGCAGGTTACTGTTTTGCTTGTATCTCATGCACGCGGGTGACATGATACCCAGCTCTCCAGACTGTTTTATGCTATTGCACTAATCGACAGTTGGTGGTGGTAGCGTGCCAAGAACTGCAGCAATGTGCCAACAAAGGGAGTGAACAAGAAGTCTGTTAGCGAGCAGACAGGGATATAAACAATGGAGGTTTGAATAAAAGATTTGTGGACACTAATGCTTTAAATGTTTGTTAGGGCTCAAGGATGCACATATGTGTTTTGGTGAGAAATAGAGACGTAAATCAAATTAGTGTGTTCTCTCAAACTGGATGACAGGAAAGATATGAGTCTTTGCTGCTGTTTGAAACAGTAGCCATATGATCAGTTTACATCACTGCTGCATCAGACCAGCAGGGGTGACATACGCTGCCTGGATCAGTTGTTGAAGCTGAAACAACACAGACTCTCTGCTGAATCATTAATGCACCACTTTGTGTGCGATGCCCATCACAGGAAAACATGTTGCTCCGTCTACTTATAATAATCCTCGCTAAATGATCCTACATGGGAAATCATGTAGATAGAAAACACGATTTGTCTCCTTTTATTATCGCAGATGAATTCACGTGGGTTTAAATCATTTGTGTTTGTGTGCATGTGTCAGGAAGAGGACTCTTTGGACGAGTCGTCAGAGACGTCCACTCAGGAGAAACCCACCAGGAAAATTTATTACAAACTCAAACTGTTTCCTGGGAAGTGGATCAACATTTTATACGACAGACTCACCCTGCTCGCCCTTTTCGACAGGTACTGCACAAACAACCTTCCTGCAAACCCCTTTCCACACCTACATGATTGCACCAAACATCCTACACGTTACTCAGCACACTCAGAAAACAATATTTAGATTAGACATAAGTATATATATATGAATCAAGCATTGTTGACATGATTTATCCTCCACATCTACATCACTGGATGTTTGCTTGCTCAATTTCTTTCCAGTTTGATCATTCAGTGTCATGTCTTTTCAGTTTAATGAGCAGTACCTTAATGTCCGTCTGCCATCAATTTTGTGCAGGAATGATTCTCCTCTTGAGCAAGGATATACTGTATTTCTAACAAGCGACTGAATGCACTACTGTAACTTTAGTTTGGGCTGTTTTTGTATAGAAACCAGGAATTTCTGGAGAATCTAGTTGCAATCTTCATGGCCTTCCTGGTTTCCTTCCTGGGTTTTGTGCTCCTCAACCACGGCTGCTTCAAAGACTTCTGGGTCTTCCAGTTCTGCCTGGTCATCGCCAGCTGCCAGTATTCCTTACTGAAGGTAAAAACCATCAAACCCTGACGCTCAGCAGTTTACCTGAATCTTTACTGTTGGATCAAAGTGTGTGATTGTTTGCTTTAAGGAAAAACATTTCACTACTAAAACTAACTTTGAGGAATGAATAACGTGTTGACATGGTGAGCCTAATGTATATTATAGTAAAACTGACCTAAGACGAGACAGTTCCTCTTTTCTCCCGCTCACTTACTCACCGCTGAACTCTGACGTAATGTTTTTTATGTTTAATTCACAAATGGAGATTCAATATTTGCTTCTGTGCTTTTGTTTTCCAGAGTGTTCAACCAGATGCCGCTTCACCAACACATGTGAGTTCAATGTTACTTTGTTACCGAGTAAAGACGAAACAATGTGTGTTTATCATCAGCCGTTGGTATTATCTTTAAGTTAATAACATCTGTGTGTGTTCATGTGTGTATCTCCAGGGTCACAACCAGCTGGTGGCCTACAGCCGAGCAGCGTACTTCTGCATCTTCTGTGCTCTGATCTGGCTGCTGGAGCAGCTACTGAGGAGTAAAGACCTGCCCGTCTCCACCCTGTACGGAGTCACCATCGGCTGTCACGACGCACTGGGATTCTTACGAGACCTGCTAGTGGGTAGGGATAAATGTACCAGGAGAGAGCCACAAAGAATGTACACATATAGCCGTGAAAGCGAGCTTTGTTTCCGACAGCCCTGCAGCTGCTAATACACAACACTTATTTTATTAGTTGTTATTTGTTTTATTTCCTGTTCAAAACAAGTACCACAAAGTGTCTTTTGCTTATTGCCTACAACAGGTTTTACCTACTGCTTCCCAATCACCTTCCTGGTGGGCCTGTTCCCTCAGATCAACACCTTCACCATCTACCTGCTGGAGCAGATTGACATGCACCTTTTTGGAGGGACAGGTGAGTGAAAGTGTTTCTAATCGTTAGATTTCAGTCGTTTCAAGTCCATGATTCCAGATCTGAGATGGATGTTCATCTTTATTTTCTGCGTTTAACTGTAATCTGTGTAATATGTATACAATGTAGAAGCCCCTGGAAATATTCACTATAAGATAAACTAAATACAATAAAAGTAGTGATTAAAAACCATAACACTAAGACTACAGTACATGCTTAGCTTTGTTACTCATTGTTTCATACTAATGCATATATTTTAATCTTCTCCCAGCTGCTACGAGTCTCATCTCTGCAGTCTACGGCATCCTGCGCAGTCTGATCGCTCTGTCTCTGCTCTACGGTTTCTGCTTCGGAGCTCTCAAGGTACAAATGAACTGGATGTAAAACAAAACAGAGCGTTGGTAGGAGATGTGAATGCATCGTTTCCTCCTCTCCTCTCCTTATTTTATATGTTTTATGGTTCTCCTCTAAGATTTAGGAATAAAGAAGACGGGGAGTATAGGATATATATATATATATATATATATATATATATATATTATATATATATATATATATATATATATATATATATATACAAGATTGCAACTGTGTGGAAGAAGCTTTTAAAGGGTGATGATCTAAAAGCAGCAGACTCTGACTGGTGGTATGATTCACACCTGTGTGTGTGTGTGTGTGTGTGTGTGTGTGTGTGTGTGTGTGTGTGTGTGTGTGTGTGTGTGTGTGTGGTTACAGGAGCCGTGGGACGAGCAGCACACTCCAGCTCTCTTCTCTGGTTTCTGTGGCCTCTTGGTGGTCTTCTCCTACCACCTCAGCCGACAGAGCAGCGACCCCTCCGTACTACTGTGAGTATCAGGGTGTGTGTGTGTGTGTGTGTGTGTGTGTGTGTGTGTGTGTGTGTGTGTGTGTGTGTGTGTGTGTATGTCTGGTTGCCATACACTTAATTCTCAATAATCTTTAAATTCAGATTATTTTTGTTGTGAGGAAGGAATTTAATTTATTCAAAATGAAAAGTTTTGTATTTAACCAAACATCTATTTATCTTCATCTTAATGTCTCTACATCTTAATGTCTCTTCCAACACATGTGACATTTTTATTCGCAGATCTCTGGTCAAATCAAAGTTAATGCCCGCTTTGGAAGAGAGTGAGGAAGAGGAGGAGGAAGACACGGAAAGTAAAGACCCACTGCCAGAGAAACTGCAGAGCTCTATGGTAACTAAAGCTGGTTCCGGTTATTCTCAGCCATTGTTGTGAACGTATAAACACACTTTTCCAGCGTTAATTTGTCTCCTCTGAGCATTAATTGAAAAGTTGTTATTGTTTTAAACAGCAGCAGCCCAGAGCCATATTCATCTCATGTCATCTCAAAATGATTATCATCAGAAAAGCAATACTCATTAACTGTGTGTGTGAGTGTGTGTGTGTGTGTGTGTGTGTGTGAGTGGGCAGAGTGTTGCAGGCGAGATAATAAAAGAATGTTTGCTGTCGATCATTGGGTGTGATTACAGGGAGTTATGCATCAGAGAAAACAAGCCTCCCGCCGCCTCTTACAGTATTAATGGGGAATGTGAAACTCTTCTCCAGCTGCTGCGTCTTTGATCTCCAAACGTTGAAGGCTCAGAATGATGAGACAGAAATAATCTCACACCTAAATGAGTCCGATAAACAAATGCGTTTTCACTCTTGTGTGGATTAGTAATGATTGCAGCTCTCCCTCCCTCTTGTGCTCTGCAGAAGGAGATCCTGCTGTCGGATGTGGTCGTGTGCTCTGTCGCCTACATCCTAACCTTCGCCATCACAGCGAGTACCGTGTTCCTGTCTCTCAAGGTGAGATGCTCCATTGCTTCCTCTCTGTATCATCGATCTCTGTCACAGTTTGCACGGACACCAACAAAGTATTTTGTCTCATAATTATTTATTTTCATTATGTTTCCTTTCGTTACACACCAACTTGTATCCAGCCCTTTGTGACCATCGTGCTTTACGCTCTGGCGGGGACGGTGGGGTTTGTAACCCACTACCTGATCCCCCAGCTGAGGAAGCATCACCCTTGGTTGTGGATCTCTCATCCGGTTCTCAAGACCAAGGAGTACCACCAGTTTGAACCCAGAGGTCAGCGTCCAGGAGTCAATTACCTGTACTGTTCAGAATGCTCTCAAACGCCACGCCGTTCTCTGAATGTATTATTTGTTATCCTATTGATGAAGCAGCAACTACGAAAAGACTAAGAGACAAACAGAGTAAATAGGATGAGGCTTTCCTTTTCATCAACATTAAGGTGTTTCAGTTGGACAATGCTTGTAGAAGTCCTGAACTAGTTCCACCTGCAGAAAGCTGTGATTCTGATCTGCTTGTGATATGTTGTGTTACAGAGGACGCCGTGCTGATGTGGTTTGAGCGACTGTACGTCGGGCTCCTGTGCTTTGAGAAGTACGTGGTGTACCCCGCCATCGTGCTGAGCGCGCTCACTAATGACGGCTTCGCTCTCAGTCACCGCAAGAAGCTGGGAATCCAGTGAGTGGACACAGCCACAAACAGTGTGTGTGTGTGTGTGTGTGTGTGTGTGTGTGTGTTGTCTAAACTCTTGTTTGCGCTGACTCCAGCTGTGACGCTCTGCTGACGACGGTCGCTGGACTGAAACTCCTGCGTTCATCCTTCTGCGACCCCAGCTTCCAGTTCCTCACCCTGCTCTTCACACTCGTCTTTTTCCACTTCGACTGTCCGCACGCCTCCGAGAGCTTCCTGCTGGACTTCTTCCTCATGTCTATTGTTTTCCACAAGGTGAGTAAGCAGGGTTCGATGTTATGTGGAGACTGTGTGTGTGTGTGTGTGTGTGTGTGTGTGTGTGTGTGTGTGTGTGTGCAGTTAACCACAGAGAGCTTATTATTATCATATATATTCATATTAGTAATATGAGAAGTCATACAAGGTTGTCTGTATAAATAATAAACTCTAACGTCTGATGTTTCACCATCCCTCCCTCTGTTGAGGTTTGTTTATAGGGAGCTGACTGTGTTGTTTCTGTCCAGATGCGTGAGCTGCTGCTGAAGCTGCATTTCATCTTGGTTTACATCGCTCCTTGGCAGATCGCCTGGGGCAGCGCGTTCCATGCCTTTGCTCAGCCGTTTGCTGTGCCTCGTATCCTTCCTCTAACACCTGCATGTGTGTGTGTGTGTGTGTGTGTGTGTGTGTGTGTGTGTGTGTGTTGTGTGTGAGCGTATCAGTACCTGCTTTTCTTTCCTTAACTGATGTGTGTGTGTGTCCAGACTCAGCCATGCTGCTGCTGCAGACTCTGCTCACCACCGTCTTCTACACCCCTCTGGCTCCCTTCCTGGGCAGCGCCATCTTCATCTCCTCCTATCCAAGACCCATCAAGTTCTGGGAACGAAACTACAAGTAAGGCCCCGACGAAGTGAGCGAGTGAGTGGAGTTAGTTTCCCAAACAGCCTGGAGGTGTGTGGAAATCATTTGCTCGCATTGTGAGTCCCAAATGGGGGAAATCTCGCCAAATTGCTATTTAAAGAATTTGGCTGAATTATCAACAAATCCCATGAAAAGACTAAAAGCAACAAAGCAGTGATGTAAGCCTGAAATACAGCAGCTTATTCTCTGTGCCGTAGACCTCCACTGTTGTCCAAAAGATATAAAAAGCATTAATGAGCCTCACTGTTGCACTGCGTAACATGTTCCTTCATTACTATAAACACACACACTCCTGTAGCTGTAAATACTCACTAGCAAACCAAATGTATGTATTAATCCCCGGCTGAAAATAGTCCCAAACAAATGCACTCAGGACTCGTCTCTGAGAGCTGCGGGGAAGCTGGAAACAGAAATTGACTCGTGGATTCTTTTCATATAGTTTATAAATGAAAAGAATAACATAATTCTTCTTGCTGAAGGTGAAATCAATCCCATCCTTTAGGGCTGAGCGAGGCAGAGTAGCAGATCGACCCTCCTCGTCTCTCACTCGCACTCGCACAACGTGACCTCTGTGCTCTGTTCCCTCTTACTTATTGATGCGAGAGGCAGTTTGTGCTTCAGCTCGCCGAGAACACTCCAAAAATACTTTGTTGTGCAAACTTCAGTGATCGGACATGAAGCAGCCTGCGTGATTTATATTTAGACGTTGTTGTCTGAAACTCGTGACATTAAAAACAATGACAACTGTATAAAGTTAATACCGTGCAGGAAGGACTTCAACAGTCTTTACTGTGTTTGTCTCCCGTGTCTTGCAGCACAAAGCGTATCGACAACTCTAACAGCAGACTGGTGTCCCAAGTGGATAAAGAGACGGGTGAGTTCTTTGCATCAGTTTCAGGCTGCGTCTTATTAAATGTTGAGCCTTTTCTAAATCAAGCAGATGTATGAAGCTCTTAAAACAATTAGGAATATTATTTGTTAGAATGATCTCTTCACAGAAGATGCAAATTATAATGATATATCTAAACGGACTATACTTATACTAAATGTGCAATTATTCAACACTCACTATCATAATTACTGCTGTATATATTGTAATATACATATTTTACATATGCACATTTTTACTTTTACTTCTCTATGTTTATATAAATATTATATTTTATTGTATTTTAATGTGAAATGGAGCATCCCCTGAATCTGAATGAACTTCTTGTAGTTTAGAAACACTAAGGGAAGGAAGCAGCCAGACTTCCCATCCACCTGACTGCACGTTATCCGTCTGTCTTTCTCTCGCAGGGTGTGACGACAGCAACCTAAACTCCATCTTTTACGAGTACCTGACTCGCTCGCTGCAGCACTCTCTTTGTGGCGACCTTATGCTGGGCCGATGGGGCAACTACAGCGCCGGAGACTGTTTCATTCTGGCTTCTGACTACCTCAACGCCCTGGTCCACCTCATCGAGATCGGCAACGGGTTGGTCACCTTCCAGCTGAGGGGTCTGGAGTTCAGAGGTACAGTTTGACCGTCCCTACAGAATGAATGACAAGCTGACTCGCTGTCTGACTCCATCTCTCTCCACCCCAGGTACATACTGCCAGCAGCGAGAGGTGGAGGCCATCACAGAGGGCGTGGAGGAGGACGATGCGTGCTGCTGCTGTGAGCCGGGTCACTTGCCCCACATGCTGTCGTGCAATGCGGCCTTCAACCTGCGCTGGCTGGCCTGGGAGGTGATGGCCACCAAGTACCTGCTGGAGGGTTACAGCATCAGTGAGAACAATGCGGCCACAATGCTACAAGTGTACGACCTCCGAAAGCTACTCATCACCTACTACCTGAAGGTACGTATCATTTGTGTGTATCTGTTTATGTATGGGCAGTAGTTAAAGTAAATAGCATGCTAGAAGTATCACCTCTTTACCAGGTAACTGGGCACTGATATGGATATTTATCTGTGTATGTCAGAACACCCGAGCATACTACACGTCCTCTGCTCAGATCCTGTTTTCTCTTCTTCTGTGTATATAAGATGATATTTTATTATTCTGATTACACTGAGTCACTTGTATGGAAAGGCACATAGTACAGCTTTAATAAAGCATCAACCTTTGACATATTCAATCACCTTTAAACGGTTATATTGATAACATAATGACAAATGACAGCTTGCCATTAGTAACTCTAGATGTGGCCAGCATCTACAGCCCGCAGCCGTTTCTTTCTCTCGTGCTTTCCTTGTGTTTGGTGTCTCACTTCCTCCTCCCCCGCCTTCTCTCAGAGTATTATCTACTACCTGATCCACTCTCCCAAACTGTCCACCTGGCTCAAAGATGTCACCGTCCAGGACGCGCTGCTGTCCTACACCAAGTGGCACCACATCGAGCGCGACCCTCAGGTCTTTAGTGTGAAGATCGATGAAGACTACGTGCACTGCCTGCAGGGGGTGACGCGGGCCAGCTTCTGCAACGTCTACCTGGAGTGGATCCAGCACTGTGCTGGGAAGATGGAGACGGTACATCACTTAGAGATTTTTCTATTATGAGTTGGAGCAGCAGCTTTTTCTTTTAGTCTTTAAAACATCAGCATTATTACAAGAAAAGTAAAAATATCACTACAGTGAAAATGAAACTCTAATTAAAGTTGCAGTTCATAGAAACATGTGAGCAGAATCTTATTCGTATCCTCATGTTTGCCCCGTGTTTGTGTTTGTGTCCAGCCTGTGGACAGTGACGAAGACTCTGCTTTGGTCACTCTGTCCTACGCTCTCTCCGTCCTGGGGAGGAGATCCCTCGGCACGGCCTCACACAACATGTCCAACAGGTAAACCTTGTTCAAGCCAAAGAGCAGCACAAATGCATTAATGAGTACAGTGCATTAATCTATTTGTGTTGCCTGCAGTTTGATAGATTCACCAGAGGGGGGCAGTAGCAACCACATCTTTAACCATACACATCACCAGATTTCTTTCACTGCACTCATGACTTTATGTCTCCTTGTTGGTTTATATTCTAAAAATACTTCTTAGTTTCATAACTTCCCTCCTCCTCCCCTCTATTTTTTCTCTCTACTCTCCCCCACAAACCTTCCACCACAAAGTCTGGAATCATTTCTATACGGTTTCAACACCCTGTTTAAAGGCGACTTCCGCATTGCCACCAAAGACGAGTGGGTTTTCGCTGATCTTGACCTCCTGCAGAAGGTGGTGGCTCCTGCCGTCCGAATGAGCCTTAAACTGCATCAGGTAAAAGTGCACTGAGCTTTCAAATGGCTTCTGCTGTAACACTGGGATTATTTCCACAAAGTCTACTCTTCTGTAAACACACAGACATTTGTGCATCGTTTACCATCGTCAGGATGGTTGATCACAATCTACAGTGCTCCGTCATGCCTTTCTTGCTCTCTCAGGATCACTTCACCTGCCTGGAGGAGACGGAGGAGGTCTCTATCTTGTACGAAGCCATCACGAACTACCGCAGCAGCCTGGTGATCTGTCACGAGAGCGACCCCGCTTGGCGTAAGGCGGTATTATCCAGCCGCGACACGCTGCTCACACTGAGGCACATGATCGATGACGGCACGGACGAGTATAAGATCATCATGCTGTACAAACGACACCTCAGCTTCAAGGTCATCAAGGTAAAAAAGGGCGTCGGGTGTCGGTGGCTTGTGGTTCTAATTAGATAAGGCCATAGGATTAGGATGATTAGATATTATGTTGTATAATCTGATCTCTCTGCAGATCAATAAGGAGTGTGTGCGAGGTCTGTGGGCGGGTCAGCAGCAGGAGTTGGTGTTTTTACGGAACAGAAACCCGGAACGCGGCAGCATCCAGAACTCCAAGCAGGCGCTGAGGAACATGGTGAACTCGTCCTGCGACCAGCCACTGGGCTACCCCATGTACGTGTCTTTCACAGCTATGCCAGACCCGATGAACACAAGGTTTTAGGATCGAAGTTAAAGTTTAATTAAAAGGTTCTTGCTCACTTCACCTTTGCAGAATGCGTGTTGAAAATTGGTATTTAACTTCCTCTTCTTCGTAGCGTCGTCTATTGTTGCTGATGGTTTGACATTTATTTCTTTTATCTTCCAGGTATGTGTCACCGCTAACAACATCGTACGCAGGAACACACCGCACGCTCCGCAGCATCGGAGGAGGCGCTTTAAGTCTGGACGCCATTCGATCCTGGCTCTGCTCTAAATGGTTACGGTCAGTTTAGAATAAACACATTTCTACATATTTGAAAAACATACATTATATTTCCTCTTCAGGCTCAATCTCCCTTCATCATCATCATCATCATCATCATCATCATCATCATCATCATAGTCTGGTGAAAAGGTGAAGCTGTAACTGAGAGGTCATGGGTTCACTTCCTGAAACATCCTCCTTCAATAAGATATTCTGGATAAGAGGCTCAGTTTAATTATTTGGCGCACACTTACAGTAAAGACGTACTGCTTCTTACAGCCTCAGAGGTCATTGTGATCCCTTTCAGCCGAGGGTTACGTCTCAGGATGTCCCTCGTCTAAGATGCATCGGGGGAGAAATAATATCATTTCATGAGATATTCGTTTTCGTAATGCTGAGTGAGTGCTTCTCAGCTGATTTACAGATATTGACTGAGTAGAAGTCAGTGCTGGGGAGAGAGACTCCCCGGCCAACTTAATGTAGTTTTAAATGCAAGCACAGGGACAGTGGGAGTGAGAGGACTGCAGAGTGAGAGGACTGCAGAGTGAGAGGACTGCAGAGTGGGAGGGCAGCCAAAAGATTTCAATCTTGTTACTCCTTCCTTCCCTCTCTCCTCTTCTTTACACTTTACCCTCAGCTTAGCTTATTGTATATATCGCATCATCCTCTGCAGGCCAGTGTGTGTGTGTGTGTGTGTGTCTCTCTCTCTTCAGCTTACTTTAGGCTGAGTTTTCCTTTCAGATTAGATTAGTTTTTTAAATCCTGTTTCATCGGTCTTGAGTTAAAGGTGTATTCTTAATTTAAAGTAGCCGAGGAGAAGGGCTGTGCCTCGTCAGCCAGAACACATTTAACTCATTTAAAAAAGGAACACTGTACTAGTGTGTCACATATACCAGCACAGTTATGTAACATCTCCTGTTTTGTGTGTGCGTGTGTGTGTGTGTGTGTGTGTGTGTGTGTGTGTGTGTGTGTGTGTGTGTGTGTGTGTGTGTGTGTGTGTGTGTGTGTGTGTGTGTGTGTTAACCAGCTGCAATAGCCAAGGCTTGCTAAATGTTTGATGGCCCTTTGCCAGTTTGTGTCCCCTTCACCGATGACATGAATAAATCAATCTGAGCTGTGTGTGTGTGTGTGTGTGTGTGTGTGTTCTGCAGGGTGCGTAAGGACAACCTAACCAGCTGCAACAGTGGTGTGAACATGGAGGATGTGGACTGCGGCGCCGGTGGTTCGTCCACGCTGAGCAACAACCGCCCGTCCTCCGTCACGTCCAACAGCCTGAGCCTTTACCAGCACAGAGCCAGGACGACACACAGTCACAGACACCACACTGCAGGTAGACACCGACCCCCCCCCCACACACACACACACACACACACACAAAATATATTAAAACCTTTGATTTAAGGGGTTGTACAAAAACCAAAAAGCATTGTTGGTTCATTATGCTTTTTGTAATGTTTATATTAGATCAATAAAGGATGTATTTCTGTGTGTGTGTTTGTGTTTCGGCAGCCAGGAGAGAGTACCGCAGCCGGTCAGTGCAGCCTCAGAGTCAGCGCCCCCCCCGTCACCAGCCAATCAGGGCCCATTCTGGACTCAGGCTCCACCCATGGGCTTGTCCAGCGTCTGTCCAACAGTCAGCTGTCCTTCAACACTTCCATAGCCTCTATATTCTCACAGGTATTCACACACACACACACACACACACACACACACACACACACACACACACACACACACACACACACACACACACACACACACTCTTAAGCATCCGTCCTTGCGTTATTGTGCCTTTACTAGAAGAATGAGAGCAATGAGAGGATGTTTGTCTCTCTTCAGGTCCCTCGTCTCTCAGGAGCAGGTGGGATCAGCTCACAAATCCAGGCAGCGCAGCATCAGCAGCGCTCCAGCCAGGTACAAGCTTGTTTACACTTCTATACATCCACACTTTGTGTTAGCCAACACACTGCAACACTAGTGCACTTGAATATTACTCAAACGGTAATTTGTACATGCAATAAAAGCACTGTATGCAACAAATTAAAGAAGATTTAGGAAAAAACTGCCTTGAAGTTCATGTATTTATGTCTTAAAACCTTTTATACTTCAAAAATAAAGGAAGTGGAAAGCCTGTAGTTTTTAGGAGAGACAGAAAGTTGCTTTAACTTGTAATAGGAACATTAAAAAGTCCTCCAGTTGAACTGAAACGTGTGGCCGTGTAAGTTAAAGTGTCATGTTTAGCAGTAAAGCTCCTGAATTACACTGCATTTTGTTTGTGCAGACGTTAAGTGGTTGATGTTATTACATTAGTGTTTCATCTTTCTCATCATTACAAAACTATTTCACAGCTGTTGGCCAAAGCATGTGATCATAGTGAATTATTTACTACTAAGTTCCTCTTGGACACAGCTTGTTTGTGAATGAGCATGTTTGTGTTTTGCACGTCCATCTTAGTGTTTACTGTACACTGCTATATGCCTTTCCCAGGTTTCCTCGTCTTCGTCCACCCTCAGCTTGCTGTTTGGGAAGCGTAGTTTCTCCAGTGGCCTGGTTATCTCCGGGCTGTCCGCTGCTGAAGGGGGCAACACCACGGATACGCAGTCCTCGTCCAGCGTCAACATCGCCATGGGGCCCTCGCACAGGTCCAGCAGCAGAGCCACACAGGTGCGGCACAAACCAGGAATGTAGCTTCATAATGATCAGTCCCATCCAACTCTCAGCAAGAAAGCCAATCAGAGTACTTCCCAAAATGTCACTTTTTGCCTTTATTAAGTATTTTAACATCATGGGCAGATTAAGATGACACGTTCATGCTTCCCACTGAAATAATTCTGGGGATTAAAGACAGCGAAGGACAAAATGTCAGTTTTGCACACATTACTGTAGCTCATTGTCAAAGAGGTTAAACCCTCTGGATAATATACATTTCCAGCCCTGCTACTGGTCAACTGCTCCATGAACATCAACATATTACTGCAGTCCCTTACGTCACTGTTAATTGGGAGGTGTAATCAATGTCGCAGCCTGAGGGCCACATGTCAGTAAGGCTTAATTTAGTCAATTTAAATGGGGATGCCAAACGGCACGAGTACAGTACAGGGTATAAACACATAACATTTCTCTAATGTGCCTGTTCCTCGCCTCTGCTCTTTCTCCTTCATCAGTGGACATCAGAGCCATATGAAAGTATAGACGCGACCTACTCCAACGCAGCCATCACGGTGAAAGACAGCGTGCAGTCAAGTGAGCGAGGCTGCAGCCAGGGATTAGACGAGACCCAGGAGGACTCGGCATCTGTCTCAACAGCTCCGGAGGCAACCGATCAAAAGACTGTCTGAGAAAGTGACAACACACACACACACACACACACACTACACACATTCTCGTGCCCATATACAGAGAGGACTGTATGACAAGTAAACACATAAACACAAACATACAGATGATTGTCTGACAGAGCACCCATGCACACGAACCTGCCTCCTCTCCTGTCCTCAGCATGTGGTCTCACCTTGTTGTCTGAATGTAAACAAGTCTGAAAACATCATCTTGGATCCGGTTGATGAAATAAAGACATTTTTAAATGAGGTTGCCTTTTTCTTTTTGACCTCCGGTCACGTCACTTATGGTTAACAGCTTTTGTTTAACTGTGTGTGTGTGTGTGTGTGTGTGTGTGAAATGCAGTTTCTGGCGATGTCTAACAAACAATGCTGTTTGCTGTTTCCCCCTTTCCAAGATGATCTATAGATTTATTTTCAGGCCAGCATGTGATCCCTGAAACCTTTTGGCCTCCAGTCAGCAATCTGAGCTGCTCGCTTCTCCCCAAGGCGATGGAAACACTGTCGACTACTTACTGAAAATATATATATATATATATATATATATATATATCGTGGAGGAACAAAATCATCTCCTCGAGGCCTAAGAAATAAAGGTTCCTCCTCAAACATTTATAATGTGGAGAAAGCTTTGAAACACCATTTGGACATTTATGTCGGGGAATAAAATGTGTGAAAAGCTCAGCTGAGCTAGGAACTGAATAAATAAAACCGTGAGGAAAGGTGCGTTGGTGGACCCTGAACTTGTAATACGGTGCATTTCAGTCATTCAATTGCCCCCATCTGTCTGTATACTTGTCAAAATGCATTTTCTATCCCCCCAAAAAAGCGTTTTGCAACCCGTCTCATCTATTGGACACTATGCTGAGAAGACCAGCAAAGTTATTACACTTCATCCTGGGGGGGGGGGGGGGGGGGGGACATGAATGTCAATCCATCCAATATTTCCTGAGACACGTCATCCTGATGAAAGTCAGAGTTAAAGTCAAAGTTAGCAGGATTGATCCACGAGTGTCGGTACAAACCTGCAACCTTCAGACGGTCGCGGAGCCCAAAACGAATGAGATGTGGAAACCTCGTTACGTGTAGAGCTGCACGAACGGGACAGAATCTAAAGGTCGTCTCTCACACCTCCAGTCAAAGAAAGACACACTCACATTTGGCAAAAATCTATTAAGTATTTATTGTAAGTTGTTACATTTAGATTTCTTTCTCTAGCAGCACTATTTAAATTACAGATATTCAAGGGCAGTTACCGTAGATTGGAGTTTTCTCTTAATGCAAGATGTCACCGTGTAAACAAAGACAGAGACTGAACCTTAGATCAAAATGTAGCACGGCTGAACACGCTGCTCATGTGACGGTGACCCGTGTGAAGAACAAGTCTTTTGAGATAAAAGAAAAGAACAATGACAGAAATAAACCTGCTGTTAAAATAAATTAAAAGTACAAAACAGATTAGGGATAGAGAACAGATTTTTTTTTTTAAGTTTTCTTTTTTTAGACAGTCAAAATGTTCAGAGCCTGTTTACAACGTCTTCAGGTCCGTTACATGTCGATGACGTAGATTATATGTGGATGATTCAGAGAGATGACACAAAAACCCACGACAGCAACGTGAAAAGACAAATAACAAATTGTGTTTCCTAAGGAACAGTTTGAGTCCAACAGAACATGTGAGTTTATATTCCAGCTTTACATTGAAACAAAAAAGGTAGATTATAATTTTGGCACATTGTATCCCCCCCCCAATACACATCGTTGTACGTCCTGGGACATTTGACCAGTGTGTCGGGGCAAATTCAACCTTTTTTTTGTATCCTTGTTACTTTTTTTTTTTTTTTTTTTTTTTAAAGGAATAGTTTGACATTTGGAAAATATGCTTATTCGATTAAGAAGCTTACGATCCTGGAGTCTGGAGAGTGGTATCCATCCTCTCATCCAACTAACAAGTGTAGTTTACAATTATACAATTTTAGACAGCAAAACAAATTGGGTGTAAACTGTCCTTGGTGCAATCTGTGGTGTACTATCATGCCAACACCAACACAATGTAAAAATTCCTGAAAGCTCAGTGCTGATGAATTTGCACCAGCTCTGTCTTAAGTACAGATTCACTAGATGAGACGAGTCCGTCCCGTGGTACTCCACGACAGAGGATGGTGTTTATCATCAAGGTTTACTAATAACACAGGGAAGTCTTTTCAATGCTACAGGGATGAAGGGATTCCTGCATCTCAGGGCGACTTCTGATAATTTTTCTCTCAAAGAACTCAAAGAAAGCAATCGGCTCCTCGGGCAGCACGACCCTGAAGTGCTCGGAGATGTTCGAGGAAGTTGCACAATCTATCGAACTCGTGAGCTTACTGGCTCCGCTGTCATTCTACATCTGAAACCTTGAGGTCACATTTGCGTTGTGTGGCAAGAGAATACATTTCCCTCCACATCGTGGTGACCATTAGTGCACGAGGTTTACGATGGGACCTCCTTTAACGTCAGGATCTCAGTCGTCATCAAAAGTTGTCAAGCAACCAGTGAGAAATAGTGAAAAGTTTGAGCTCAACTAACAAAACCTTTGATTAAGAAGCCCGCTGCACTAGCACTGTCCTGGTGAAATTACTCTGCAAGTCATGCATGTGGAAATAACCAACCATAGTCTATATTTGTTAATACAAAGAGGGTCATTTAGTCATTTTGGCAATTCATGAGACACTCGAAACAAGAATTAAGAACCCATAACCGTCAATATTAGTGAAACATACTAGAAGAAAAATATGAACCTCTCAAAAGAGTTTCTGATATTTTTAATTGTCTGCATACTGCAGTACTTGAATACATACTCATACAGTATCGTTTATAGCAAATAACTGAATTATTTCATTTATTTAGCAAAAAGCATGCTGAATAGAAAAAGATGTCACACTAATCGCATAAAGTGACAGTAAAATTCTTTTTATTTTCACCTGCGGATCATCTCTCAACGCCTGTGATCTATCTACAAAGGCATGACACAAACCAAGAGGCTTAGGCATCTAAATCAATAAAGAGAAAGTGATTGCCTAAAACTGTTGAAAACCAACTTCAACCAGGTACCTGCACAAATATAATCTCTTTCCTAAAGTAGCACAAACACCTCTGAAAGAGGTACACGAGAGACAATATGAGGGTGTCAGTAGGAGGAACAAACATCAGTGTTATTTCTGCTGTAAAACGTGACCGTCTCGGCTCCGACTGCTTTAACGGCGCTGAACGTGAGAGAGACAGAGAGAGATCTTGAGGTCTGTTGTGAAGCATAAAGAGGCACCAAATCCAACTGAGGGAAACACACAAAGCAGGTTGATTTTCAAACCACTATCAGTCTTTCTTCAGTCGTGATGCACTGTGAGGAACTGTGGAGACGCTTCTATACAGCAACACACCTATTATCACTTCCATCTCGGTTCAGGAGCTTAGTTTTCTGTACAAATAAAGAGTTAAAAAATAAATTATTAGACCTAAATCAACCCTGAACTCGAAGCTAAAAGTTGCTCTCAAGAGCCGAGTCAATGGTCTCGTAAGTAACGTGTTATTTTCTTACATCTGGCATTAGGGGAGTATTAAAAAAAACAGAAAGCCCTCTTCTGCTGATGTGCTCCACATCAACGCTACTGTATTAGCACAGTGATAGTCTGACTGGATGTGGCTACAAAAAGAACAAGAAGATGGAGAATAGAAAAATAAAGTTGCTGTTGTTTGCTGACGACACGGTGCTGCACACATTTAATTACACACCGACAGCTGTGCAGTGTTCACTGACGCACAGCTAAAAGATAATCACGATAAAATGTTTAATTATTTCATAGAAAGTGGATTTATATTTTATTTATCGATTACTGGTTCAAAGAAATGTGACTTACGTATGGACAGCGCACATGCTCCAACTCAGCCCTTCAAAGAGAGACTATGCAACTTTTTAAATGACAAAATAACAAAGTCTGACTCTTTAATTTAATTCATACGCAGTGAACGCAACCTTTGCTTAATTTCATGTACTCAAAAGGTTTTACTGTGGCGGCTAATGCTAGCTAATGCTACACAGATCTCGCCTTTTAATTGAATTTATGACTTGTCTCTACTTGTGCACAATGTTTTATCCCTTAAATGAAATGTTTAGCAAAAGTTACATAGTCTCGCCTTAAAAAAAAGACCAATTGTTACACTGAAAAAACGACAAGGACAAGTCCTGGGCAGCCCGACTGGAGCTCCTCACAGGCTGGAATACAATGTGTGTCAGAGAAAGTCATGATGTGGTTGCTTATTAAATAAATAAACGTGTTCCCCCTTAGTTAGGAAATACTGCACAGGGTCAGCTACTAGTGTTTGTAGTCAGTCAACTTAACCGGTTCATTTCCAGTCGTCTACATCATCTTACTAAGACTCCAGCCACATGTCAGACAACAACACATTTATTTGTTTTCAGCAAGGTTTCTTTTTTTTATCATCACGAAGGCATATACTATTTTCTCTGTATATTAATTGTTATATATACACAGTATATCTATATATATATATATATATAGATATATATGTATAATATTTATATAGAAACAAAAAAAGCATACATTTTTGCTGAATAAGATTGAAGAATATCAGCAAAGGGCATTGTAAACCATGGTCCATCAAACAGGTGAAAGGTGCGGTAGCTCGCCCCTTTCCCAACTCACCCACAGTAACAGATTTGCATAGGCAAAAATGGGATTAGCCCTTAGACAGTGGATTCCTGAATTCTTTATAGAGATGCAAAATCTAGTTCAGCTCAACACAATTAAAAACAAACATACATACAAACAAAAAAATACTCGACTAGGCCAAGCTCTCTTTAACCCCTCTGGTCATATACATAGTCATTTTTCTGTGCACATTTTTGTTTACAGTGTTAGGCTTCAAGTAGATCTAAAAACAACTTGTACATTGACAACTAGATGTGAAATAAATTAACCAACATGAGAGGTAGTGAAAAGCCTACGGAGACGTTTGTTGTTTTTTTTTATACAAAGGAAAGAAAAATAAAACGTGTCAGTAAGGCCAAAGCTTCGCAAACCTCCTCCAACCCATCAGGACTCTTCAGCTCTCAACCTTTTCTTCTTCTTCTTCGTCTTCTTCTTCTTCAGTCAATAAACCCCACAGCCACGCTTCATCTCATTTGAACCCATGGAAAGTTAAAGACACAAAATCTAAACTCAGCGATGGCACCGCATCACCTCAACGTCATCTTCATTGCTTGTAAAAATCTACATTTGAAATGCAGTTATTAAAAATAAACAACCGTGTACTTTTCCCCCCCCCCCCACCGTGTAAAAGTCCACAATAAATTAAGAGGAAACGACGTGAGCGGGAAACGTCTGTCCTCCCTGTAAACCCTGTAAAGTGCTAATGGAGTTAGCACAGGGCAGAGACCTGCGGGCTTCTCTGCTCACACTGGGGACAGTTAGCTCCCCACGGTTACGAGTATTTAATAAGTACACACATCTCACTATATATAAATGTAAACTCGGTTTAATTGCACCATGATTTCATTATCTGGTTCTTGGTGAAACATTCTCATGTTAATTACTGTATGGACTCTGCAACAAGGAGAAGAGGGATTTTTTCTGCTTTAGGAGTCAAAAAGTTACAAAGTTGTCTAAATGCAACGTTTAAAATGTTTCCCGGAAATGTAAACTGCTCTAAGAAGTAAGTGAGACAACTGATCCTTCAGGGTCAGAACTGGTTAAATACTCTGTATTCGTCTGCTTCTGATCAACGAGCGCATGCATAAACTCTTCATTACAGCAATCTCAATCAAGTCCTTCTCGGTATTAATGTAGTCTGCACGCGAGCACTGTATTGCCAAAGGTTAAATATAGTATATTTTCAATAAGGAACATCGCAAAACTGTTATTGGTTTAGACTTCTCTTCTCGACTTGACGACAGAAAGCTTTTGTAGTAAAATAATAGCTTGGCTTTGACGTGGCAGCTTCGTCTAGTTGGCATTTTTAACATTGCAAGTGAAAATAAGTGTGGAGGTAAACTCAAAACCCCATGTACTTTTTATTTTTTACATTTAGGCTCTGGCAGAAGTCCTGCATTTCTATTCTTCTTCTGTTTTTAAGATACATTGAATCCGTTTGTTTTTTTAATTAAATGGAATTGAATCTGTTGCCTTATTATACTAGTCCTCTAGTAAAACTTGCAAATGCTAACTTGAGGCAGCCAGTTTTTTTTTTTAATAATCCAACAGTGGCTTTAAAACATTTTGAGTATCCTAAAAGATGTTGTTGTTAGTCATTTAAAAGATAAACTTCTGACAATTCAAAACCGATCTAACATAGTGGGACACAGCTTCAAATAGACTCCGACCTATAATCACTAACTACATCCAATTGCACTTCAACAGTCTGCAAGACATCCTGCACCGCCTGCTCTTAAACTTAATCTAGACCAACCTTGGCACGTGAACTTCAGGTAGTTAAAGGAGGTGGCAACATGGATGCCTACATTTATCAGTGAGGAGTGGCACTGTTTCATTGACACGTTAAGACTAACCACCAAACCAAGAGGTCAGCTATCCATCATGTAACACAATGAATTTACTTGGAGTCCCAGTTAATTAAAAAAGAAATAGCATATACTGCACTCATGCACTTTCTACTGCACATCCACAGGCCAGGAACAAAGTTCACATCATCAAAAAACAAAATGTCCTTTTTTTTTTTTTTTTTTTAATACTAAAAATGTTAATGGGACATTTGGCAAGACCCTCTCAAAGGTTTTTTTTTCTAAATGTTTCTGTTACGTGTGTGACTGCACCATACACACACACATAGCCATTATCATTGCATGCTGTCAAAGTCAGATTAGAAAAACAAACCAGAGTGTGTGAGGGCTGGCAGTGGGATGGAGGATTAGCATGGCTAGCACAAGCATGCTGACTGCTTGCATACAGCATGCTGAAACCTAGCTAGCCTTGTTGAGAAGGCTAGCGTGTAGCATGACTATGCAATCGTCTTTGCTAGCCTGGTACGGTAGCAGGTTAGCATTATTATACCAACCTTCTTCGCTAGCTCTGGTAAAAGAAATGTGTGTTTTGAATGGGCAGTAGCTAACTGAAGGACTACCATACACTCTCCCAGCTCCATCTGCTGGAGAAACCGACACGCACCGGAAAGACAGACACTCTACAGCCAGGTGACAAGTCACATCTGATATCACTTCACAGCATCTTTAAAATCATGTTTGGCACCCGGGTCACGTATTTGCAGCGTGATACTGGACTTCCAACTCCAGGGACTGTCACGTTACCTACAGCATCTAAAGCTAAAGCCTTACAGACAAAGGCCAGGACTCAATAACCCTTTCAATTAGATCATTGCCTGCTGCATCTGCGTATGTTCTCCAAGTAGAAGCTGCTTTCCATAAAGCTCAATTCACGGTGAAACACTAAAAAAAAAGGTAAACCCTCTTTTTCTGCGCAAGAATTTCAAAATGTAGATGACTCTCTGGAGTCAGGGTGGGTTTGTTTGTATTTTCTCCAGCGGTGGTTTCTTTCTCCACATTGGGCACCTGTGCTTGTCAGGCTGTGATGGTCTGAGTTGGAGGGAGGAGGGAAAAAAGATGGGAGGTAGGGATCGTTGGACAAACTGTGGTTGCTTTCCAGGAAAATTCCAGCAGCGCTTGTGCTGCCTTTTCTAACATGTAAAGGCATTGTGATTTTTCAGTGGAGAGTTTTTTTTATGAGTAATACTAATACATGTAGCTGCCCAACCACAATTCTAGCCCTTACTTCTCCCAGTTAAAGAATCCTAAAGAAGGAAAGTGCTTGGACGGACGAACAGGTGGATGGATGGATGGATGGATGGGGAGGTGCTGCTGCTTTCGCTGCAGAAGCCATCAAATCTCCTCAATAAAAAAACTGCAGTAAGCTTAAAATTGGCAGAAGTGTACTTTTTCCCTTCACTGAATATAGACATCCAGACAGAGCGACAGGTCCCCTGTCTTAATACAGCTCAATATTTAAAAATGGTTGCAGTCCGCGGCTTACATCGTCAAGCTACTGTAGAGAGAGAGTTACATGCAGAGCCAGTGCTTCTATTGGTTGAATGGGCAGAGACACCCCGACTCCCACCAACAACTAGGTGTCATGTTTGGACAGTAAAGAAATTAAAACACAAAATGTTACAAATCTAAGGAATGTGACAGAATTAGAAAAACAAAACAATATGAAAGAATGAGTAAGAGAGAGAGAGTATTAAAGTGAGGGTAGAAAGCATGAGGTCTAAATATTACAGTACTGGAACAGTTTGCTTGTCCGTTTTGTCTCTCTCTCTCTCCTTCTGTCCCCACCGCCTGAGGAGTCCTCGTCCACAGTTAACCAGCAGCTGACCATCAGGTTGGCCGTTTCAACCGACAGCTGACAATTGGGTTGGCCAGTCAACCGTAACAAACAGCACAAATTGCTAGCAAAACAATCCCTGGCCAGCATCAATGGTCTTAAATTGACCAATAACCAACCAGCAAAGGCCGACCTGGCTCCAGTGGAGAACTGGATATAAATTGCTTAAAAAATATAAATAAAAAAAACAACGAGCTATCTTGGATGTCATTCAGTCTTTTCAATCAAAAAAGAGGGAGAGATTTTCCAAACCCGACTTCTGGCACCATAGTAGTATTTGAAGTTTAAGTAGTAGTCTCGTTGGCGTACGATGGCGATGAGGGAGGGTGGAGGGGTCTAGGTGTCGAGGCAGGTGCGCCTCCCGTTTGCCAGGAGGTCTCTGTAAACGATGGAGTTGAGGAAACGGGGGAAGGAGTCGCGGTGCATCAGGGTGTAGATCTGGAACTGGGCCTCCTCGTACATTAGGTTGCTGGGCTCCGTCAGGCTCTGGTTTATTCCTTCTCTGACCCTCGAGTCCAGACTCACCTGGGATGACGAGAACCAATTTGAAATGCTCAAAATGACAATTCTAAGACGCTGATCAACTATAATGCCATGTTCACCATCTTAGTATAGCTTGTTAGCATGCTAACACTTACATTAACTTGCCAATACATGGAAGGTTATTAGGAGTCATCATCTGGGGACTATTAATGTCTGTACCAAGTTTCATCGCAGAAAGTATTTCAGTCAGACCAAAGTGACAAGCCGACATTGCCATCCCTAGAGCCATGCTGCTAATATGGCTGATTAAACACACATACAGTCAGTACCTCTTTGGGTGATAATATGGACACGTAGTCTTCGTATATGATCCTGGACTTCTCCTCCACCACTAAGGGATCCGTCTCCTTCTTCAGCTCTTCGCAGGCCAACCAGAAAAGCAGGTTGTCCTCGCTGTACTCCGAACGCAGGAACTCCCGGAAGACTTCCCGGCCCTCCAGCGAGCGCAGCATCATCTCAAAGCTCCGAGCCCACGACAGCGCCTCGTCTAGACTGGGTTGTCTACAGTCGGACATAAAAAAAAGAATAATGAAGACATGGTTGTGTGCGAGATTGCCACACAAACATCGCCTCACGGGATGATGGCTGGACTTACTGTTCTTCTGCAGCTTCAATACTGTCCATCTTGGTGCAGGTCTGTCGTTCACTCCTCTCAATCCTGTCTTCACTCCTGGATTGGAGAAAATAAAATGATTATTGCCAAAACAGTTTCAATGCATACATTTGGGTAATTATCATTAGATGGCGAGTCCCCTTTCACCCCTAAAAGATCCAAAGTCATTTTTTATCGTCCAAATCCGCAGTCACCATCCTTGGTTCCACCCATGAAAATAACTCTACACTATTTCCAAACAACTTAATTTCTCCCCTCTCACTAGGGATGTCCAGAGCCAATCCACAAGATCAGTATCAGGGCTCATTGAGTTTGTCTGCCGAAATACCCAAATGCACTCTGTTAAAACCCTGGACTCGTTTCATAAAGCACAGCATCGTTAAGCAGGTGAGCCACAGGGCAGAACGAGCAAATAAATGGCAGCCAGCTTCAATTAATTATATCTACACTGACAGTATGCACCAGTGACTGTCAGCAAGCATGGCTGCGTTGGGTTAATAAAACTTTTATTCCGGCGTTCCAGTATTTTATGCGGTTCAAACCTTCCTACCACTAAGCTGAATGTGCACTGTGTCACTGCATGATGTGAACAGATCAGATAAGGGAGATGTGTGATAAAAAGATGCACTTCTATCTTCAAGAAAAAAGGTATAGCATCCTTTGTTCAGCTGCTGAAGGCTCTGTCACACATATCCGTATGGCAGAAACGTACGCTGACGTAAATGAACATTTGTCAGAGTCCAAATACGTCCAACTTTTCATCGGATCGTAAAAGTGAACGTATACAGATACGCATGTCTAACCTGGTGATAGCGCATCACTTACTAATACAAAATGTATCAGACGAATGCCCAACGAATGCATAAGATATACAAAAATATGGCGTATACAAAATATCTGCAACACGCTGGTGTACGTTGATATAAGGTAAGGTATAAGTAGTATTCGTTAAGAGCTCCCTGTGTTACGCTGGGGTGCGTTGTTGAACGCTGATGTTTTGCGCATGTTCAAAATTACTGGACGTACCCGACGTGTGCTTCATAAGATATGCAGACGTTACGTTACGTTAGACATACGTGAATACAGAATACGTACGTGAATACTTACCTACGTAAATATATTACGTGAATACCTACGTAAATACCTACGTGACTACGTTAGAGGTACGTTAGATATAGGCTACGTCGGCTGACGGTGAACCCTACAGCCAATGTATTGATAACGAGTGGATACCCTATTCCTACCCTATGTTAACATTATGCCTGACGACGGAGTAACTTATTAGACGTGTTTCTACAGTACAGCTAGCGTTCAGCATGTTAGCCGTTCTCCAGCATCAGCATGACGTGAACCAGATCGCACTTTTCCAGCTCCGTTGTCCAGACGCTCTGATACGTTTTAAATAAGTAAGTGATACGCTATCAATGTTTGACATTAATTTGTTATGTCAGCTACAACACCGCTGTGGAAAAGTTGGACGTATTTGGACTCGGACACATTTTTAGCTACTTTTCATCTACGTCGCAATGTTTCTGTCATACGGAGCTGTGTATGTCTGGCGACACAACTTACCCTTAATTTATATCAACCTATTGCCGATATTTCGTATGCGCCGGCATACGTTTCTGTCATACGGACATGTGTGACAGGGCCTTTAACAAGCTCCGATCACGCGTCAGAATTTGGCGCCTTCGTGAACTAACTGTACTTTCTATGAAGTTTCGGTTTGATGTTATATTGTGTGCGGTCATGTTGGTTATTGATGTTCTTTTAATTTGCTGAAGCTCTTCGTGCAAGGTAAATTCCTCGAGGGGAAATAAAGCTTTCATTCATTTAAATATAGGATCAGGACTCAGTATCAGCAGATACTGATTAAATCAATGACCCCATAATCCCGACATGGATCCAGATTCAGAGATGGACAGCAATTATGTAACACATGAGAACAATAGAAATGTCTCTAAAAATAGAGATATGCTTATGCCCTATGCTTTTCTGATTTGTCCTATTATCATAATGCAAAATACTTGAAACTCTGCGTTGCAAACTGGGGACGTGAAGTCTGAGAGGGGACTAATGAAAGATGCCACTAAATTACATTACGGGAAATGGAGGATCAAATGCTTTTGGAGTTTGACACATACTTAAGAGTAAAAGTGAGGAAATCTCAGCCTGCAGTTTATTTACTCTTTAAACTTTATGAAGTAAAGTTCAAGTCCAGCAATACTTGTTAGGAGGTAAGGTCTCTTATGCACTAAATCCATTTGATAATCAATTAATGTTTCAAGTCATTTTCAAGCAAAGAAACCAGCATCTCGTCACTTTTGAGGCATATTCCCTCGATGTGTCAGAGGTCACAGTAACCTGAATATCTTTGGGTGCGAAGACATCGCGTTGGTAAACCAATTAACTATTAGGTGCAGCTCCACGACACTTGTTGAACGTCCACAAAACAATAAGCTGCATTAAAAACCTTTATGTAAACACTTCAAACACACACACACACGGTAGCCTCTCTGTCTATCGTAGCTCGGTCACACATGCCGATTCCACAATCCAACACACGCACTGAGATGTCTATTTCTGTCCCACCATGGAGGATCTTTCCTTCCTCTTGCTGTCTCTTGTCAAAGTCCCCATTGTGCTGCAGTAATGGGCTAAGCTAGCCACAGCCTCAGGGCCCCCTCACAATACAGCTAAATATACAGGCTGTTCTTCACAGCTGTTTTGCATGTGATGTGTGGATGGAAATAGAAGGAAACCCAACTAGATAAGAGTCTTGTGTGAAAGTACAGAAAACCAGAGAGAAAAAGAGGATGGATAAAAAAACAAAATATAACATTATGACCCATTAAGACTTTCGTAAACCCTCAGTCTCTAAAACTCAACCAGCGTGGATGAGATGAGATCTCCTGAGACTCACACACTCACACAGATCTCCACCACTTGATTCGGCATGATCGTAAAAAGAAATTGACACAGAGAGCATTCAGTGGTTTAACTCACACACAAAAAAAAAGTCACAAAGTATCCCTCCCAGCCTTAAGGCTAAAATAAATAAACATAAAAAGGGTACTGAAGACACATTTCCAGGCTCATTCTGGATATCTGACACCAGCATCTGATTGAGAAACACACAGCGGAGTCACAGAGCACTCACTACGGGCCCAGTCCACAAGCTGCCACCACTTCAGATGAAGTGGTGTGAAAGAAGCAGCACATTCACCATTCACTGCCTGAAAACAATGTTTCATTCACTCCTCTCTCCTGGCATGGTGCAGCCGCAGCCAGGCAGCGGTGGGAGCTACACAGCAGTTACTGGTTTTGGTGCCTTGCTCAGGGGCAGTTGGTGCAACTTGAGCTTGTTTTGCTTCAAAAAGCCAAAGATATTCAGCTTACACTCACAGAGAATTAAAGTATAATAAGATTTTCCTTTAAATAAATGACCGTGAAGTATTAATCTATCGCTGAATTATCACAGATACATTTTTTGTCCTCACCGGTGCTGCTGCCAAATTTGACGCATTATGCCTTTGATAAGATTTGATGCATATTTGCATTTTGTCTCGTAAAATGAACGTCACAGGGCCTGTGCGCTTGCTGTATTGTTCATATACAGTAAAGGAGAACCCCAACCAGTACGCAAAACCACCACCAGTGAAAACATAAAATCATCCTGTATACTATCCTATCATTACCTTCCCCACACACCTTATACCACCGACCGGCTGACAGTGCACGAGCTGTTTCCTATGTTTAACCGCCAAAACCCTGGTTCCTGCTACATCTGGCAAGGCCCTCACAGCCTTGAAACCAAAGGACCGATAGTAATGATTGACAGGAAATGTTGTATTGTCCATAACCAAAGTGAGACAGCGAAACATACCAATTTATTATACGTTCCACCACAGCATATGTTGTGTTTTGTTCAGAGAACTCCTGCGTCCTTTTGGGACTTTTCTCTTTTGTTTTTCCAGTTGCATTTCCAGGAACTCAAAATCAGCGACACATCACAGATTAGGCAACAGGATTACGAGCAGGACCAACTGTTTGTTGTTTCAGGCACAGTTGTATCTTCCGTATACAACTGACACTGTTTAAAATATCACGTTGCAAAGTTAAATGTTGAGATCCAGTGTTTATAGCACAATAACACAAACAAAGAACAAAATAAAATAAATTGTACCCATAAATGTGTCAAATGACCAACAACACAATGATTAAAGGTGATGAAACTGGTAAATGATCTATAAATAAGCAGCTTTATGATCAGTTTTCTTATACTGAGCCACAGTCTAACTGATATACCAAGTGATGATAGCCTAGCCTAGCTTAGCATAGCCTAGCATAGCATTTTCTTACCAGAGACACTTGCAGCAGCCGCACCAGCAGAGGCAACAAGTGTTGGGTCGGGGCTGTCCAGGGGCCTGGGGTGGGGCCTCGATGTGCGCCGCTTGCCTTTTTCTCATCTCCACTCCACTCACACTGCCGGGCTTCACATCGGATGCACACAGAAAATAAACAGTTACAACCCTTAATAAGTTAATAATAATATAACAGAGTGCAGTTTCAAAATTGAGTCCACGTGATTTACTTTTGGCTCTCTAGCAATACGTCTTATTAGAGGGGAACAAATTAGAAACTGTGTGTGTGTGTGTGTGTGTGTGTGTGTGTGTGTGTGAAAGAGAGATGAAGCGAGAGAGAGATCACTCAAGCAGGACAGAGAGGATTCCCTTCCTTGTACGGTACAAGGGTTTCTGGCATTGAGCCAAGTCTTTCACTTGCTTTGACAGACACTACACACATTTCAATGGCTGCAGACCCAGACAGAGAAACGGGGTCGACACATCACGTGCACACAGACAGACACACACGTGTGCAATAAATACATACCTGTCGTTGCCTCAGATCGTGCAACATCCTTTGCGGTGACACAGCTTACAACAAACGTACATAATGTGGTGCTTCTTTTATACAGTGACCCCGTTTCTGTTTCTGATATTTTCACTTTAATGTGTGAAACATGAAGTGAAACTGCGCAGTGTGCGGTAACACTCCAATCAACAGCCATACAGGAACTGATCGGATGATGCCGCTAGATAAAGAGTTAAGGGATAACCAGAGTTATTACAATGCATCCTGAGGAGAGAATAAAGATCTGCACCAGATTACATGACAATCATGATGGATTAAGAGTCAGGGGATCACTTAAGTCATTATGATACATCACCTGGGGGCCACGAGTATTCATATGACCAAATGTCATGCCGATCTGTCCAGAGGCCACAGTAGTGTCTCCAATTTGGTTGTTTTATCTGACTGACTAATCTAAAACCTTAATATATTCAATTTACTGTTATACAACCAGAGAAGCGCTGCCATTTCTGCTTCAAGAATGACTAAAAGTGCTAATAAATGACCAAATTAGTTTTTTTCTAGTCAATTGACAAGACGACTAATCCACTAATCTCACGGTCTGCATTTTCTAACAAAAAAATCTTCCTGATTAAAACTTAAACTTAATTTTTAGTAGTTTTAGGCTTTTTGTGGAGTGGAGATGGTTAATGAAGAGTTCCTACAACTTGTTCTATAATTGTGTGCACGGGTCAGAACAGACAAAAATGTGCGCAGAGAGAAACAGTTTGTTATAATTGTATAAATTCTCACTCTCAGCTGCAACTTATATTCAACACACTTGGGTATGGACCATGTTGGGGTCCATACCCATGGACCCATTTGGTCCATGGACCTAAATTTCCCTCAGGATGAATAAAGTCTCTATCTATGTTTACCAAAACGCTCCTTTTCACTGGACAATCGTGTGCCGGTCATCTTTCCCCCGGCCTTTAGAGATGCTTTGAAGGTGAAAAGTGCCTTCGGCCTTGCAGGTAGAAGGAGCATAAAGAGCCACTTTAACAGCCTTGATGGGCAAACAACCCCTAAGCTACTCAAAATAAAAATACCCTCTCTCTAAGAACTCACATAAATGAGATAGTAACATACTAGTCTGGCCTGGCAAAGCCATCTTTTCAATTTAGAAGATAATAACACTTGGGTGACTTGTTGAGCTAAATTGGCCGGGAAAACCCTTATCCAGCTAGAACCTTGGCAGATAGTCCAACAGCCAAAATCAGGAAACACTACGAAGATCAGCGAGGAAGAGGATGTCAGAACAAATTCTTCTTCTCTAACCAGATAGAGGAGATAATAACGAACATCCACTTTAAGCTAAACTTCACCAAGAGGTGAAAAAACACTAAATGATCTAATTAATTGAAGTCTGGTTCAATTAACGATAGAGAACTCTTACCTGCAAATCCATAGTTAACATAAACTCCTCAACACTTAAACATCCAAATACAAATAAGTGTGCTTCAGAAGCAACAGAGGAACCTTCTTTCTCGTTCCGTCTACTTTGCATACACACATGGGATTTACTACAACAATGTCAAAGTCCATGAAATACCTGCCAGATGGCGTGATATGCAAATGTTGTCGCCTGAACAGTGCAGTGCAGTTATTCAGAGACCAAGCAGCCATAGACAGAACATGCAAATATGGAGTGCAAATACAAATACACCAAGATGAGAGGGCGATAAATATACATATATAATATATATATATTTTAAGCTAGGAGAGGGATTTGTGGAGGATGGACAGATTTATTGGAATATAGCCAAAGTTTTAAAAGCGTTTAAATGGTGAAACACGAGCTGACTTTTATTATGAAGTAGTCACAGGACACGTGACGTGTTTGTCGGGGAGCTTGACACGGATGGTTATAGTTGCGCCTAGAAAACAGCGCTCAATTTCTGCTTTTTCTTTTTTTGACAGATCAGTTTGAAATATTGCAGGCGGTAATTGGAGAGTCAGGAGCAGCCACAGGGAGCCGTTAGAATATCTGCACACCTCCACCTTCTCAGCGAGGTAACTACTTTCTCCTGTCCGCAGACTCGGGCCGTGTGCAGCATGAAATCAAATCATGGTTTCTCACGGAGGCTAATCAGTGCCCGACTTCTTCATGAAAGTCACAATCGTTTGTTTTGCTGCCCCAAGTATTCTGGGACTGTCCGTCACTGGGGCGGTCACCACCAGTGAATAGGGTGTCCCCAAATCATCAAAACCCAGTGATTATAACAGGAATGAAAAGTTTATTCCACAAAATGAAGATGAAGCACATTTATTTATTTGTTTCGTCGTGACAAAACTTTGTAAACTTTTTGGGCTCAAACGCTTTCAACTTTAAATAAGTGCAACATCAACGAGCAGCGGAGATGTAAAAATAGTCACCCTTTGTTGCAAAGGCAATTTGAGTGGCCGGCTATCATCATCATCCAGGATATGATAAGTTGGGCTATATAGGGAGCGTAAAAGCTCTGGGCTGGAACAACAATGCTAAAGGAAAGTTGGCTGTTCTGCAGAAACATCCAAAACCTCAAACTGGCCCGATTGAAATGAACATGTTCATTTCTACTTTGACGGTTTAGCTTCACGTTGGAGACATTGAACACATCATCGAGGTGATTATTACGACTGTCATTCAAACAACGTACAATTAGAGATCCAGTATCTCCTTCGGATACTAACTTCATCATAATGCACAGAAGTTCAACTTACCATGAATTAGTGAGTTCCTAAAAACAGGTGAGACAGAGCAGTCATGGTGTGAGGTAATAGGTTGCTGGACGATAGCAGGCTGGTTAAAGGAGTGACTGACCGGTGGACTGTCTGGACGTCTGTTTGGCTAACGGACCGGCTGTTTGGCTCGCTGGAGGGGCGGGTCTTTTCACCACAGGGAAGAGAGGTTACTCGTCTCACCATCCCTGACCAACTGGCACAGAAAAGGGACACGAGAGCTGAGGTGAACTGCGACTACTTCCTCTCCTTGTTTCCTTACTTCACTCGCTCCTCTTTTGTGTGACTCGCCGTTGCCTCCTAGGCTTCCTTGGATCTCGGTGAAAGGGTCATTTATGGACTTGAGAGTGCAGGGAGCAGTGAAAGTACAGCATCTGAAAGAAGCACACGGGGCAAAGAGTCAAAACTACAACAGAATCGTTTTTATCCAGCAAGTTAAATAACAAAAAGGTGTAGAAATGTATCTTTGGTGACAACGATGCAAAAAGGATATCCGCTGCTTACGTAATGACATAAGGGAAAACGGGCAAATGCTGCAGTGAAAGCAGAACTGATCACACTGTACACCACATACATGATTTAATATTACATTACAGGTCATTTAGCAGACGCTCTTATCCAGAGCGACTTACAGAGAACTAACTCAGGGTTAAGTGCCTTGCTCAGGGGCACAATGGTGGCAGCCCTGGTATTGAAGGGCGGCGACACACACCTACAGTCAGAGACAGAGTGGAGGCACCTGCTCCAGTAGGGGGGTCGCTGCTCCACGCTACACCAACTTGGCGTTGAAGACCCCTGGTTTAATGGCTAAAACGGTTAGCTGATTAATCAAGTAGTCGATCGACAAAGTATTATCGCCAACAACGCTGGTCTTCATTGGTTAATTTTTTTTGCATGTAGCCACCATCCCTCCCATATGACACAGCATGCCGTCTCAATACTGTTCCACAGTAAAAACCATTCCCGTAGCGAGAAGCATCAATAAGTTTGAAGACAAAAGTTTCCCTTGTATATTTAAAAGGTCTATGAAGAATGATAGCTGTGTGCAAAGATAAGGCTTTTGTGTTGTACTGAGTTCCCAGGAGGCAGATGGCCACAGAGTCACTTTAGTAACATGCTTCTTAAAAAAGATGAGAAATAACAAAGTGTTGGGACTGTGGACAAGTCAGTAGTATCCTGATTTGCAGCCCTAAACTGAAGCAGAAAGAGTTTAAACAAAGTCCGACTAATACATGATTCAATCGTGTTATTGATGATTATGACACACGTAAATGCAGCTCCATGTCCACATCACATCACAACTATACAACAAAGAAATAAGCACTCTAGCCATGTTAACTCAAGAACAATCAGGATGCTACTCAATGTCTTTAAGGATCATTTAAGTGCCTCTGTAGATACTAGTACAGCACATAACCTCATCCCAAATGTGTAGACGAGACAGCTCATAAAAGCTGAATGAGATGAATCAGGAAGTCTCCCAGGATGTAGTGACTCTTCTCACTCACGAGGGCAAAACTCCAGCAACACTTGTAGTAAAAAAAAGAACAACGTTATTGTCAGATCAACGCGTTTGTGGCCTTCTTCACATCAGGGTCATCCTCCTCTGACTCAACACACCCATGGGAAACTGCAGTGTGGGTGCTCCCTCAGCTGTGCACGACATGCGCTCATTGCAGTGCATGGCAGTTATGGAATAAAAAAGGTTGATAAGAGGCAGTGGCAACAATTCACTTTAAAGTGAAGAAGAGAGTTTATAAGTGGATGCATGGAGTGAGCTGTCGCAGCACTGGGTCTGTTGCATCTGCCTGAAGGCCTGTGAATATCTTCAGATAACAAGTAGGCAGGCTCATCGGACCCTGCTCACTCCCTCTGTGCACTAGCTCTGCTGTGCTAGCTGCTGGGCTGGGTGTTTTGCATGGTTTCTCCTGCAGCTGTCCCGAACCATCTGAGCCCAGCCGCTGCAGGTCCGACCAGCCGGGAGAGGAGATCCCCCTCCCAGCTGACACCACGGAGCGATAATGCGATTAGAGAGAGGGCTGCACGGCGCTGACAGTCGCACCGAACATTTTCAGAGATCAAACACCACCCACTTTCTGCTTGCTAGCTTTAGCCGAGAGCCTGAGATCCGCTATCTCTCAACAGCGAGAGGAGGAGGTGGCGGCTGAGCGGCAGCTAGCGCCGTGCTAACGTCAGCTAGCCAGCCCGTGTGGAGCATTAGCGCACAATAATCAGCATCTTACCCCTTTGTGTTGGGCTGTCAGTGTCCTAGGGTGATGGGTGTGAAAACGCGATGTCCCGATGCTTATTTAACGACATCGTAAATGGGAATCCTGCGGTGTAATGTCCATCGCCGCTGTTTTTCTGCCATCCGCCCCACTTCAGCACCGAACGCCGCCGAGCCCCTGGATGCACTGCGCAGGCGCGCTGCCACCGCTGCTCTGTGGCTGCAGTCGGTGAGAGGATGCACCGCTGAGGCGCCACACACACACACACACATACACACACACACACACACACACACACACACACACACACACACACACACACACACACACACACACACACACACACACAGTCATGCACAGAGGGTCACATAGTACACAGTCTTCTGCACAACAACTCCAAAACACAGGACGTTCATTTAAAAACGGTGCTGCATTGAGTTTATTCAATATTAAACATTTACAAGACAGAAATCTTTATAAGATCTTATCGTCTGTCTGAGAGGAAGGAGAAAACGGTTTTATAAAGTTTAGAAGGCCACTATTTGTACAAGAAGAAAAGTATCCTCAGGTTATAAACCAGTAAATTATATGGCTATTTAAAAAGGCCTCTATAAACTCCTAAACCTCCTGTGGTGTGTAAGAAATAGTCTGTAATGTTGCGTACAGTTTTTGTTACAGCATTTTAGTGGGTGTCACCTTTATCTCATTTTAGAATGGCCCTCCTCAAATCATATAATAACTTGTATTATTCCTCTTCATATATAGCCTTTTATTTTTATTAGCGATGCTGTTATAATGTTCCTATTCAGTGCATTTATAATGACCGTGTCATGTTTTATGAGGTTCATATATTTGGTATTTTATAACATCTATACAAGTATAATGGTCCTATAGTGCATCATATAGACATGTAGTTATTCTGTGGTACTTATCTGTGAGTTAGTGGACATTCAAATTGAAGGATTAATAGCAATACGTCTTAGTCTTCTTCTTTATGAGCAGATACACACGAGTATCTGTACATCTTAAGCGATTTCAAATGAAATCTGCTCAGTGGAAACAGTAGAACTCAGTTTGAGGCTCGGCCTGTGAAAGTTGAAATGTGAAATAAAGATTCTACAGATTACAAAAACACTTTTTTTGCACAAATGTATACACTAGAACTGAGACAATACTATATCCTGACATGAGAACGATTAATTATTAAAGTCACAGCTTCATCCATCTATTCATTCATTAATGTCTTCATTTATCTCTGCTATATATTATCAGAGCTCTGAATACACAGCGTGAACCACACCGTCTTCCCCTGACTTCACTATCCCTTTCTGTATCTTATAAAGTCATGCGTCATCTAGAATAATTCTTTCTGAGAACATTTGTTTGTGTCTCTTAGTGTGTTTTATCTCAGTAGAGATGACTGCTCAACTTTATTCTTTATTTTCCTGCAGTTAACACAGGGGGGCACCACAACTCTGCTCTCTCTCTCCCTCCCTCCCTCCCTCACACACACACACACACACACACGCACACACACACACACACACACACGCACACACACACACACACACACACACACACACACACACACACACACACACACACACACACACACACACACAGACCTGTTTAGATGCAGCAGGGACACATCTTAATGCATGCAGTAAATCTACTTGTTAATGTTGCATGAAAAGAAAATGGCTAGCACACTATTGGACAGACAACACTTTTTGTTTTGGGGGTTGCATAAAGACGGCGAGCTGTTTATGAAAACTAGACTGAAGTAAGCATGGAAATCGCACTAACCTAGTCCATCTTTATGCATGTGACGCAGTCAATATTTAAGTATGAGGAGCCAGGACCCTCCAGAGGGAGGATGGTTGATGGATGAGAGGGAACATGTGTATGTTCTCCGACATCGTTGGCTAATTAAAAGTGATCTGAAACGACTTGAATCAAATCCGGTTTTCTTCATGCGCTGAAGAGTGTTGCACTGATGTGCCTGTGAAAAGGTCAAGAGCTGCGAAAACAATACTCTGCTTCAGCACGCAGCAGCATGTTCTCTGGCAGAGAGGAAAACATCTAATAAAGAAGACATCTGCCTGGCAATATGTTTTAGGGGATGCACATTAAAATGGTACCTCATCTGTGCATCTGAATTCAAATTCTCTGCATGTTCAATTAAGCAAAACAAAATGTGCAAGCATCTGTGTGTTTGTAAAGGAATAGGTGTGTGTGGACTTACGTGTTGGTATTTGTTTGAGAGACAGAAAGAAGGAAATAAGAATAAGGGGGTTGGAGAGTTTTAAAATGCAGATTATTCTTTAATCAATAATTCATTGATACATCCTTTGGTTTATAATATGTCTGAAAATAATGACAAATCCCAGTTCCTCCGAGTCCAAGGTGATATCTTTAAATGTCTTGGTTTATCAGCAGTTTATCAACTCAAAGATATTCAGTTTAATATGATATAAAACAGAGAAAAGCAGGAAATCTCCATATTTGAAAGGCTGCATAATAATTAATACATTATAAAAAATACCGTTTATTTCTCTGTCGATTGACGAATAGATTTGTTGCAGCTTTACAAACCATCCAACAGTTGTTGACACAGTTTGGAACAAAGTGGTGGATCAACCAACAGTGCCTTCTCTGGAGTCACATTGGCGCGTGTCACTTCAATCACATCTTAACCTGCAGACCATAATACCATCCCAGCTCCAAGACCGTGTCTGTGGAGTAATCTTTCACCCTGTGGTTATTGTGTTTGTGTGATTTATCAAGCCAAGCTCAGACTGCCTTCTGGCGCTAATTCATTTGTGTGTGTGTGTGTGTGTGTGTGTGTGTGTGTGTGTGTGTGTGTGTGTGTGTGTGTGTGTGTGTGTGTGTGTGTGTCAGCGAGATACAGAGGGATACAGAGGGAGAGGAAGACAGACTGATGGACAGGCAGCCTGCAGTTAAACTTATGGTACCTGTCTGCTTGTGTGAAAGTCTCACAGAGAATTCATGAGAGCTGAATGCACATTTACAAGAGCATAGGTTGGTCAAATCAATAGCTCACAACAGCATGTGTGTGTGTGTGTGTGTGTGTGTGTGTGTGTGTGTGCACTCCACTCAAGGAAAAACTATTTTACCTGGTTGAGTCTGAGTCCATAAAATCAAAAGGGAGTTGAGTTCAATCAATATCAAGAATTACATGTCAAAAGAAGTATACCACGTTCCTTATGTCCACTCATACACAAATGCATAATTGATAAACACAGACGTTCTGTGGTGTACAGCAGCTGTCTACGCCGTTCTCCAGATGTGAGCATCTTCTGAATTGTAACATAACTCTAAAAAAAAACACCTCATGAAAAAGAAATTAGATGGTCGTTAATGATGCAAGAGCTGCCTCTCAAATCTGTCACATTCGAAGGCTCGTGTTCAGTAAAGCGTTCAGTCACTGCAGCCCTTTTCCACATTGGAAGCCTGCCCAGGCGAGTGTGAAGAGTTTATAAGTATAAGGGTATATAAGTCTTAATAATCCTCGCCTCGCTGTAAAAACGTTTTCTTACATGTCGAGATGTTGAGCCTCTCTGCAGTCTGTGTGTTGCAGCAGCTCAACAACCTCTTGATCTATATTTTCCATTTCTATTCAGCCTGAGTCTTTACTCACCCTCTCCAAATATAGATTTTTACTTACATATCTTTTATGAATCAGACATGTGCTGCGGTTCTAAGGATTGTATTTTCAGTCAGTCCACCACTTTGGTCCAGACTAAAATATCTCAACAACTGTTACGGCCGCGGCCAATGCCAATGCCAAGCGACACCTCCTCCTCCCACCTGATGAGGACTGCCTAGCCAGCTCTACAGTCGGGGCTGCTGGTGTTGACAGCCATATGTATTTCTGATACAGGGTATTGAACGTAACATATTGTACATGCCATTTCGTGTTCCGTGCAAACTGCCCGTCTTGTTTAGTTGGGACAGTTTGACCGTCAGCCTGTGGGACAAACAGTTTGGAGAGATTTGTTAAAAGCAATTGCCAATTGTCCACATTATATGAATAAATACATCTTATTTAACCATAAACATCTGGTGTATGTTACTCCCTTTTCCCTCGCCGAGCCGGTGATCGATTGCCGTTAAATTTCACGCAGACGTTCATGTGTCTTCGAGACTTTAGTGATTCCTGACTTTTTGTGTAACGCCAGAACAAGGTTGACATTTGAGGTTTTGAGTGAAATATCTCGTCAACCATTGGATGAATTTGTCCCGTTTCCATGGCATTTCAGCTTCTGACACAAAAACACAGTAGGGAGGAAAGGTAACAATGGTTCAAGGCTGGATACAAACTCAAGATTGTTGCATTTTCCTTGTCAGGATTTTATCTCAGCAAGACAACGTGACGGCTCCGAAATTACCCTTCACATTTCACCACTGCCTCCCACTGAGTGTGTCCTCAGGCCTGACTCATAAACACGTTTTATCAAAGGTACGCCAGGCTACACATATAATATCACTCGTATTTTATATTTCCATATGACATCAGATGGACGTGGTATGATATCGATTTAGATATAAATGAGGAAAGAAGCAGCAGCGTGTTTTTTTTTACAGTATAAGTGATTTGTGACTCTGCTGCTGCCAAAAATCTCAATTTCTGATTTACATTGCAGCTGTATAGATATACATATACATTATTGAACTATTATGCAATAAAAAGACCAGATTGCTGCCAGTTCGCAGTAACTGAGGGTCGGCCTCAGCAGAGGTCTGTGCTCCCCCGGTGCCCTTGTAGTTACAGTATGTGGGATGATGATGGGCTGTATAACTGCTTCATTTATACTCCCTCACACACAGAGGGAGCGTGAAAGGATCATTATAGGTGTGAAGCTTGTAAAGAAGCACATTTTAATTATGCTCTATTTTTAATTTTTGTTCACTTATGTGTGCTCTATAAGTAAAATGATATATCCTGCCGACGATGTATAGAGTATGTTGCACAAGAAGAATATCATCTACAACCTTTCTCTCCCTTCAGTCCTGCTCCTTTTATTAAATAAACTTTCTGTGTTGTTCAATGCAAAACTATGAAGCTGCAGAAAGGACGGCCTGACGGTGTTCGGTGGAGACACAGCATGCAACCCCAGTGGGAACAAAGCTTTGTTATGATGCTTAAACTGAACTAAACATTTTATGACACTAATGTTCAAACGACACAGTGGAGCAGATGGTTAATGATATAATCAGGAAAGAACTTGCAGAGCTTTATCCAAACTATGAAGAATTATTATGTTTTAAAGCCACAGTCTTGTCAAAGTGAGTGTGGGGGCACATCGTCACAGTCCAGCCCACAGGTGAATTAGTTTTAATCCAAGAGGTACTGAGGCAGAAGACAGTTTCCACCCAACTTGCTTTATCCTTTAAACAACCTAAAGGATAATTTGAACTTTCCACGTTGTAGAGATTAGGGGAAACAAGGAGGGAGTAACACCAAACACCCTCCCCGACACTAACAAACACTAATATAGAGATCCCTTCAACTTCACAATCAGCTAATAAATATAAATATATTGCACCATACAAGTATTCCACCCTGACCAAAATACTATAAATCCTGGGTTTGATCCCGTCTAACTCATTTAACAGTCTATTTGCTGAAGCAACAAAAGACTTGCCAAAGCTGGCTGTTCTTATTTTACTTTGCAGGAAGCTTTGTTTGTCTGATGGCGTAGTTGGAACCTGTTGTGGAAAGGTTGAGCAGGGTCACTGAGGATGCGCTCAGAATGAGAATGACATCTTTACACAATTTAGTAGCTGACATCTGGTCACACCCAGTGACCCTCCTCGCCTGTTTCATTGGTGCAACCTGTCCTATCTTGACCCTATCCTATCTCGGAGGCTGACAGACATGCACATCAGCCCAAACGTGAGGACGATCTGCAGTGATCCACATTAAAACTGAACAATTTCCGGAGGAAGAACATTCACCCCTTTGTTGACCTTTACAGTGGCACAGTTATGGCTACAGATATACACACACACACACACACACACACACACACACACACACACACACAGAGTCTGTGTAAATATTCACCAGCATTTTCCAAGTCAACGAGGCTTTCCATGTGCTCACGGCTGATTACACAATAATCAGTAATGGAAACATTTGGCATCATTTTGTGAAATACAACTATTTTGCCAAGAGTTAGAAAAGAAGATTGATACCTCTGTCATGTCTGTCCATTTAATACTGTTTGAAGCTACAGAATACAACAGTCGGAAAGCCGATAGCTTAGTTTAGCATAAAGACGGGAAACAGGGGGGAGCAGCTAGTGACATTTGTGATTTTGGGCTTCAGTATATAAATACAATATTCAATTGATTATGTCTTTGGAATCTGAGAAAGTTGCTTTAACCACTGCAGCTCTTTTGCAATCCCTCGATTCCTGCAGCATACTATAAACTGCAAACGCAGAGATTTTTTGTCACGTTTCATATTTGGATTGGACAATTCATCTCGCTCCCTGCTGCTCTCCTGCTGCTCTCCTGCCGGAATTAGTCCTACCATATTTCATGTTCAGGGGTGTATTCTCCTGGAGGAATACAGATACACAGAAGGAGAACATAACGTTGCAGGAAAAAAACGATGATCTTGTGAATATACTTTTGTTTAAGCAAGTCATTTTCTGCATGTACACAGAGCTTTGGAGATGTCATTTACAGTTTCCTTAAACTAATTCAGAAACAAAAAAGGTTTAGGAGAACATGGAGAAGTGTAGTCGTGTGTTGACATTACTTAGATAGCGTCGTAAATGGTACAACATATTAGATTAACACAACAAACACACTAGTTGACATCATACAGCTCTTCTTGGATGCATGTTAAAAATGATCTTAATATATAAACTCTCCAGGCACCACTTAATGTTAATATTTTAGAACAATATATGCAACATGCTCAAATTGAGATTTAAGGGAAAAACAAACAATAACATAGAAAAGAGATAATGATAATTACATGTTACTGAGGCTGGACCCGAATGCAGATGCTGGGACAGGCAGGAGGGTGAAAGGTAAATCTTTTATTAGGTAGGAAACCAACCCAGCGGCCTGGTGTAGGCTGAGGGGGGGAAAAGGTTCTCCTGGAGAGTTGAGAGCGGGTATAAGTGGAAGTAAGCAGGCATGCAAAAAGGCAAACAGACTACCAGGCAACACACCAGGCAACACACCAGGCAACACACCAGGCAACACACCAGGCAACACACCAGGCAACACACCAAGCACACACCAAGCACACACCAAGCACACACCAAGCACACACCAAACACACACCAAGCACACACCAAGCACACACCAAGCACACACCAGGCAACACACCAAGCACACACCAAGCACACACCAAACACACACCAAGCACACACCAGGCAACACACCAAGCACACACCAAGCACACACCAAGCACACACCAAACACACACCAAGCACACACCAGGCAACACACCAAGCACACACCAAGCACACACCAAGCACACACCAAACACACACCAAGCACACACCAAGCACACACCAGGCAACACACCAAGCACACACCAAGCACACACCAAACACACACCAAACACACACATACTAAAAGGCATAAAAATAATATGAAGCACACTCACAGCAGGCAGGCATGTGTCAGGGAGGAGGAACCGTGACAGAATGACTTAAGTTCTGAGTTGGTGAAGCTGCTTAAGGCCCTTAAGTTTTCTGATGTTTTCTATAAATAGATCATTCCATATAAATAATACCTAAAAACAGATCTGCATGAGTGTGAGAGGGAGCGGGGAGCCTGCCAGCACATTACCAGCATTTGTAGCAGCTGTGACACCAGCTTGCAATATATTTTTCCTGGGATCGTTGTTCAGAATTAATAATTTGGGGCTAAGCGGTATGACTTTGAGAATGTTACTCATAACAGAAAACAGTAAATATTTCCTGCTATGTGCTATGCATGAAGGTCTCTCGTGAACAAAGTGTTATAAAACTCCAGTAAATCCAAATCAACTTTGTGGTATGTAATGCTGAGACCAGTCACAGCTACAGTATACAGCGCCTAAACATTACATTCACTCAACTCAGCTTTTAACAAACACAAAGAACAATATATTTAATTAGATCTATAGTTGAACATATTTGATAAGAGAATCAAAAGAGCTGAACAGTTGGGAAATAAATCCTGTGCTGGTGAACTACAAAAATGTAAATCTGACTCATTTTAATAATAATAATTTGAGCCTCTTTATTCTATTACACCCCCCCCCCCCCACCCTAATGTTGCATCCCATGAATCATACACTTGTTGGTTTCCATAGCTACTCTCGTGTCTATCTCACCATCTGCAGGGGACAACATATCAATAAACTAATGGATGTCCTATTGTCTTTGCACCTCCTCTCATTCTTCGTCTCCCAGGGTCCTCCAGTCCTCCAGTCCTCCAGTCCTCACCTGAAACCTCCGACACTAATGAGCTCCTCTTGGCAGGTTGACATGAACAAAAGGTCGAATAAAATAAAAAACTGGAGGTGCTGCGTTGGATTCGTGTCCTGCAGATGAAATTATGCAGCTGAGCTACCCCACCCCCCCCCACCCCCACCCCCCCTCTCTGAATATGGTCCGAATTAATTGTTGTCTGAAGATAGCATCAAGGATTCAAGGATCATTTACAGTCATTCTGCAACACAGGGCTGCACAACACAATGTTGAAGCCTGGTCCATCGATGCTACACATGACAACACAAAACAATAACAGGAGAAGAATCTGTCGTCAAGAATCTGTATATATATATATATATATATATATATATATATATATATATATATATATACATATATATATTGCATTTAAATAATTGCATGATGTCTCTTATTTCAATGAAAAGTTCATTCTTAGTGCATTTAAAGTTTCCACAAGTTATTGAACATTGGTTTCAAACATCCTGGTTGTACAGACTGAATGTCTCTTTGTGTTAAACTCTATGTTTTGCAGCCAAGATATATTTTTTTGTTATTGTTTATCGTCACTGCAGCCCTTGTTGTTGCTGCGTCCAAAGTTTCTGCCAGTCTTATTTTGTCTTTTCCAGGAATAAGGTTTCTTCTTTAATGGCGTAGAGAATAAATACACATGTAATACAAAAGCTCGGTGGTATTCACATCTAAATGTGACATTGTGTTTGAGTTTCTTTCACGATAATGTGTATTTGTTATTGGCACAACATCCACCTCTGACTCATCTACTTCACCACACACTCTTCCATATTCTCCTCTTTTCTCTGTTTGCTTTTTCCGTCTTGCCCTTTTCCTCAACCCTCTCGTTCCTCATCTCCTCTATCCCCACACCCCTCAGGGCAGCTTTTACAGCCTCCTTTTTTTGAAACTAACCATAGTTTCTCCTTTTCGCTCCTCAGCACAGCCAAGACACAGTTTGATGTATTAAAAATGGTCGAAATGTGAAAGCCAGGCAGAGAGCCAGAAAAGCAGTTGGTGAACAAACAACAGGTGGGAAGAGGGGACAGTTGTAAGTCTCGTCATATGGTCGAAACACCTAAACATACTGCAGAGTATTACAACATGAAAATCTCACATATACACAAGAGTCTTTCACTGGCTGACATTTATGATAAAAACACGACAAGCCATATTAAATCACGGCCCACAAATTGAAAACCGAAGCATCGAGAAGGCGTCAGTAAAGGGCTTCAAACCAAGTGTTAGTGAAAACGTCTCACATGAATGCCTTTGAGGAGAGACTGTCAAAACGTATGTATGTTGTTACGCTGTTAGACTACAACCGCGCTGCAGCCTCACAGACCTGCTGGCACGGCTGTGAACTCTTGTTGTACCTGCACCACAGAGGAGCGGGCACAGGAGTTTGCATTGAGCCCCTAAACGCTCCGCTGTGTAGTTATCAGGCTACTCGTACAATTACTACTGTATCACGTCAACTGTCACATTTACCCTGAGTAATGGTTAAACACTGAGCATACGTCAAACTAAGTGAAGAAAATAGATTGAAAGAGGAAATTGGTCAATTCTACAATGTCAGCAACTCCTCCATGCATAATTGCTTCAATTTGTGATCTGTGGAAACTAAGGGATCTGGAGTGTGATTAAAACAAATTACATTTCCAGGTAGGACTCATGATTGACTTTTCTTTACTTGAATATTCATTCTGAAACAAGCAGCGTAGAGATTACGTAAAATAATAACCTCTTTACCTTCCTGTTAGCTGTGAGGGGTCATAACTCATCCTAGACTTGCCATGAATTCATTGTTCTATCTTAAAAAGGAAATATTATAATTCAGCTTTGCAGATCTTGAACACTTTGACACGGTTACACTCCCTTTGCTGTATCGCCTCTGCTCAACTGTTACCTCAGCGCAAGTCCCCATGAATATCTTCTCCACTCTGTAATTAAAAAGCCTAATTAAAATCAGAGGGATGATCTTCCTCTGAGTCCTGTCTGCCCATGGGGGCCGAGGGAGGGAGGGGAGGTGTAGCCGGGAGAAATCTGTCATCGCAGGGCTGTCGGCAGCAAAACAGACTGTTCCACCGGGAGTCTCAGTCTTCATGGTCGATCGCTGGCAGCGCGACTGCCTTTGTATTCACTGTAACAACCTCTTTAAATCCTAACAAACTAATTAACTACTTCATGTGGGAAACATTTCCTGCAAAAGAATGAGTAAATCATGCCCAGCAGCCGGCGGCGGCCCCTCATCACAGACAGCATCCCAAAGGCCCAATCAGTCAAACCTACGTTCCCCGATCAGACCCTTCACACTCCTCACACTCCTCACACTGAGCTGCTGTGTGTGTGTCGTCCACACACTTCACAATCTGCTCAAAGAACAAGCGTCGGCCTGTCTGTGAAGGCCACAAATTAAAATGGAGTTATGTTCTTTTAACAGTAGTAGTAGGTGGATGTAGTTTCTATAGACTGTAACAGAAACCTGCAGCAGTCTGAGGAGGAGCACACACTAACACGGTGTAAACAGAGGAGGATGGGGTGTGGGGGGGGGGGGGGGGGGGGGGGCAGTGTTAACCAGCATTTCTACAGCTCACTAATTAACATGTTGTGCTTTGATTAATATGTATGGAAGCAACACTGTCATTTGGTTTTACAGGGAATAACAATGTGCAAGGTATTACAGCACAGTTTATCCATCTGACCAGCTGTGCAGCTTCTCTGCTGGTTGCCTGGCAACCTCGATGTGACGAGAAGAACAGACAGGAAATACTTTCTTTCTACTTTTCCTATTACTCATCGCCGTCTCTGGAAGAAACGGAACAAGCATACTTCCTTTGACGTTCACATTTCACACAACTGGACAAACTTTATTATTATTATTTAGAAGATTCTTTAATTATAGAAAATGAAATGTGTACCTTCTTCTTCTTCTTCTTCTTCTTCTTCTTCTTCTTCTTCTTCTTCTTCTTCTTCTTCTTCTTCTTCTTCTTCTTCTTCTTCTTCTTCTTCTTCTTGTTTTTCTTGATCTTCTTCTTCATCTTCTTCTTCTTCTTTTTCTTGATCATCTTCTTCTTCATCTTCTTCTTCTTGTTCTTCTTTTTTTCTTTGTCTTTTTCTTCGTCTTCATCTTCGTCTTCTTCTTCTTCTTCTTTTTCTTTTTCTTTTTCTTCTTTTTTTCTTTCAGCTTTACTGAGGATGACGAGGACTGTGGAGCGTCTTCATTCGCAGAGGAAGAGAACGTACTGAACATCCTCATGTAAAATATTGATGCCGGATCTTTCTGAACTGTGTTTCTTGATGTTTGTCTCCAGTAGTTCAACACAGCATGTTTTCCCATGGTGTACGTATACACACAAACAAACACAGCAGTGTATTTTCCTCTAGCTTTTTAAATGATATCGTATTGTTTCAGTTGACATTCAGATTCTCTGATAGTCTCGTCTGAATCTTTATATTGTTTTGTATCTCTATAAAGCTCAACTTGAACCCAATCATTTCCCCCTCTTGTCAACTCTACGACAACAAATCAGAGAGATAGTTTCAGGAATCCTAGACCTTAATTGAATATTCGGATCTGTTGGTTTCCCTTCAGTTTCCTGTGACTCAAGATCAGTCAAGTTTAACTGCGTTCACTGTGGGGGAAGAAACAGCGTGCATCTTGAGATGACATAACAACATAACAATGACCTCCATACATAAGGTAACAAACTAATTCAGTACTTGAGCTGAATGACTCACGTGTTGATGTTTAGTAAGTATAATGTTTACAATGTTCGCGCTCTCAGTTTAGTGTGTTAATGCTCACGTTTGCTCATCAGCACTAAACACAGGCTAACGTTATTAGTTTTACTGCCAGCTGGTCATAAAGTGAAGTATTTAACTAATTAAAAGCATGACATGACGACCAGGCCAGATGGAAGGTTAAGAGTCCTGACTCATCCTGAGGGGGACATGAATGTGTTTTACTAAATGACACGGCAAATCATGGAATAAATGACGAGACATTTTCTAAAGCACGAGGCCTGAGAGAAAATGTCAGCGGATTACATTCAACGAGTGAATATCTACACTAATTGTGATGGCAATCCATCCAATAGTTGCTGATAAAGTTAAAATTATAAAAGAAATGTTACTGGGAACTCCTCTTTTTACAGACAAATGCATTTTTAATCTCCTAAATGCAGATGAAGTACCTCTTACAATGTCACGTGAAGCAGCAGATCTAGAAGACGGGCCGAAAAGGAAATCAATGTGAGAAAATAGATTTATTGGAGCAGCACATAAAGCCAATCACAGAGAACAATACTGAGGAAATAAGGGCGTCTGCCACGACTGGCGGAGCAGATCCTCACATGAAATCTACAATTAACTGAATATTAGAATTATGAAGGTGAAGTGCGATACACTAACTGCACATTCACGCTGTAAAATTAATATTCTGTTCACGTAATCGATATCTTTGTCTTGTATAGGGGAGCTTTCATTAATATCTGGGTCCCATTGATGCAGTGAATGACAGTTGTGAAGCGTGAAATACAGGATTATTATTAATCTGATCAAAGCTGGTTCATTTGTCAGATGGATTTAGATTCAGTTGTTCTGCATTTTTTATTTGTCTCATAGAAAGTCTTTCTGAAGTTATTATTTTTAATGCAAGACAGAGATCAGAGAAGCGGCTGGAAACTCTTTAAATGTATGAAAAGCTCTCAGATAAAAGAAGAAAACTAGAAATGTCTCCTAGCAAAGGGTTATTGTTAGGTAGGTTACAGTAATCCCGCATAATCCTAACATGTACGAACCATCTCTCTGTCATACCTGACTTCTTATTTAATACAAAGCTAATTACATAAGCAGTTAAATGGGTCCCCTGGTATCTCACCTGGTAGAGAGGCGGCCCTGTGCTGCACGTCTTCTCTCTCCCCCCTTTCTTATCAAAGATCTGTCATTTATAAGAAAGTGAAAGAGCCCAGAGAATAATCTTAAAAAACAAAAGCAAAATCACTTCAAACATCTTATTTTTGTGCACAGAATCATTTACTTCACCCAACTCACATTGTATTCCTACACCTCTCTGAAAATATAACTACTGGTGCTGCAGAGATTCAATGTCACAGATCCTTTTTGATCACCTCTGATTTATTTACAAATAAAATGTTATTACCATGAAAGTTATTAAATGTAGAAAGTCTATTTGAATATTCATAAAACATTCCTGGCACAAAGCCGGTTATTACCAGGATGTCATTGTTGCCGTTTGTTTCAGGAATGAGAAAGTTGTTGCTGGAAGTGTCGTGTACAAATACGTCTGCAGGGAAAGCAATGAGAAGACGTCGACTGCACCAGTTTGGATGAGCGGGCAAAACCGCTTTGATTAAAGATCCGCAGGAGCAGAAGACACGAGCGATTATTGTTATTCGTGTGCATGTGTGTTTGTGTGTGTGTGCATACTTATCAATAAACTGAGTCAGCATCCTTTGGGGTTTATTACCCTCATTTTAGCGGCTGTGTTGGTGATTAGGAGAGTGTCTTGCTGGAACACATTTTGTGTGTGTGTGTGTGTGTGTGTGTGTGGATGCATATCTACTGTAAAAGATTGTTGTGTCCATATAGGGACGACATTGTTGTACGTGCCAGGAAAACACGATTGAAACAGTGAAACATCCTCCCACGCTTCTTGTTTTGTACAATTTACTGCACTCCTGACTTGAAGCTGATGACTTCAACTGACACAAATACCACAGTGGTGAAGAGGCTCTTCCTCTCAGCACAAACCCTGCATCACTTACAGCCAACAGATTACATCGGTGAAGGGAAAAGAAGATGACCCTTACTTTCCACTGTTTCTCTTTGTTTTATCTCTAAATTGTATTACTTTCATGACATACGTCTGTTTGTGTGTGTGTGTGTGTGTGTATCTGAGTTCAATTATCTCTCAAATGTTCCATCATCATCAATCCTCATTGACATTTTCTAAATTTTGGAAATTAAGGGAACATTCAGTTTGGCACAGATGTTCTCATAAACCTTATGAATACATGCAAATATGAGTCAGTGTGCCCTTGTTCATTTATCCTGTGTTTCCTTTTAAAAAAACGAACAAAGGGTCATTTGTAAATTGACCTTTAAGCAGGGACGTGCGGTCAGAGCCTCCCCCGTCATCATGAAAACTAAAAAAATAAATAACAATAAAATAAGTATAAATGTATATCTGTCCACTGGTTTGTGCTATAACTGCAAAATCGCTGAATTTGCGTATCCTCTGTTCAGATACAGGAAAGGTGCGAGCTGAGGCAGCGACAAGCTGAGCCTCCCCTCTGATTGCGCAATCCCTCGCAAACTAGGTTGAGCGCATGCATTTGGCGCGTGCCTGTTGCTATCTCTCTGTATATTTTATTATGCATCCTGGCTTTGCATAGTCCAGTTAATGTATGTAATAAATGTGTGTAACATATTTAGTCTTGCTGATGACATAAAACCACAGTGAAAGACACCAGGTGAGGCAGACAGTACTCTGCCGCACTGAAGAGGGCGCACGTGAGCCCACAGGTTCGTGTTGCTGCTGTTCTTCTACGCAGAGACGGTAACAGCAAGCTACTGCTAGCTAACGTCAGAGTCACGTGCATTGTAGCACCAACAAGCTACTGCTAGCTAACATCAGAGTCAGGTGCACTGTAGCACCAACAAGCTACTGCTAGCTAACATCAGAGTCAGGTGCACTGTAGCACCAACAAGCTACTGCTAGCTAACATCAGAGTCAGGTGCACTGTAGCACCAACAAGCTACTGCTAGCTAACATTAGTCAGGTGCACTGTAGCACCAACAAGCTACTGCTAGCTAACATCAGTCAGGTGCACTGTAGCACCAACATGCTACTGCTAGCTAACATCAGAGTCAGGTGCACTGTAGCACCAACAAGTTACTGCTAGCTAACATCAGTCAGGTGCACTGTAGCACCAACAAGCTACTGCTAGCTAACATCAGTCAGGTGCACTGTAGCACCAACATGCTACTGCTAGCTAACATCAGAGTCAGGTGCACTGTAGCACCAACAAGTTACTGCTAGCTAACATCAGTCAGGTGCACTGTAGCACCAACAAGCTACTGCTAGCTAACATCAGTCAGGTGCACTGTAGCACCAACATGCTACTGCTAGCTAACATCAGAGTCAGGTGCACTGTAGCACCGTTTAGTTTAGTTTCTTTCTCCGACTGACGGACAAAAATGGAAGATTTTAGTAAAGGTAAGACCACAATTATATTGAAAATGGGATCTGACTAAGAGAAAATAATCCAATATTTAATTTAAAAACAAAATTTTGACCTTTTAAATAAAATATTATTATTTTTCTTAATAGTGCAGTCTGTATTATAATTCAATCATAATCAAAGCATCAGACTAAAAACGCTATGAAGGGTGCAGAGCAAATACCTCTGAGCCGCTATAAATTTATTTTTTTGCCAAATATGTACCTTACCTGTGTGTGTGTGTGTGTGTGTGTGTGTGTGTGTGTGTGTGTGTGTGTGTGTGTGTGTGTGTGTGTGTGTGTGTGTGTGTGTGTGTGTGTGTGTGTGTGTGTGTGTGTGTGTGTGTGTGTGTGTGTGTGTGTGTGTGTATAAAGAATGCTGATATGAAATATGAAAAATAACCAGTAGTCAATGTTCATGCTGCCAAGAAAATGGATGAATAAGCTACTCAGTTGGGCTCATATATTTGTAAATCTGACTCCCCAGCCATGAACCTCACCGCAAGTCACTGCCTTTAAGACCCTACTATATAAACAATTATCAGAATACCCAAAGTAAATATGATAGTTTTTACAAAAGTAAAATGTAACTCCCAACAGTTTTATTGTTATTTTTGTTCAAAAGCTAAATCAACAAGTCAAAGCAAGTGTTTTTATAAATATACAATGTACATTTTGTGCAAAAAAAACCTTCCTGGGGGCAGGCAGTGTTGTATTCAGAGAGAATGACTGCACATATCATCCGCAGATTGAGCCTCTCTTAATGCTGTGCTAGATGTCATGCTCCCACAGTATATGTTCAGGAAGTGAAGGCACACACTGAAGAAAGAAAAAGTGATGAAATTAACATTACTACCTGGTGGAAATATAACCCGGGGTTGGTGTGTTTAAAACAAAAACAAAACAACATAAAGGTGGCCAAAAGTGACCTAATGTTAGTTTAAAAAAAGTGTGTGAGCTCGGGAGATTGCAGAGTGTTGTTTTCATGGATACACAAATATAAAACTGGGATGTTGTTAGAGCAGATGACCCGTGTTGGTACGTCTCATTATCTGGAGGGTTTCGAGTTCACAGAGCAGTAAACATTATTATCATGAGACAACACAAAGGGCTATTAAGCCACGTCATTTAGTGTTGCTTTGGTCCAGGGAATGCAGAAGTGCAATGAACAACATGTGTCTGCAGCCTTATTTACAACTTGTATTCTTCTGGATTGTTTTACTTACTTTAATCCTCTACTGTTGCTAAACTAACTATTACAAATATGTACATTAAGCAACTGACAATGGGAAAGGGGCTCGTAGTGATGAACCTACGGAGAATTATCACCTGATTCCTCGGTTCGTTTCACCACTGCCCTCCAGTCTGCGACGAATTGTATAAACACGGAAGAAATATGTACAAAATGAGTCTTTTTAGACACTTTTATTTCTTGGTTCCTGCTCTCTGCTGCAGCATTGATTTAAGCACTCATTATCTGAAAACGGTTCTTGCATAGCCAAAGGTAAAAGCACTATGTGAGTTCAATTAGTTTGAAAAGAAAAGAAGCTAAATTTGGCACAGCTGAATAGTTAATTGCCGGTGTGACCTTGTTGCTCTCAGAAAAATACATAATTATTTCCAGAGAGGGGAAACGGTTCAGTCTGCTTCCCGCTTTACTTTTCTGAAATGAATATGTAAGTGATGAGAAAGCTGAGATAAAGTATAAAAAAAAAATGCACATTTCTCGCTCATGCCATGTTTGCTGCTGCAAAAATAATTATATTATTGAAGTGTTAAGTGTTGATCTGTTGTGTATTGCTCTGTGAGAGTGTGTGTGTGGAGGACGGCTCCATCTACTGCAGTGGTTCCCAAACATTTTGTGGCCACGGCACACCAAAGACCAAGCCAAAATCTCAAGGCACACTTGTGTTCATATCTCGGCAAAATCCCCTCTATAACACATCGTATCACTGTTATCACTCTGTGAACATTTATTTAGTCCTTGTAATGAAGCTATTCTCCTTCACACTAGCAGAGAGCCTTTGATGTGTCACACTCTAATATTTCCCACCATGCGCAAATGACTAAAACGGCTTCGCTTTGACAGATTTTTTTTTTTTTAATGATTGTTTTATTTATATTTAGGCCAAAGCATATAAGAACTATTGTTTCTATATTGTGAAATAAGTATGTAGGACAACGTACCGATATAGTACAGTGTTTCCCTGCGCTGTTTCACCATTTGGGAACCACTGATCTACTGTATCCTTTACGCACCTTGCAGGACTGAGTTTGTTTTATTTACATGCAATGACCATGAGAGGGGGCTGGAATCAGCAGTCAATTAGATCCTGGTTATTTAACCAACCAACCGAGACATACTGCAGGAAACGGCAGAGAACAACCTACATTTGTGTTCTTCTCACACTTTATTCCACTTGATATATGCGTGAGACACCATCATATTGTAAGCTTTATATCTAAACAGCGTACTTCATGAAGCTTTACTCATGGTGAACATAAAATTACAAGCAAAAATATAACCTGACATTAAAACTCAGCAAAGTCTTAACACTGAAATGTATTGGTTAACCCTGTGCTGACTTACTTTTTGACTCTTTCTTCTTGTCTTTTTTATACTTTTAGCAATAGCATGTGTACAAACACAGTAAGCACTGTGGTTCATGGATATTCAATACAGTCTTTGGTTTGATGTTTAGCTGAAGCTTTTCTCTCTGGCGTATTCTAGAAGCTGTCAGGAAACAATTCTGATGCTGCCTTCACAGCCTGACATTTGTCTTTGTCTATATAATCAGGATGATTCATATGCACAACAGCACTTTACAGTTGTGGGTATAGCAAGACTGCACCAATAACAGAAATGAAATTCATTCAGGAGGCATTTTTGCAGCATAATTGGAGAGAAATACATGGTTGTGAAGTGAAGGAAAAAAGCAGATGCCTCATTACAACCTCTCTATGGGACTGCAAATTAAGTTTGAAGCACACAGGAAACAATCTGCATTAACTAAAAGAGAACCTTGTCATACTGGTTTAAATAGACATATTGCAAGAGAAATTAATGTATCCGTACCTTAATGCAAAGTCTGAAGACTGATATGTTACTCAAACTGGACTTCCTGGATCGTATTGATTGTTTCACTTGTACCTTAAACCAAAAATGTAGTTTTTATATATCCACAATGTAAACACTATATTAAAAAGCATTTAGGGGCTTTATTAGTGTGGCCTTTTCCCGGAATTAAAAAAATGAAAGAATTATGTGGTGGGTGGAGGCAATTAATATGTCTAGAAACATACAATCATTTTCTCATCACCAAATTCTTCCATTTTTCTCTATTCTATCTTATGGTCTTTATAACTTTAGTTTCATTTTTGATGTGTGTAGCTTTGCATTGTGTGTTTTGCAGTGTGTTTTTTACTCTGCACTGATGTTATTCTGCTTTCTTTGTGTTGCCTACTACAGATAAGAATAGCTTGAAGGTCTAAGTTGGTGTAGTGCATTAAATGGTGACATTTATGTTTTAAACTCTAAAGTGTCCCTTTTACATAAATGTACAGTTTAACAAAGTTTAAACCTGAGCAGCAGCAGAGGTGGTAATTTAAAGTGCAGTTAGATTTTAATGAAATGCTCACATTTTGAGGGTGATAGGAGAGTGACATTGCCAGACCTTTCTCCACATTATCTGATATGATTTTGTACGCCTTTTGTTCTCTTCCACTCAGAGTAATTCACGGTAAAGGTTACCTGTTTTCAGCTCAACAAAGCGTTGCTGTTGAATACCTGAAAGACAATATGAATATGAAATGATCAACATACGTGCACCAGAGTGGCTTCAGAGGAGACATTTAAACGCATAAAGAAAAGGATGACTGATTATCATTCTTTAACCTTGGCAAAAGAAAGGAGGAAGATGGCCTGATTCAGAAGGAAATTGAATTTGCAGATGCAGAGAGGAAGAACGTGCCAACTGAAGGACATTAAGTGACCATGAAAATTGAAAGCACGGCAATGAAAATACAAGACATAATGCAGCTAAATGTGTGTTTACTGCAAGCTATTCAATATTAAAGGACATTTTTTCATGCCGGTTTCTATAAAATGTGGTTGGAATTACTGATATGAATGAATTACTGATGCAGTATTTAATTTAATTTATTTAGAATAAACGTACATATGGCAGTGCACTCATTTGTCTGTGATGACAAGGCAAGCATACACTCTGCACACTGGTGTGCCGTGAGACACATCCCTGTGTGCCGTGGGATTTTGAAACAATTAGGCCTATACACAAGGTTTGTAATTTACTTCAGTGTTTCCCCTAGGTTTACTGCTCTTCGGGGGGCTGCCTGGGCAGGATGAGGTCTGTGCGTGGCGCAGATTGTTTAAGTTCTCTCCTTACCTTTCCTCCGCTCTGTCTCTGACTGTAGGTGTGTGCGCACGCGTGTTTGTGTGTGTGTGTGTGTGGGTTCGGAAGCAGCGCAGGGAAACACTGTACTTTATCGGTACTTTGTCCTACACACTTATTTCACTATATAGAAACAAAAGGTCTTACATTAGGGGTGGGCAATTAATTTTTACAAGGGGCCACATGAGAAACCCGAGCTGTGTTGGAGGGCCGAATCTTCTGAGCATGTCTCCTCATGTGTGGAAAGTGCTCCTCTTTCAGGGAAGAGTAAAACTCAGGCAGTGAGACTGACCTAAAGTGCTCTGACAGAAGTGTATCAGACTGCAGGTCAATGCGTTCAAGCTGAACATCACTGGGTGCATCATCCACATTGCATGTAAATGGGAGAAAAATCCTGTGCATTTCATTCTCAACTGTTTTAAAGTCTTGAAATCGTCTCCAGAACTCACCATGCAGTGCTCCTAACATGGATGAGTACCTGTGGAGGTGATCAGCTGATGGTGTGGCTTCCTTCAGTGTTGGCAAGTGGGTGAGAATGTTGTCCTCCATTTGGCTTGAGAGAAGCTGCAACTTTCTCATGAAAGCCTTCACTGCGCTGCACATTTCATGCACAAAAAGGCCCTTGCATTGCAGTTTGACATTAGTTCATTCATTAGTGCAGTCACGTCAACAGCAAAACCAGGGTCTGCCATCCAGTCTGCATCTGAAAGCTGTGGGACGTCTTTTCCTTTCTTCACACAGAAGTCTTGAATCTCAGCTCCCATACTGAGGCTGAGCTGTCTGTGATTTAATGCTCTTGCCCTGATGAAGTTAACTATTTTAGTTACAACATCAACAACATGGTTAATTTTTAGAACTGACTTACACAACACTTCCTGATGTATAATACAATGCAAAAATATCCATTTCTGTTCAGGGTTCATTTCTGTCACTTCTCTTCTAAAGTCCAACATTTGTCCCCGTCAGATTTGAACAACCATCCGTTGTCACGCCTGCCAGCTTGTCCCATTTCAGTCCCAACTTGTCCACATTTACCTCCGTGAACAAATCACTCCCTGTCGTCCCTTTCATTGACTGCATGGCTGCCAGCTCCTCCGTGATTTGGAAGTCCTTAGTTATCCCACTTAGGAAGAGGAGTAGCTGGGCAGTGTCACTCACGTACATCGCAGCTCTCATCCAAAACCAAGGGAAGCTCCAGATTTCTCAATCCTCCTCGTTACAGTGCGTCAGGGGCCATTCTCAAATGCCTCCTTTTTCTCCGGGCATACGAGTGCTGCAGAATCCACCAAACACTCCTTGATAAACTCTCCGTCAGAAAACGGTTTACTTCTTCTAGCGATTTTGTGGGATAAGACTTGACTTGTCTTGACAGCTGCATCTCTGGATGTGCAATGTTTTGTAAAAAGTCCTTGTTGGTTTTGCAGTTTAGCTAGCAAAGCACTCGACTCCTTTTCCCGCTCTTCATCAGACAAGTTCTTGAACGACGACTCAAATTGTAATCCTTGAAGGGTGGGAATATAATAATAATAATATCCTTGGTGGGAAATATTAGAGTGTGACACATCAAAGGCTCTCTGCTAGTGTGAAGGAGAATAGCTAGTTTACAAGGCTAAATAAATGTTCACAGAGTGATAACAGTGATACTATGTGTTATAGAAGGTATTCTGCCCGGATATGAATAGCCTACAGGTGTGCCTTGATAATTTGGCTCGGTCTTTGGTGTGCCTTTGCCACAGAAAGTTTGGGAACCTCGGCTCTATACAATACGTGTTAATTTGACATTTTTACATTAGGCTACACCCATATGTGAGTGTTAAACATTCCAAAATTGGCTTTGTGCACGGGGGCATTGTCCTGTTGAAACAGGAAAGATCAATCCCTAAACTGTTGCCACAAAGTTGGAAGGACATTGTGATCAAAACATCATTGTGTACTGCAGAAAATAGTCTCATGTCTAGTATAAAGCTACAGCCAGCAGCCGTTAGCTTAGCTTAGTATACAGACAGGAAAACAGTTGAAACAGCTTGCTTGGGTCAGTCCAAAGGCAGCAAAAGATGTACCTTCCCTCTACAATAGTACACAACATCTCTAAAGCTAACTAATTAAAATGCTAAATCTTGTGTGGTTCATTTGTACAAAACCGAAGCGTAAAATCAACAAGTTGTGGTTTTACTGAGGGTTATGAACCTGGCTATTCCTTGGTGTGGCAAGTGACTTCCTGGAGTCTCTGCTGATTGCCTAGCATCCTCGTAGGGATAACAAGACTTTATGTTAAGCTAAGCAAACCGGATGCTGACTGTAGCTTCATATTTAGCTGCCAAGTTAGCTTAAAACTCTCTTAATCACAATCTTATACTGTAGTTACTTTGTCCATATGCTAATAATGCTAAAAACGTTAGCATTGGCTATCAATAGATAGCGGTACAAGCATGACATTGGTTGTTCAGTTACACTTGGGGAAGCATGTCTGCCGGCTATGGACGCCTTCTGCTTAGGCTTTATTAGGAAGGATTATTTAAAAATCACCACCAGACACCTGATTGTTGTTGTGGAAAATAATCAGATTACTCTGTGTACGGAAATGGCTGCCAAGCTGCCTGCCTGCCACTCAGTCCCATTATCTTATTGGCACAGATGGATATGCCAGTTATCTATTGACAAATTGCCTCAAACAGTCCCATCAGAGGCTTTTTTTTGTCCGTGGCTTTGTCCTTTAACTGTCATGATTTATTTATTTATTTTGAAATCTGCAGAATTTCGGCAGAACATCTTTGTGAAAGCTGTTGTGGACCAGAATATTAATAAAGGAGTCAGGACTCATCTGGGATTCCAGTTCTCTAAAACTATTTTGAAAAGTATTTTTCAAATGTAAACCTGTTGGAAGCTGTGTGGTCATTGTCCACCAATGCTTGTTGACAACCTCAACATTAAGCTGATCTATATAATTAACACTAATGAAATTTTGAGTTCATAATAAATTGATATTAATTAACAGCGTCCTTCCTGCTCTGCCGACAGCGAGCGTCTGGGAGGACAACACAGAATCTCTTAAAGGTTATTAATTAAAACTCATCAAGTGGCATTAAACTGTAAACACGGATGAGATACAGGATGTGTGTGTGTGTGTGTGTGTGTGTGTGTGTGTGTGTGTGTGTGTGTGTGTGTGTGTGTGTGTGTGGAGTGAAGGAAAAGTCAGACGGGATACTAAGAACTGTCAAGTTGTAAGTGTGACAAAATGAACAAGGAAGCCAAATGTGTCAGTAACTGATGCGAAACAGAGATTTTCCATTTTAAAGAATAAAAAAAGGTGTCAATCACAGATTTGAATAACAGTGAAGTAACAATAACAGCACGTATGTATGGAGACTAATGAAACACTGGATGAAGGTCTGGATGCGTACGTGCAAAGTGTTTACATGTGAGTGTATCATCAGTTGTCGGGCAGCTGGCCTGCACTGCAAAACACATATTTCCAGGCCTGCTTGTGCAAAGTGATTGGTTGCTGTTGTATTGATTCAGTATATCCGTCGAATAACACGGCAATTTATTAAGTCCTTCCGTGTGTTATCACTACGCTACTGGATTATTAGACCATAAAAGTGCCGTGTTATTTAACGCCTTCCAATGAGATCACGTTCGTTCTGGACACGGTGGTTACAGCACTGGGCTGAGAAGGTCACAGTTGAATTTCAGGTCATCAATATACATTTTTGTTGAGCTTCACAATCAGAAAGTTACGAAAAAAACCACAAGTTGCATTCAACAGAATTAAAAATATTCAAAGATCCAAACTATTATTTTCAATTTTGAGAATGAAGTTGAAATCATTTGAGTAAAAGTTGTACTAATATTAGGAGAGCTGTGTGTTGTTTCAATTCTATTCTGAGGTTCTGTGGACATTTTAGACATTTTAGTAATAGAAGCAGGGACTTCCTTCAAACTATTATTAGTTTTCAGAGAAGTTTATGATGCTTTCAAATGTGTCCCATTGAGGGAAGCACAATGCATTGTGGTCATCCAGTGAGAGGGTTAATTTTTATCTCCTCAAAGCGCCATCTAGTGAGTGGTAGAGGTACTGACGAATAGTTGGAATAAATAAATGAAAAGGTTTATTTACAAAGCTAGTTATTTCCACATTAAAATGTGCTCAAGAAAGAACATAAGTTAAAAAAAAAGTCAAATAAAAATGAATAATTCCATAATCAGTTACGTTTGAATATCACTACGCTGATCACGACAAACGTGCTTTGCTGTTAGCCAGCCCTCGGATAAAGTGACACAAAATGGATAATTATTTATTATGAAAAAGGGATGCGGGAGACAACCCTCCGCCAGTAAAAGCTTCAAAGTGTTTGGTGAGGAAATATGACCCTGAATACATCACATTTGGATTCATAATGGCAGGCAGTGATGAGTACAATATTTATTTTGGTCATTACCGCTGACAGTAGCAGAACATATATTCACAGCTTCACAGGTTGTTTCCCTCCTTTTCTGTCATGTTGTTGTTGTTGTTCTGGAACTTTTGTTTTTACCAATCAGGAGTGGGCCTTAAGTTACAAAAGGTTGAAAAGCTCTGCTCTAACAGGGAGTGATGTCTCCTCGCATTTGACCTTTTGCCTCGATCTTTTACCTACAATATTAATGGGATTATTACTCATCCTTCCTTTTCTTTTTTATCCTTGTGGCTCCATGGAGTGTCTGGACATAAAACAACGAGAGGTACTCCTCAACGTAGAGATAGCATGAATACAGAGGACGATCGACGTATCTTACAACGCAGTTTTGTTGTGTGGGAACATCGTTTCTTTAGGCTGGGGAGAGACATCGGCAGGTTTGTGACCGGACAGGATGATGTAAAAGAGAGAATAGCAGATGATGTGGTGATGTGGAGATGGATGGATGAAGGCACAGATGGTGTAATACTGCGCAAAAGTGTCTCGCTTGTTCCTCTCTAATTGGCAGTTCTCCAACGCTACTGCCCTCTATCTCTCTCTGTCTTTCTTTGCATTTGATATATTGATTTTGATCTTGATATATTCAGTCTGGATACAAGTGAAACAGTCAATCAACCTGAACATATTCAGCTTCTAACGTTGAGAACACACCACACCAGTGTCAGCTTCAATGCAAGTCCATCAAATTAAAATACGTCACACAGCCCTCGTCCAGGACACCATGCTTCATTCAACTTCTTTTTTTTTTTGACCTTGATCAATTGTATCACCATATATACCAAGCAGCCTATACAAAACAACATTTTCATCACGCAAAATATCGTATTAACTCTTAGTGCATTCGTTTATTTTCAAGAAAATATAAATAATAAAAAAAGCTGACTCAAATCTTTCCCATCTCTTAATTTTCATAACTATTTTCAAAGTAAATATGAGGCTGACCTTAACACACACAAAATGTCCAATTGTTCTCAAACAAATCCAGAATGTTCTCTAAGAACAAAAACAATCCAGTAGATTCTACATATGTTCCACATATAATACATTAGTTGATGTAAATAATCTTTATATATCTGCGCTCCAAAAATGTGTCTATAAAATATTCCAAAGTACTACTGTCAATCCTCATATTCCTAACACACAATGTGCACGCTAAACCAAGACATAGCGGGTTGTGGTGTGTACTGGGATGATTTATTTGCCTCTTATCTGTGGACACAGGGGAGGATTTCCTGTTGGAAAAGAGCTGAACCAAGAAATGATTGCTTGGTTGTTACACAGAGGAGGATAAATTGGACGGAGGGACAGATGTGGGACACCAGCCAACAGCAGAGCTGGTGATGCTCGTCCAGTGCTTAAAACTCTTTAAAGGGTTGAAGCACCTCAAATATTTAAAATTGAACAATCCCCTGCAGCAACTGTTGAAATCCTCACCTGTTATTGAGAAAGACTCCCTCTGTCGTATGTGAAGCTTCAAAACCACCCTGATAATTCTGAAAAAAATGAAACACAACACAAGGTCACAAGGTTCCTGCACTCACAACGCCATAGGGACTCACAAGATGAGTCATTCTGATCTTGTCACCCAGTTGTCTACCCTTCAGGCCACTGTGCAGCCGACTTGCTGGTGAAAATGATTTGGATAGATTCTCTTGCAACAAAGGACACATCTGTGGAATAAAACAGTGTGCACATTCTTTCTGATCTAGTGTTTCACACCCCAGCCTCCTCCATGTGTCTCAATCTCGCACGAAGAATAACACAGAAACAGCCGTTGATTAATTTCCTTTATTTGAGTGCAAAAGGTAATCATAGTGTCCTTACGACTGTGTTTGATTGCTTCATTGTTGGTCTAATTTAGGTTACCACTGGCATCTTCCTTCTTTATGTGCTGCCTACTGGCTCGAAGTGTAATCAAACACATTTTCCCAATCTGAGTTCACATAAAATGTTTGTTTTACTGCTTGTGTTTGATCTCCATGACGCATGTTGATACAGACTTATATTGTGTTTTCTGGTTCTCGGGAGGAAGCAGTAGTAAGATATGCTGCTCTGGCTTCTTTTACTGCTTTGTTTTTCTCATTTTTGTTGCAAATACAAACTAAAAAACTGAAGGTTGTGGCAGTTTCACACACTGAAATTCAATACATTTATCAAGGGCCCCATTACTTCAGAGAGGGAGAGCTGCAGCACAATGACCCCTACAGTATGTGCGGTTTGATGAGAAACTGAACCATACGTCACAACAAGGTGACCACTTGTCCCTGGAGTATTGTTTTTGTAGAGAGTAATTTAGAGAAGCTCTAAATCACATTCTTGTGTCAAAACACATTTCTGCGCTTCGTAATCTCTGTGTTACGTTCATGCGTCTTCATTTGTTTTGAGACGGGAAGAATCCAGTGGGATCTGATGCAAAAATATGCAACGTAAAACATGGAGAGTGAATAGTATCATTAGATTACAATACATTCATTTTGACAGACACCTTTTTATCACCGCCATGAGATTATGCAATTAGTGTGTGTGCGTGCGTATGTGTGCATTTCTGTGTTTGTCCGCGGCTAAAACTCGCATACTACAGGACCAATCAGCCTAATATTTGTTGTGCTCATTTGTGACTATGTTCAAGAAACTCTCACGGTTGTGGTGATGCAAGTTTTGAAAAACAGTATTTTATTGACAGTGTTGTACCGTCATTGACTGACCGACTCCTCAGTGCTCTTAATCGGCCGGTAGGTCCGGCTGAAAGTTGTTTTCTTGGCCGATTTTTGCCTTTAACTGTGGTAAACTGAACTATAACATAATATAATTGTATTAAAGTGAATAGAGTCTTATTGACTTGAGTTGAACTGTATTAAATGAATATTATGAGGGAGGAATAAAGAAGTGAAGAATGCTTCATTTTACTGGAAGCGCTGCACTGATGGAAAGAGGAGGAAGAGCAACATGTGGCCCCTTCGGCAATCCTCGCTTTGTTTGACAATATTTACACCACGGAAAGACAAAGACTGTATATGGGCTGATGTAGGCGGCTTCCTCTGGGTAAGAAGTAAGTAGCTGCGAGTGACTTGTTTACACTTGCTGGAAGCCTTGCAGAGGTACTATTCCCACATGAGACATAATCCATGACCACAGGAAATGCAGGAGCATCACTTTATGTTTACACGTGGTACGGGGAACTGTCCGAGGCTGTTCTTGGGAGTGGTTGGGGTACATACTGGAGGTATTGAGTTAAATCGAACATATTACAATTTGTTACTACTTAGCAATGCTGGCAGCATAGCTTCAGGGATGGCAAAGTCAATCTGTTGGTCCACTTTGGTTGAGTCTGAAAAGCCAAAACAACTGTTGGATGAGTTGCCATGAAACTTTGTACAGAGGTTCACGGTGCCGATAGGACGAATCCTAATGACTGCAGTGATACCCTGACTTTCCCTCTTGTGCCACTAGCTGGTCAAAGTTTTCACTAATCCAGTGAAATGTCTCAACATCAAGTTCCCAAAGGATTAAATATAACGTTTGATGATCTCTAGGTTTATGACAAAATACCTGCAAAACTAATCAGCCTTAGATGTTCATGTTAGCGCTGTTATTGTGAGCACGTTAGCATGTTGACATTAGCATTTAGCACAAAGCACCACTGTGCCTAATATAGCTGCTAGCATGACTGTAGTCTCCTTTAAAAAAAAAAAGTTTTTAATTTAATAACTATTTCATTTTAAGTGTTGTTTCTACAGAACTAACTGCCTAGTTTGATCTTTTTTTATTTAAAGCTTTAAGCAATATACTGTAGATTGCACATTGGAAAATACATTTTACAGCCAAAGTACTGCATTTCATACAATTCTTTATTTCTAGAAGCCATTTAGATGAAATATAATATCCTTTTAATTTATTACATACCTTTAGAATTCAACATTACTTCTAACATTTACATTGTTTAATTAAAGCCTTGCTCATAATCTGCTCGTCACATATTTTATCATTAATTCACTTCGCGTCACTTTGAAGAGTGTAAAATATCCCATCAAAGTGATGATCCATAAATCTGTTGAAGCAGAAGAAGCAAGAGTTGCCTGAAGCAAAGAGGCAGACAGACTTTCAAAGCGACTTGGAAACAATACTACAATACTGCACTACAGTACTAACTGTTATGACTTTGAACAAAGAAATACACGTGACAATAAATAGACAATTTGCAGCTCAGGGGAAATAACAAAATCATGAAACCACTAAAATCCTTCATCTCTTGCTCTCATCTGACGACGTGGCCAATGCATTACTAACTATAGTTATAAAGAACATGAAACATGTTCTTTTAAAGGTTGCTGCTTCAATTATAGCGGTGATTTAAAACCAGTAAAAACACTGAATAAAGCATTTCCCCATTAAAGATCAGTGTTTCCCCGGTGGACACGATGTTGGTTGCCACCAATGTTGTGCCAGGTGAGTGGACAACAGAGCTGGGATCAGCTGCCCCCGAGGGCCCGTAAGTAATATTAGCTGGCTTGCTATGACTTGTGTTGCTGCACTTAATTAGCAAGTCTTAAACCCTAAAGCAACCCTGAAGAGGGAAAATGCACCGAGCTGCTCTCAATTTTATAAAAATTTTTGTTTCATTAGGCTGTGTTACATATTCAAATGTATAAGATTGTGCTTACAGTTTTGCAAAAATGTGATTTAGAATTTCTATTAAATGAGTAATAGCATGCATGCTCATGTTTTAATGAGTAAAAACAATGTGATTGTGCTTAGAGTTTAGCAGTGTGGAGTCTTGATGTCGAGACGTGAGCTTCAAGTTTTCAGGCGCTGATAAAAATGCAAATACTCTGGATTGCCTTCAGTTTTTACTCTGCACTCACAGCAATAATGTTCATGAGCAGCAGTAAGTGCTTTGCGACTTTTATATCCTGGGTTTTGCATACAAGTTGACTCTGACTGGGGGAGATTGTACGCAGCCTGAGGGGGATGTCTGCAGACACTACTCCGGTTTAAAAAATGGCAACCATTACCTCTGCCAGCCCAGTTGACCATATTGTATCTGCTATTAACATGATTTCACTAATGGTCCTGTCACACAGTTCAATAAGGCAGAAACGTATGCTGGCGTTTACGAAATATCGACAATACGCTGGTGTACGTTGATATTAGTTAGGGGTAAGTTGGGCATAAGTAGTATTCGTTAAGAGCCCGCTGTGTTACGGTGGGGTACGTTGTTGAACGCTGAGGCCGTAAATTTCTTTTGAGCATGTTCAAAATGTTCGGACTGACCCAACGTGTGCTTCATAGGTTATGCATACACTACACATGAGTTCAGGTACGTTAGACATACGGTGAACACTACCGCCAACTTATTGATAACGAGTGGATAACCTATTCGTAACCTATGCTTACTGTCTGACGTATATGCAACGAGTCTTGACTTAGTCAGACGTATTAAACTCTAGCGTTCAGCTAGCGTTTTGGGAGCTTATTGGGGTTTGAATATAGTATATAGGGTCCCTGTGAGTAGCTCATCCTCACTTCTTCACAGCACGTCTTGATGAATACATGAACCCAGCATCAGAGAGCATGGAGGAATGCGGAGAGGCTGCGACAAGTGAACATTCTAGCCGTTCTCCAGCATCAGCATGACGTGAACCAAATGGCACTTTTCCAGCTCCGTGCCAATAGGAGAAGGAGGAGAAGAGGGCAACAGAGGAGGATCTGGACCAGAGCATGGATCGGTAGGCGACGGCAGTTTGGCTTATACGACCAGCTTTTTTGGTGGAACTCCGGATCGAGGACAACGCCTCCTTCATCAATTTCATGCGGATGCCCCCCGAGATGTTCGACGAGTTGCTAGCCAGAGTTAGTCCCAGGATAACAAAGCAACATACTGATGATGATGTTTCTGTGAGATCGGCTTCGTATTTATAGGCATAAGTCACGTGACACAGACAATACACCGAACACGCCAGACATACGCTAGGAATACGTTATGCATCCGTCGAATACGTTGGCCATACACTCTGATACGTTTTGTATAAGTGAGCGATACGCTATCAATAGGTTAGACATACGCTCTGTACACGTTCAATTCGTTATGTAGACGTCAGCTACAACACCGAGGTGGACTTTTACGATCCGATCCGATGAAAAGTATTTGGACATACGCTCCGCAAAACGTTTCTGCCATACAGAACTGTGTGACGGCCGTAACCAAGCACAGATACATCGGTGTAAAATAAGGCAGTGAAGACAGTCGCTCGTTGTAGTAACGATATAAATGCAACATATCAGTTGTGTCAGATGACATTAACAATACAGCAGTTGAAGCAGCATCTCATCATTCTGTTAGAGACTTCAGGTAGATTTATAAATGAACCACAGAGGAATTCACATATCAGTTTGTTCCCTTCTGGTTGATTCATTCCTGGTATTTGGGTTGACTTGCGTCGAATGTCCCTTTGTATCAGTGATGGTTGTCTGGGTTTGTTAGAGCAATAATGATTTTTGACTGTTTCTATTGACCTTTTAAATAAATCAGCAGTTTTGTGTCTATTACACCCACAGTTTGGCCACAGATAAGGGCTCCGTTGGCTTCAGATATCAAGTGCTTTGCTGATTTCCAGGCTTTTATATTATAGCTGTCACAAGCTGCCAAATGGCATTTGGAGCTGCAGTTAAGTGTTTCTGTATTGTTTTGCTTTGTCTTCTGCACCTAAAATGCGTGCATCCCGCTGTTTCATATCCTGTTCCTGAGATAGAAGAAAGTTTACTACGGTCTAAATATCAATTGTGATGCTTTTACTCGCTTACAACCAACACGCTTCAATTTGAGTCTTTGTTCTGAATACAAAAACTTGAAAATATTACAATAACCATGCAGTCTGCAGATTCACATGCCTAATGCATTAGACAGTTGCATAAACTTCCCCAGATGAAACATACTTAATTAAATTCAATGCTACAAATACGTGTAGCCAACTAGAAGATATTTCCTCTATAAATAAATATGAATATGAGTATTGCAACCAGCTCGCTGACGAGGCAGCGAGAGGCTGCTGGGAGAAAGATGCTGGCAAACCTTCGATGGATGTTTGGTAACAGACACCAGTGACAGGAAGACCGTGTCTTGCTGAATATTTTTCCAGTACTGTTGCCAGTTTTAGTTGTTTGTTGCTTGATTCTGTAAAGCGTCACAATTTAGACTACAATTCAAGAGTTTCCCAGCACTTATCCTTGAGTCACACACACCTGTAAATGTGAGGCGAAACAGCACAAGTAGTTCCTAATAAATGAACATCATGCTCAGACTTTGAGCGATTGAGATCATAAACTCATCAGGAACATGTTACTGAGGAAATACATGAAGTGAGAAGCTGTGTCATTTTCTCATTGTCTTCTATACAAGATGACTTCCCTGCTGGATGTTAGAAATAATGGCACTAATGCAAAAGCTTCACTTTACAGACCCTGAGGAAGCCGCTTTAGTTTACACTGAAACTCTAAAATCTTTATTTACACAAACAGCACTGACAGCCCAGAGGTTTGCTCTAGTAAGCTGACACCAGTTTACTGCATGTGTGTGTGTGTGTGTGTGTGTGTATATTGTTTTTCCTTGGATGATTTCAAACCCCACACCCTTTACTTTACAGAACAGAGATGACAGACGAGAGACATGTCATGTCGTGCGCCAAAAGTCATAATGGCCAGATGTGATTCGCGGTCGTCACCCCGTCTCTGTACCTTCTTGAAGAGCGGAATCTGACACCTCGGGGACATTTTGTGAATGTTCAGTTCAAAAAGGTGTTAAACTTGTGAGGGGGAAACATCCAATAGAGTTCTGCAGGATGTGAATCCAAAAACACAACTAACTAATGAGACCACTAAATGTCATTCTGGTCGAACGCTGTTACGCCTTCAGCTTAGTGGTGGCGACGTGAGTTATGTGACCGTGGTATGGTAAGCTTAGAGCCTTCTGGCACTTACGCTTCTGCTTTATAAAACTGGATTATCTTGCTGAACAAAACGTGTGAATATGATAAACATGTGTTATGTCTTGTTATTCTGCTATAATCCAAATTCCAATGTAAAAATTGGAACCAGTGTTGTGCAAACTTCTGGGCATGGCACACAAAAACGTATAATCCCTGCAGCACAGATACACACACAAACATGCTCTCACAGCTCACCTATAGAGCCTGTGAAGGGGCTGCTTCTGGGAAATGTAATGTCTCACCATGGCAACAGGACAAAGCCCCTGTACCTCCAAATGCTTCACATGAAATACAAGAATGTGGTGGCAGAGCTTCAGAGGGATAACAATGATATTTACTTTAAAGCATCAACAGCTTCTCTCTTCAACTTGCTCCGTCAAGTATCTCTGTAGGAATTACTGATTGTGTAAAAGCTGTTTTTTCATAAGACTTTGCAGCATAGAAGGAATTCATTTCTGTAAAGTGTGCCCCTTATTTTAGAAAATGTGTACTCACATTCCCATATGAACATTAACAGACTTGTTGGTTGCTGTAATCATTCCTCCTCTTGTGCTCGTGCTGTGATTATTTGTGATTTTTCATATTAAGCTGTTAAATTACTTTCTGCAAGTTTTGTTTTAATGCAACAGCTCCTCTAAAATAAGAAAATAAATATGCAATGCAAATTGTATCTTTCATATAATTGTTTTCTTTTATTGTCATTGTTATTATAATATCCTTTTAGACCATTTCACTTCACAAATATAAGTATGTGACAAATACATCTTTAAAAAAGTCCCACTGTTTGTGTTTTCATCTAATTAGTACTCGATTACATATTTTTCTTCCAAGATCCTTCAGATATTAGTGATTTGTAAGTGTTCCCATTCATTTACCAACATGATGAAGGTCTAAATTCTGTTTCAAGGCCCTCTCCACACTGCCAGGGATTACATTTGAGTGGAGAAATAATGAGTCTTTTTGCAAATTTCCCCTGTAGGATGTAAACTCCCCCAGGTTGCTAAAACCCCACAAACATTACTGAAGAGCAGCCCTGCTATTAGTGTGCTGATACGAGCCCTGAGCAGACACAGTCAGACAAATGAAGTGTTTTCCAAAGTGTTCTTGGTATGAAATTCCCCATTGTATTAAGAAAAACTTGAAAATGTTGATCCTATCCTTGAAATTTAACGACCATCTGTGCCCTGTTCGTCTGAATAGGGATTGTAGCGCCTCTTGCATCTCACAGAAATGAATCATATACCTCTCAGCACAAAGCACAGTGCAGAAAGTTGACCTTTTTCAAAAGCGTGCTCAGGCATAGGCCACACAAGTAAATCTACTCAAGCTTTGAGCCTTAAAGATGATATTTCTTTATGTGAAAACAGTGGGGCAGCAGTGGCAAAGTAATGTCACATGCAAACTGATATAAACTCTGGTTTTGTGTATTTGAAAACATCTCTTTGCATCTGAAGTGATACGATTCTTTCTCCTTAAAGCTCCCTTAAACTCTGCTGCTCCTCAGGTTTTATCTGCTAACTCACTAACACAATCAGCAAACAAGGTTTTTGTGTGTGTGGAATTTGTTGATTAAAGTGACTGTAAAAACAAATGTATAATAACGGCTTTGAGTACTAGTTATGTTGAACAGTTTTACTCCAAACAGGCCTCCAGCACGTTTAGAAAATGATCTTTGCCCATTCCGTGCCTCTCTAAAACGATAATGAGACAAGCAGGGACATTATCTTGATTAAAATCAATCCCTATTGGATTACACTGTGCTACATTCCCTCGCTTAGCTTCGCTGATTAGAATACAGCACAGGAAACCAAAATCAGGAGTGAGGAGACTCCTCAAATCGCTACATGCACGGATAAGTTGACAGATAATCCCTCGACTCCTTGTCACCGTCCATTACTGTCCTTATTCCGGGTACTTGCAGCTGTCATTATGTTTTATTATCCAACATGGTTTATGTTCTCTTGTACTCTTACTGTATTGTTGGTTGTTTCGCTGAATAGAATCGGTAGTTATTGGTACAGTGTTCCTCAAATACGTCACTTAATTGAGAAGCTGATGCTACGATTTATCTGATGTTCAAATGCATTTTTTCCGCATTTAAAAAGGTTTTGGGTAAAGATGGTGTGTGTGTGTGTGTGTGTGTGTGTGTGTGTGTGTGTGTGTGTGTGTGTGTGTGTGTGTGTGTGTGTGTGTGACAAGTGTTGTTAATGCAAAGCACTTTGTAAAACTGTCAATGCAACAAACACACAAAAACACAACAATCAACACCTAAGAATCATGAATGCAAGGAAGTAAGGAAAGGAATAAGGAAGGATGGATGAAGGAAAAGAATGAGAAAAGGAAGGAAACAAAGATGGGATGACCGAAGTGACGGATGGAAGTGTAGATTAGAAGGCAGACGGGAGGAAAAGAAGGAAAGGAACAAGAAAGAAATGAATGAGATGGAAGGAAGGAAGGAGAAAAAGGAGTGAACAAAGATAAGTGATTGGAAGAAACAAGGGAGGAAGGAAGGAAGGGATGAATATTATATCTATATTATAGATGAGATAAAGGGGGTAGAAGGAATGAAGGTAAACAAATGGAAGATTGGGAGCAAGGAAGGGAAGAGAATAGGAAGGAGGAAGAAAAGGAACAAGGAAGGGGAAGAGAAAAGGAATGAAGGGATGAACAAAGATGAGCAAAAGGGGGTAGGCCTATAGGAAAGAAGGAATATAAGGAGAGTAAAAAGGAAGGAAGAAAGGAGTGATGGAATGGATGATGGTAGGAAGGGGAAGAGAAAAGGGAAGGAAATAAGAAAGGAAGGAACCGAGGGAGGAACGAAGAAAGGGAGCGAACTAACTAATTTTCACGTTGTCGCTTCTGCTCCGTGTGCGTCTGAGGCTGCTGCGCCGCGCGAGGGTGGTTAGTAAACAGAGTCTCGCTCAGGCTGGTGTTCACCCTCATCACACGCGACCACATTCTTCAACACGGTGAGATTTAACGTTACCGGGCAGTCCGTCCCGCGCCAGAAACGCAGCGCTTTCCCCCAAACAAACAACAGACAAGCACCCAGCGGGGCATCACAGGCACCGAGACCGCCGAAGGTGGAGGCGAAAGACGCGTGCAGCACCTACCGTACATACCAAACGAGGACCATGGAGAGCGCAAGCAACAGCTCGGACGCGATTCACCGGAGCCAGATCCCCATGCTTTACAACAGCAGCTTCTGTGGGAACTTGACTGGCGACAACAACACCGGGACCTTCGCGGAGGCGCGATGCGACGGGGACCGCAGCCAGGGCGACGACACCAACCCGGTTATCATTGCGATTGTTATCACCGCTCTCTACTCCATAGTGTGCGTGGTGGGGCTAGTTGGAAACGTGCTGGTCATGTATATCATCGTCAGGTAAGACAGTAAAGTTCTTACAAAAACACTGATGTGCGTGGATGTGTTTTCTCAGCTGTGTTGCGCATAATCAGGCCTTTTTTCATATTTTAAAACAGATCGTTCACCAACATGACTGTAAGTGAGAAAGGACTCTACGGCAACCTGTTGCTGTATTAACCATATTGTAAATAAAGGTGTAAGCGTGTGTGTGTGATTGTGTTAATGAGGCCATGTGAGACCATGTGAATGCGCTGTCGACATTGCTGCCAGCTCAACTGCCGTTAGTGCGTAAAATATCTCCAACCTCACAGCAAGTTTCCCCAGCGCGCAAAAAGCGAGCGGGATGGATGGGTAAGACTTTTACACACACACAAAAAAAACAATATATCATAACAACAGAGGAATTATACATGTTGTATGTACAGACACAGCACACACTTGCTCTCTCTTTCATCCACAATACCAAAATAAAGAAATCGCTCTGATGTGACAAGCTCCTGCATATCATGGAGCACTAAACACAAACATTATGCATGCAGCATACGTCCAGTCAGATGCTGCTGTCTTCATATGCACTGTGGCAGTGTCCTCTGTTTCCTTGTACATGGCTGAGCTTAAACTTGCATGTAAATTAGATGAGAGGCCTTAAAACAAGCAGCACAACTGGTGTGCTGAAAGTCAGCCCAACGTGTGGCTTTAGACCCAACTCCAGCATTACTGGTTTTAAACAACGAGTATATTGGTGAGTATAACTTGGTCTCTTACACTTATCATTACAACTTAGACTACATGTTCCAAATTGTCTCCGCCTGCTTCCACTTCTTAAATCTAGGCCACTGTAATGCTGAATGTCTTCGCTCAGTGTCGACATCTCATTAACTGATATTTAAAACATCTTTCAAACAAATGTCATACTAATGAGATGTTGAGCTTTTATCCTCTTTAATAACCTGTCACAAGAAGTAAGAGATAATATTACATGGTGAGTGATGCACACTGGCCACTTGGTCTTTTCTTTCTTCTGGCCTCACTACATTAACTTCTCTTTATTACTTAGAGAAACCAGTTGGCTAAGGACCCTTGCAGGGAGAAAACAACTCAGTATTAGTACGGTCTATAAATTTAAATGTCAATTAACAGTTGAAGAACTAACTTGGAATATAAATACACTTTTGTGTTAACTTAAGTCAGATCGAAAACTGTAGCTTCACAGGTAGCGCCTTTAATTACACATGAAGGTTTGACATTTATGTTGGTTAAATGCTCCCCAGCTGATGCTTCTGTCCGGTAATAAAAGTCAGTACATAGTTGAAGCAGTTGGAGGAGGAGAATTGGAATCAAACAGGTGAGAGATAAACTGGACAGTGGAAGGAAGCTTGTGCGGAGAAAGATAGATGGTGAGCAATCAGAAAGCTGAGGAGGATGGGGGATAAAGGTGAGAGTGATCTACCTTTGTTCGTCGGTCTGATAGAATCACTGAGGAGTGACCGAGTGGAATATTGCTCAGCTGAACTTGTCAGCTGCTTAAATGGCTTTGAAATTGAAACAACACCACTTCATTAGACACATTAGAGTATTAAAAGAAGAGGAGACGTCTTTACTTTTGATTGAATTCTCTATCACTGCTGTAATATATTATCATTACCTTGTTAAGCATATATTTCTTCTCACTCCTCCAGTATGTCGAGGGCAGATGCAGCATCAAGTTAATGCTCATTTGCCAGAGTGCACACATCATCCCTTTCAGTCTGAGAGCTTCTCCAAATAGTTTTGCTAAAATATGCACACGCACACATCTATACCGGATGTTTTTCTACCCCAAATTACTTGCGCCAGAGCTGCTTAATGGGCCACGGATGGAAAGAGAACTAGAAGTAAAAGCCCTGTCATTTTAAAGAAATTTCACATCAAGTAAAAGGTATATTGCTTGTGTTAAAATGTATTCAGATAAAAGTAAAAAGTAGGTCTTTTGAAATCCAGAGCAAACTTTACTGTGTTAGATTTGTATAAGACAGGGTATATGATGATGTTATATGATAGGACATAAATTAAACGCTTTTAGGCTACAAAATGAAGTGTGTTAACGTGTCAAAGTATACAAACTACTGGGACAACATCACGCAGCACCACAGAGCCCTAATGTCCAAATCTGCAATACATTCTTTCTCTGTAGACGGACATTTGCAGCCTGTGCATACACCTGATTATAAATATACAACCACCGTCCTCTGTGTAGCCTCACTGGAATGAACCAGAAGTGACGACAAAGTTCAAAAAGATTTTAATTAAACAAAAAGAACCCACAATAAATAGAAAAGGACACCACAATGTTGTTTTTTGGAACACGAGAGAAGTACAACTGAACAAATAAGAAATGTTAGTTAACTTTCATAAACTAAAAACACACAGTGAAGTGTAAGTTGACAACATCGGGTGGAAGCCCGCAACGCCTTTAAGCATACCCTGATTTATTGTGTATTTTACTCTAAATGAGACCATAATTTACTAAATCAACATCATGCTGCATTGAAGAAGACTTGAAACTAGTGATTAAGAACATAAACTCATTAGGAACATGTTTACTGACATGAGAAAATCAAGTGAGAAGCATGGTCATTTTCTCATTGACTTCTATACAATCGGACTAGTGGAGTCGCCCCCCGCTGGTCATTACAAAGAATGCAGGTGTAAGGCAAACTACCTCTTTTCGGACCCGGTGGTTGGAGCCTTAGTTATGCACCAGCCTCATTTTAAGGACAGGATCTATGTCTGCGGCTGTCTGGGTGGTTACGAGAGTGTTTATGATGTACGAGTTGGTGTACAAGCTGGCATTATGTATTCCAAAGTAGTTTATCTACAAAGCTGATGATAGATGTGAAGGCCATTACTTGAGCTTTAGCTCTCTCATCCTTGACTGTTTTGTGGGAACAGATTTAGGACAGAATGCCCTGCCTTTCCTCGACGGTAATCAAATAGTACTGACTCAACCGGCAGTGTGTGTGTGTGTGTGTGTGTGTGTGTGTCTGTGTGTGTGTGCTCAATCGTGAGTGTGTTTGTGAATGAGAAAAGTTTTGTGGATTTCAATTGAATGAGACTTTAATGGAATTAGGAGGAAGGTAAATGATGTGCTTCATTCCTCTGAAAACCACAATCCATCACAACTATTAACATTCATCAACCTTCGTCTTGCTCTCTTGTTTTCTGTCTGTCTTTGAGTTCTTTTCTTTTTTATCTTTGTCGGCAGATCAAGAGTGAACAACCATTTAGCTAATGACACACAACAGATATTTACTGTTAAATGGAAATGTAGTCCACAACTCTTCTCCACTTTACAGTGATGGCCTTGAATGCGTTTTCTTTGCTAGATTACACAGAGACAGCGGTGGATGAGAGACGTTTTCCCTCTCACTGTCTGAGCACTGATAACCTTAAAGCCATAAAACATTTCTCCCTCTCTCTTTATCTCGCTGTCCCTTCGCTGTCTGTCTATCGCACGTCTGTTCGCTCCACACCTACATCCGCAAACTTCTTGTGAGCAAACAAACACGACCAGAGATCTGCACGCTCAAACGGAAAAATCAATTGGGGTTGAGCAGCAAACCGCTGAGTTCCTCGAGGAATATGCTGCCAGCGCAGAGTGCTTCCTGTTACCATGGAAACACAGGGAGGCGTTTTGAGCATGATGAGTGCAAAATGACTCCACCACCTCTCCAAACCCCTGCCTCCGTCCAACATCAAGCTGCATGAGTACGCACGCAACATCTCTATAAGATTGGAACATCTGCCCCACTGACCAGAATGCAGTAAACGTCTGTAGCAGCACAACAAACGTGACCGTGTATAACTCTATTACTTCTTCAAAAATGTCCTCACGACTCTCCTCAGATTCATTTCTAAACATCTGTGTCCCTGCTCTTCATGAGAGTTTGAGAACCAGTCACATGACAGATGATGTTATGATGAAAGTAAACACAATCTGCTTCACAAAGACACGTAGATGCTCGCTAATGTTTCTCTGTAGTGGGAGACAAATAGTCTCATGCTGAGTTTCAAACAACTAACCTGCAGTCTTTTGATTATGCTCGGCAAGACATCTTAAAACCTCTTTTATGCATTGAAAGGGTTTTGGTTGCTGTAAGTGTTTCTCCCGTTCATACCAGCCACTTCCTAAAGCAATTCCAATGCAAATAATGGGGAGACTACATCATTTTGTGCATAAATTACTTCTAAAGTGCAGCTGAAGTTAACAGTCGGAGTTAGAAAATCAGTCTTTCTTTGCTGTATCAATTTCCTTTCAGCCACTTCTCAGTCCAGAGAAGCACAAAGAGGGAAACGCACAGTGAAGACACTGTAACTTTGGAAGATAGCCACTTGATTTCTCCAACTCAGTCTGCAGAAGCCTCTTACTAACTTCAGCTGAACTTCACGATGCATTTTTACACAGAACAGACAGCAGATTTAGTTGCTTTAGTTTTTCTTTAGAGGTACTTTCCACACTAATTATCAACTGCAATAACAGTAAGTGTGGGATTAAAGAGAATGGCTTCCTCTTCATTAACACACATTAGTCACTGGGTATTTCTTTTACAAAGACAAAGGGAAAGAATTCAACCCTTTGGGGTCACTGACTTCATTTTAAAGGCACTCTTTGATGACACAGGCTTGTCACAGATCCTGGTTGCTTGATGTGTGGATTCATGAAGATCATCATGCATGATAATGAGTTCTGCTCATGCGACTCATCCAGTTTATGGATGTCTTTCAGGTATACACAGAAGAGCTGTGACGGCAGAACCTCCTTCCAACGTCTGTCTTTCATAGTCGAATTCCTTTGTGTGCGTTTGTGCGTAGTGCACAGTACTTGGCACCTCCTTCCATAACCTCTTCACAAGCTGTAAACATCTGAGTCTGCTGTACACTGCTGAACATACGATGTCCAATGATAAGTGGACAGCTTGATAATTGCCGCTCGTCTGTGGATTCATGCTGCAATTACTTTGTCTGCTTTAGAGTCCTGACGAAGAAGAAGAAGAAATGTATTCAGGGTTTAACCTCTGCCACCGGCAACAATACAACTATCAGCTGCTACTGAAGATACAAGTGCGTTTACCAAAAAGCTGCCTGAATTTCAATGATCTTTATTATTATCAGTGCGGAAGAGTTTGACAGCACTTAGTGAGACTCGGAGAGAAGGGAATTCTGCATGCTGAGTCAAACTTCTTGTTAGGAAGACATTTATGAGTAGACAGTGCAGAGAGGTAATTAGGCTGTCCCTTCCTGTGTGTGTGTTTGTGTGAGTAATGAGCTTCTTAACACCACTGGACGCTGCTGGAGAATTAGAGCGCTGTCGGTCGGGACTCTACAGGAGGTGTTCCGTTGAACTCGGGAAAAGGACAATAAGAGCGAAAGACAAGGAAAGAGAAGATCGCTCGTTCGCGACCAGGTACACAATGTTGTAAAACATTCATAATTAGACATACCTTTACTGTGACGCAAGACTGAAGAGATCTAAATAAAAAAGTTATTTATTCTATGAATGTAGTCCGTGTTCTGCAGGGAGGAAGAGAGACAGAATAAAGGAACAATGAGGAACTGAAGAGGAGGGAACAAAAGACAGATTCTTTGATGGGAGCTCTCGGCTCTTTTGTCCGTCTTTCAATTACAAAGTGACTCACTCATTTACCCCAAATCTGCTCTTTATACTCTCTGACGTGTGCGATTAAACATGTCTTTATTCATCAAGGCTGGCATTTCAAAGCACCGCAGGGTATTGTAGATCTGTTCTAAGAAATCAATTTGACTATGTTGTTACACCCACCCTACTTGTAACTTCCTGAAGACTGGCGTACCATTGCAAAGTGCCATAGATGAGCAAACTAAACAAAGCAAAGAGGTCAACAGATGACCTCACCTGATGGAAAAGTTGTGGAATATGGATTTAAGACCAGGGACAAGTGCACAGAGAGACCCTTTGTAGAAGATCTCCAGTACATTAACAATAGTGTTCCTAAGCAACGAGCTGATAAACTCATCTTGCGGTCTCCGATTCCATTACCAGCATCACAGAGGGGTTTGGTCTAAATTGTTTCTCTAGTTTTTTTAAAATCATATTTCCAGTGATGGAAAACCATTACAGGAGTGAAACAGCATGCAAAGAAGGGGGTAGCGATGTGAACCCCCCCCCCCCCCCTGAGAGGAACACAATGCCACAGTCGTTGAATACATGTGGGTTGTTTCTTTTATGTCTTGTTTGTGAAATATATTATGCATCAGTACTGGAAACCAAAGAAGCTGAAGGTTTATTAGACTCTTGTATTGAAGGAGAACAGATGATAAAACACCGTCACATTTATCCTAAACATCTAAATGCCTATCTAAAGATGGATCCCCTCGATGGCTCCTCTAATCCCAGTCCACACATTCTTAGTAAGTCAGTCAGAGATAGCATCGATAGTAGGATTTAGAGCAAAGGCCTCTGTCTTCACCTCCTGCCTACTCTCAGGAGCCAGACCTGTCAACGTAACCTTGTCTCCTTTGCAACACTTGACCAGCCTCCTTCTTATCCTGCAGCTGTGCCTTGTCAGGTCCGGGGAGATAACTAGGATGAGTTATAGATTGTTGTGCAACAACAACCTGCCCTGAGAATGGCTTAGAAGAGCTTTGCATTTGACCTAAAGACTATTTGGATATCTTCAGCCATAAGAAATAATGTATGACAACCTTTAATATAGCCTTCTTTGGGTCAGATATCGGAAATATATATATATATGAAATCGCGAGCAGCTTCTTTTCACTGGTGCGGAGGCTCATTCTCCAACCTCCCCCTCCACTCAGGCATCCTCACCAACCTGTAGCCTCCCACTGCATGTACTGACAAGTGTGGTTAATGTAGCCAAGCCAGAAACACCATATAGAGTCATTGGTACACACTTACTGCGTGCTGAAAGATGAACCTTTTGGTACATAGATGCTTTACTTCTGCAGTGGATGAAAGGAATACAAGTGGAATAATAATAATAATAATAATGAAATGTAGTAAATAAATCTGTGTTAGTTCTTGTTTGTGTGTGTGCATGCAGTTTGACTATATAGATTACATGCATATATGTATGAGTCTGTGTGTAACTCTTGACAACAATGTGTATTGATGTCTTTATGAATGCATCACTTTGATCCTCTGAGTCCGTTCGTCTCCGTCTGACAGCCTGAAACTCGCTCAGCCAAGCTGTTCGTCTCTCTCTTTGACGTACAGCTACATTTACTATTTATTTGGAGGCTTGTGTGTGTTCACACGTCTGCTTCTTGGTGTGCATGCGAGTCACAGTTGAGGAAATGTGCTGCGTTGACCAGGCACCTTCAGTTTATTCCAGCAGATATACTGACACTGATACACACAGTTGTCACACACATGGATGCACACAGTTATGCAAAACACACTCCTCTGTTCTTTTTGTCCGTCTGTAAAATAGCAGCAGTGCTCAGTTACGCTGAGCTCACACACACACACACACACACACACACACACACACACACACACACACACACACACATACGTGCTTGTCTTTGTGATACAGTGCTCAATCATTAAATACTGTCTTTTTCCCTTCCTGACACCCTAAAAAACACTTTTCAAACCGAAGGATTGAGGGTAATAACGTTTTTATCACCCATTGAGAGTTTCAATGACAACACACAGTTTGTGTAATGAAGAAAATGTGACAGTGTTTAATGAGGAGGCCGGCTCAGACGTGGAAGTGCTGCTTGATGACTGAAAAGCCATTAATCTCTCTATGTTTGTGTTGAATCATTTCCCTAAAAACGGGATTCCAGACTGATGAGAAGCCATTACCAGTCACTCAACATGCTGCCGCAGATATCCCAGTTCTATTCCACCCCAATGCTTCATGGTGTGCTTTTATTCTTTGCTTTCTTTATTTATCTTCATTCCTTTTATCAGCATAACTTTTAATAAGAAAAATCCATGTCTAAGAGCCTTTTATAAAAGTGCTATATCTCAATAGGACCACTAACAATGTGTGTGTAGGGACATTTACCAACATTAACGCTGCATTGGGATCTGTAGCCACTTCATCATATTCCCAGCAGCACCTGTCTAATGACTTCAATTTAGGATTTTCAAGAGAGTTAAAAACAATAATTCAGCTTTACCCATAAGGGAAATCTGGTTTGCAGACATTAACACTAATAAAGCAATGTATCCACCTTCATGTAGACAGAAGATAGAAGTCATTCATTGTCTCTAATGGCGAACGCCTGGTAATCCTGGTTTTACTGCTCTTTGGTGGCCCAAGGCCGGGGACATAGTCCTGAAAATAAATACAGATTTGGATTTTCACAGCTACATCAATCTGAGGATCTTCTCTACACCCAAGGCTGCATTCACACCACATCGGGCCATGCAGCAAAACCGCCAGTCCTCCCAATCATCTGAATGAGCGTAGTGCATTTAGCCTGCGGCGGTGGGAACCCTGTCATAAGGAAGTACACAGACGTTAAACGTTGTGCGTTGTGACACTCACTGCCTCGCAGCCTCATCGCCGCAACACACGATTTATTATGAATGCAGCCTAATGCATCAAAAAACTTAATAAACGTAATGTCTGACCTGAACGTCTTCACGTTCTGTGTGGCTCTGAAGCTCCTTCTACAATAAGTGTTTAACTGTCAAGAGAAGTATTTTATTACATCAAGTGTCAAATAAAACATAAAGTACTTTAGTTTAAATGATGTGCCCTGTACGTCATGTACCTTTTTACACACATTAAATTAAACTTGAATGATTCTCTTGAGAGCCATATTTAAAGGAATACTAATTGAAAACTAATGGTGCATGTTTCTAACCTCGTCTGTCTGTCTGTCTGTCTGTCTGTCTGTCGTCTGTCTGTCTGTCTGTCTGTCTGTCTGTCTGAGTATTACAGCCTCACAGACTCACTTGTGTGGCATAGACTCTTAACTCTTGTTAAAAAAAGATATATGACAGTTGCTACTACTGCTACCCCTCATGTATGTATTATAATTACACATAATTATACATTAGGGGGGAGCGATATGACAATATAAACATTGAGACAATATAAACTTGCCAACCGTCTTGACATTTTGCCCTACTGTTTATATCTCGGGGACTATCCCTTTAATATCTCTGGGAGGACATGACAATCAATGGGATGAAGTACCTTTTCAATTAAAATCAGGATCATTATCCTGATATTATCTTGATATGTAATTCCCCATATCATGATTAAGAATTGTATTCATATCGCACACTCCTCACATAAATACTACATACATGCAGTAAACGCAAATCTGAGAAACACATGCCCAGCAGTCAGACATGCAGACAGCCCGTGCTCCCTAATCCATTACGCTCCCCACAGCGTGCATGGACAGTGTTATTGGTCGGGGCCAGAGGCGTACAGATGTCTGTTCACATGAGCAGCTCTGTTTCTGCAACCAGGCCTTAATGGTTTATCTGCACCCAGCAGCAGCCCATGAATTATACAGGGCTACGGATACACCACAGCCAACATTGCAGAGTAATGATAAATTATGTTTATCTTGCTGTGTAACAAAAGCCATGAAAATTAATCAGCTTCTGCTCCAAACTGTTGACCACAAGTGTGTGGGTTTCATTTTGACATTTGTTGAAATATGGTGACAAGACTGTTGATCCACTCCAGGCTTGTTCCAAATATAGAAACACAAAGCTCCCACTGGTGTTTATCGGCTCGCTTTAAATGTCCAGGCAAGTTATTAATCTCTTATTATCTGTTGGCGTTCATAAATCATCAATTTGACACGTTAAACACGGCGCCTTGCAACAAAACCCAGAGGAAATGTTTATTTAAAACCAAATAACAATGAGCAGGTCACGAGCTAGAAGCTGTGTTTTCTATCTCACTTGACGCACATTAATCGCCTCAGCTCGTATTTTTCCTAATCTTTTGTTTAATTAGTCCTTAACTAAAGCAAACTGAGTCTCTAAAGATCCTATTTAAGGGCTGTGGCACCTGAATTATAGAAGAGTAGAGGTAATACTCAGACAGAATCAAGCTGGTGCGAGTAAAGAAACTTCTGAGCTGAGACAAAACATCCAAATGTTGGAGCAAACCCACAACACACACATGCCACGTGTATGTTCTTGCTGCTGCCTAATGAAATGAGCTTTTTTATTTTTTTAAATGTTCTATTGCTGTTATTTTAATCACGTCTCCACTTCTGCCTGGTCACTGTTGTTGCCATGGTGAAGCACGAGTTATGAACCTATTACCATTGGCACAACAGGCTCAATGCGGCGTCCCACGTGTGTCCGCGTCAGTCAGTGCTTCTGTGATCGGACTCGAGGCTCGGACATTATTACCGCTCGAGCAGCGCTGAAATATCTCAGCAACTATTTTTGTACAGACATTCAGACAGACAATACTTTTAAATAACTGTTGTGTGGATTGCTCTAATTCCCTTAAATCTAATTGCCATTGAAATTTACATTCTGATAAACATCACGAGGGCCGAAAACCGGAAATAAATTCTCATTCACGAGAATAATGAGCCACTAAACAGCTGCTTCTGGGGCTCATAAGAATGCCAGGCTAGAGGTTTCTGTTATTTTACTTTCAATAACGTGTCTAACAGCGTACGTGAGAATATTTGGGGCCTTTACTCAGAGTAAAGTATTTTATCTTAATTATAATTTAGCCAAAATGGCCACATTATGCTCTGTTGGTGGACATTAAAACAAGCAATGATGAACTCCCCTACTCTGTATGTAAAAGTATTCAAATGAGGACGTTCACAAGGTTTTAATGATACAACTGTGTATCTGTTAATGTGTCAGATCATTTGGATATTTGAATAATGCATCAGCCTGTGAGATCACGCTGAAGTGTCTCTCTCTTTTCACGTGGAGCACTTGTGACTTTGTAAAATCAGAATCGCCTCAGGGATAATTTACCGTCAGTTTTTTTCCTCATTTAAGGAGAAATAAAGGCGTCTCAATCCTCCAGGTGGGAACCACAGCCAGTGGCTTGATTGAAGATGGAAGATATAAATAAAACATGATTTTTCTGAAAGGACTTGCTTCGGGTGATTTTAAGGTCCATTACGTCACATTTATCTGCCGCCTCTGGGGTTCAGTGGTCCAGGAAAACACCGAGTCAAGCTAGATTAGAGGCAGATTGAGCAATTTCTGTTGTCAAGTGTTGTTTCCACACGGAAGCAGCGTAATGAAGATTTACTCTTTGCAGATGGTTACTTCTGTCTGGTCTCTCTGTCACGTGACAGGCTGAATATTGGCTGTAAACATTTTTTAATTGTGGTCCGTTTACTGAAATATAATAAGTATGTTCTTATCTTCTGTTTATGTGGAACGAACAGTTTCATTTTCTTCTTGAAACCCTCCGTGGGAGATATGCATCCTCTTTATGAATGATGCTTATCAAATGATTGCGGCTGGCATGGAAACATAGAAGTAGTATCGTCTTACATTTCCTCAGTTCGATGTTGCCAATTTTGATGAAATACCTGCTGGTAGGTAACTTCCTTCCCTTCACCTGGCCCTTAGAAACGATAATGAGCAACAACAAATATGATTGAAATGTCACCTGACATAATGATAATGATAATGAGGAAACATTTTTAATAAACGTATCTACCAACATTGTTTTCCATGTTTCGTTGTTTATGTTTAGACTCTCACAGCTCTTATTTAAAAAAGATAGTTTGAAGTGAGGATGTACGAGGTTCTTATCCATAGTCAGTGTATTACCCACAATAGATGACGGTCGGCATGACCGAAGTTAGAAACAATTTGTGTATTGCTGGAAAAATCAGCTGTATTAAAATACTACTATTTAATGCTATTTTTAATGCTATTTTTAATGCTATTTACTATTTCTATTCTGCTATTATACTATTTAATGCTATTACTATTTATTCTGCTATTTAATACTATTTTTATTCTGCTATTTAATACTATTTTTAATGCTATTTTTAATGCTATTTACTATTTTTATTCTGCTATTTAATGCTATTTTTATTCTGCTATTTAATACTATTTTTAATGCTATTTTTAATGCTATTTACTATTTTTATTCTGCTATTTACTATTTTTATTCTGCTATTTTTAATGCTATTTCACGTTTACATAAACATTGTGATTATTGTGCTGTAAATGCTCTGTATAATTCTGTACTCATTTTTATGTTTTTTTATTATTGTACATTTAGAAATACATCAGGTTTGAGAAATCTAAATGATAAAGACGCCAAAGAAAATGTGTCATATTAAATAATTAGAGCATGCTGACAATAAATGGGTGATCAGTGTGACAAAACCTCAAGGGTGAAGAATGTATTAAAGCTGAAAACTCATTAATAAAACATCTCATTCAGTTCATTTAGACGAGATGAGGCGATTCAAATATGGACGTGCATAAACCTCAGACACACAACACACAGGAGAAACACAAACCGTAATCTGCAGCCATGTTAACAACACTCTCAAAGTCAATAAGGGGATGTTGGAAATGAGCACCGGCTCCAGCTCTGCTCGGCGTAGTGTAGCAGCTCTTACTGTACCTCCAGGCGTCTCGTCGGTCCCCGCTCAAATAAAGCCTGAAGCTGTCAGTGTTAAAGTTAATCATAATGTAATGAACTAACTGTCATCTCTGGTTGTTAAGAGGATTTGGGATTATTGAGGAGAGTGCTGCAACAAAACAGAAGTAAATTACCTCACAGGTGTAAAGCACAGCTGGGGTTTAATAAAGCGAAGGCGACGGAGTGTAATGTATCATTGTCACTTTATTAATTCAATAAAATGATGGCTGGGCTGTGTATAAGAAGTGTTTACAAGGCATAGTGCAGCAACAATACAATCACTGTTGTGCCTTGGAAATTAAATTAAAGGAATAGTTAGACATTTTGGGCGTGCACACAGTCTACAGTTTAGTGCCGTCGCTCTCTGTGGAGCTCTTTAATAGCTTGAGGGCATTTTGACCTCATTGGAGGATCCACCAGTGGAAATCCTTCTCGCGTTTTAACCTTATGAAAAACAAAAGCAGCTTGAGTTAAATGTCGTACTTCACTCGGACGTGTCAAACATTCAGGTGTGGTGTCGAACTGCAGGCTTTTCACTCCGTTTCAACCCAACAATACAGATTTACTACATTTCTCTGGATTATGGTTCCTGTTTGTTACATTTCTGATTTGGTCTACAGGCTGTGGCGTACAAGATAAGATCCTTTTAGATCTTTTTGACGAGATCCAGCTTCACCCTTGCAGCGCTGCAAAGTGGACCGCAAAACACTAAACATACATTTCTTTGCTGACAAGAGTTGTAAACAGTCGAGCCATTTCCATCCTTCCTCCTGCTTCCTATAAACACCGCACCATCCTCTGCACTCTTTGAACTACGTCTCTTCTTTGCACAATGTTCCACCGTAATGATTGAAAGGAGGTTTTTGTGATATATATAAAAAGGGACCGTCTCTGAAACCCTTTAATCGCCTTTCATTAAGACTGTAACTAAGAGCAACTGCAGACCGAGCAGCAGGTTAAGTAGAGGTTGGACATGTTTGTCCTTTCAGTCGATATTGTGAAAACTGGATTCAACCCTTTATTCCCGTTTATTTAAACTTATAAAACTTCAAGGAGTCTGGGGATTTACTCATGTTGACAGCTTCTTTTTAGGGTCATTATAACTGATTAAAATGGAAGTTTGCTATTATAAGATGAGCTGGTAGGTAGTGCGAGGGGCCGGAGTTATAAACAAAACATCCCGAGATGCTCTGCCCGGCTCATAATGGACCTTCTGCTGATATACCTCGAGTATTGTTATTCCTGTTCAAATCGCTCCATGGAAGAGTGCCTGAATACTTGTCAGACATGCTCTGACTGTAGATCTCTCCTGACACTGGGCTGATTATTCCCAGGGTGAGAACTAAGACATACGCGGAGGCTGCATTTAGCGTCTATGGTCCTCGCCTCTGGAATTGCCTGGCAGAAGAGCTGACGGCAGCACAATCTGTTAACAAATCTTTTTACCTCCTAACCCTAACCCTTTCACTATGCTATGTTCATTGTATTGTTGTATTTTGTATTGTGTTGTTTAATGGGGAAAGAATTTCGGCTGTGAATTCAAATTCTGCAAATGCTCTAAAGGCTCAATGATTGAGGCTCTCTGTGCACAAACAAACACATTTAAATAATTTCTTGGCACTCTACTCGTGTCCTTGTTGTGCCGTCTTCTTTATGCATGTCTCCAAAGGTTACATCTTTATAATGGATCATTGCCACAAATGTTGTAAGTGCTGTTCCATTAAGTAACGCTGTACTTGTGTTTACAAATAAGATGATTTATTAGTATTTGCAGAGCTGTGCGTATTATTGGCGGTGTGTTGGAGGTTAAGTCGGAGAGGCGGCCTTCACCTACAACACCGTGGTCGTAATGAACATTTTAAAAAGACTTGTTTTGACTCTGTGCCATAACACATACGTACATAACTTAATAGTAACACTATATATGCAATGTAATTGTACTTTTCACAATGCATTTATTCAGTGTTCCTTACATCCACTGAAAGATTGACAGCAACAATATCAAAATCCCATTTAATGAGCCGCACAGAACAACTGCACATGATGCAGTCACACGTCTGTCTGAGCAGGAGGGGATGTTTTACGTGTCTGTGCAGAGGGGCCCGTTGTCTCATAATCAATCCATGGTTTGTGTGCAGATACACTAAAATGAAAACCGCCACCAACATCTACATCTTCAACCTCGCTCTGGCCGACGCCTTGGTCACCAGCACGCTACCATTCCAGAGCGTCAACTACCTGATGGGGACCTGGCCGTTTGGAGACATTCTGTGCAAGATAGTGATGTCCATCGACTACTACAACATGTTCACTTCTATCTTCACGCTCACCACCATGAGCATTGACCGCTACGTCGCTGTGTGCCACCCAGTCAAAGCGCTAGACTTCAGGACACCGCGTAACGCCAAGATTGTCAACGTCTGCAACTGGATCCTGTCCTCGGCCATCGGGCTGCCTGTAATGTTCTTGGCCTCCACTGCCGTCACTAGTAAGCACGTGCACACACACGAGCACCATTGTTCTCTACACTGCGGGAGGAATTGTGTTTATGCATTAAAGACCTCTAAACATCCAGTATGTGATGCATGAGTAGACATACTGTATATCCGTTATGACACCCACAAGAAATAGATGAAATTAGCTCTCGTTGAAATTTCCCAAAAGCTAATCACAACATATTTATGGCACAATTTATGACATCGCTGGTTTCTTTCTTAGTCCTTGGTAGACGATTAGTTCAACAAGGTCTTGCAAAGAAATACAAGCAGACAACAGGAAGAAAACACTTTCAACTCAGTTCTGCATTTCAGCTTTAAAGAGCAATTATGAAGGCCTACTGCAGCAGGCTCTATAAATACAAGGACACAACTCCTCGCTATGCCTGCCTGGGGATTCATACATTTCTGCATAGTTATGAGGCTACCTGCAAAGTCAGGCCTCTCTGACGGTGTCTCTGTGTAATTGCAGAGGTAATGGAGAAGAAAATTGCCTCTGAACTAGATGAAGTGTGTTTGGATGAAAGAGGCTAATGAGAGATTTATTGACTTTGCACCGTGCTTAAATATGTTGTTACTTAAGCACCACAAAACATAGTTTTCAGACATGACATGGCTATTTTTATGCCTTTTTTGGACAGTAGAGAGATGTTTTGCTTCATGGTCAAAGCATTAACCTCCAGGGTAACCAGGGGACAATACTCAGTTGTAATTGAAATGACCAGAAAAAGAAAGATATATATATATATATATATATATATATATATATATATATATATACACACATGTGTGTCTCCTTACCCTGCACAGCCTCCAGCGATGTTGACTGCAAGATGATATTCCCCCATCCCTCGTGGTATTGGGACACTCTGCTGAAGATCTGCGTGTTCATCTTTGCCTTCATCATGCCCGTCCTCATCATCACCGTCTGCTACGGCCTCATGATCCTCCGGCTGAAGAGTGTGCGCATGCTGTCGGGCTCCAAGGTTAAGAACAATCTGTTTTTCTTTTACATCATGAGCCAAAATTTGTGCATTTAGTGAGCAGTTTGTACATTTCGTGCCGAAGGCTTTTAATTAGATGCAAATGGGAGTTTTAGAGCTTGGGTCCATCTACTACATTTACCCGATAACTAATTGATTTTATCTTACAGAAGAATGAAGCCTAGAACAAGTCTGCACAGAGCTTGCATGCAAATACGATGCACTCTCAAGAGAAAGTAATTAGAGAAAACAACTTAAGCCTGAGGTTGTGGCTCACTTTTAATTCATTGCAGTAGAAGACAGATGAAATTACACAACAACAGCAATTTTGAGAAAAGGTTCCAAACGCTGGCTGCAAAACATCTGTACAGTCTAATGATGATGTATTCACAGTAGAAGCAAATGGGAAATCAAAGTGGTAGATATGATTTGTTCCTACTCTAAACTCTTCAACCACCGGTGCACTTTTCAAAACCACTTTTATTCATTCATTCCTTTGTGCTTTTTCTTTTTCCTCTCTCTTTTTGATCCTCTCCCCTTCACCACTCTTCTCATTCATCCCCTACTTTCCTCTGTCCTTCCTCCATCATTATCTCTACTACCTGGTCTTTTCTCCTGCTTTCACTTTGTGTCCTTCTTCCTCTTTTTTTTCTCCATCACTCCTCTTGTACTCCCACTTATCCCCTCAACACAAAACCACACACACACACACACACACACACACACACACACACACACACACACACACACACACACACAGGAGAAGGACAGGAACCTGCGTCGGATTACCCGCATGGTCCTGGTGGTGGTCGCTGTCTTCATTGTATGCTGGACGCCTATCCACATCTTCATCATCATCACAGCTCTGATCAATATCCCCAACTCCACGCTGCAGAGTATCACCTGGCACTTCTGCATCGCCCTGGGCTACACCAACAGGTACGCACCTCGCATTAGCCTTAGACAAATATTGTAACCATTAGTCATAGAAATGCAGGCAAGTGGAGATAAATCATTAAAGCCTGGTAGAGAACAGGATGCTCATTATAAGCTAAATACGTGTTTTATAGATATGAGCAAACAGCATTGACCGTTTAATATTGAACCTTTGTTGGTACTACATGGTTTTATACAATGACGATGAATTCCCCCCCCCCCCCCCTGTGTCAGACTGCATACAATGATGTTGGTGAGTTTTCTAGTGTTGAACTGTGTTTTTGTCCCCTGCAGTAGTCTGAACCCAGTTCTTTACGGCTACCTGGATGAGAACTTCAAGCGTTGTTTCCGTGAGTTCTGCACCCCAAGTCCCTCGGTGTTGGAGATGCAGAACTCGTCCCGGACTGGATTAACTAGCCGCAAGCTCCCACAGCGCGAACACAACAGTGCCAACACTGGAGAAAGGTCCAATCAACAGGTAGACAATGTCTGTGTGTATACATACCAGCGCATGTATCTGGGAATGAATAGTGCAACACTTTGGGAATTACGCTTATTTGTTTTTGTGAGAAGATCGATACTACTCTTGTGTCTCTCCTAGCTTAGCATAAGACTTGTTGTCACCATGAAGCTGCCAGGTAACCAGCAGGGACTGCACAGAAGTTACTTACTTACTTAGTCTGGCACATAAAACCACAAACTGTTTTTTTGTGAGCTGGCAGGCAGACTTCTTTTACATTCGGACAGAGCAAAGCTAGTTGTTTCCCCGTCAGCTCAGTCTATATGCTATATGCAAAATGGCCGTACAAACATGTGAGTGGTATCTTCAATTGAGACTTCTGGCTGTGAACAGACATTGATGTCAGGGTACATAAATATACTGTATACAACATACATACATACTTTCTCTTCTTTGAACTCCTCTCTGCAGGTATGACTAGCCTTGGAGGGGTCGTCGGTGGACTCTCACTGTTGTGGCGGCGTTGCCAACGACGATCTCAACTCAGAGGTCACGCAGGTCACCACAGGGCTCTGACCACACAAACACATATGACACGTACATACAAACAAGGACATGACAGAGACTCGATAGCACGGACCCTTTTCGGCGATGCGTTCTAAGCTTCACTGCAGCGCTGCATCAGGTCAGACCATTTACCTGCCGAGCAGCCTAACTCTTACTGCATGGCTGTGCAAGGCTATTTCTCTGTTATCATTACAGTACTCCCCCTTACTCACGAAGCTGTTGCACTAAATCATGCATCAACGCTATTGCAACCTTTAATTCTCATTATTATTATTATTACTGACAGCGTAAACAAAGACCAGATCTATAAAAGTCACTCCCACGAGAAGCGTGTGGGATGTTCTTTTGTTCTGTATGGTCCAGACAAAGCTGCCTCATTGATCTAATTCATCTAGGTTGTAAAAAAAAGAATCAACTAATTATCTTGTTTGCGGAATCGCAAATGACTTCCCTCCAATCTCTCACGTTGTTTTCTCTTTGAATTGTTTGCACGTGTGAGAGGACAGGGTGAGATGTCAGGAAATGTGGATTCATGGAGGTCACTGGACGGTAAAAGATCTTATCTGATTTTGGACTTGTGCTACCGAATGCTCTGTGGCTCTCTCGCCACATGAACACGTCACCAGACAGGAGGTGTTGTGGGAAATGGACTGCATTTATATAGCGCTTTTCCAATCTTTGGGACCAGAGTCAGAGGCTACCATACAAGGTGCCACCTGCTCCTCTGTAGTGATAAACATTCACACACACCATTGGCCGTGTCATCGGGCAGTAATTTGGGGTTCAGTGTTATGCCCAAAGACACTTGTTGGCCCGCAGGGGCCGGGGATCGAACCGCCGTCCGACTGGTGGACGACCGCTCTACTTCCTGAGCCACAGCCGCCACGTTATTCAACTGTGCTTTTCATCCATTCTGTATGGATTCCACCCACCTAACCCTTTGCTGTAGTTAATGCCCAGTCTTATATTGCCTGACTTATCATTAGGTAGACATACAGTACAGCTCTCTCTGCTGAACTAGACACACTTCTGAATGTACAGAAGGAAACGCTGCTGTCTTCTGGATCCTTGTGCTGAACTGTGGATGCTCTAAGCCAGCAAAGACGATGCATCTGCCTGTTTGCACAGCCCACGGAGCGTGCATATAGTTCGAACATATGGTACTGCCAGTGTATGATTAACTACAGCCATTACACCAGGTATGGGTTGTAATGGAGTCACCTCTCATCTGAACAAGTAAACTAGTGAGCCAAGCAGGATTGTACATCTGTTGTAATCTTTAGCATTGCTTGTGCTTACGTGTTGTGCTGTATGCTATACTTGCCTGTTGCCTGGACAGTAGCTTTACTCGTTTTTCTGTGTACCAGTATTTTTTAACGATCTGTAAAGATGAACATGATTGTATTAAAGTAATCTCCCATGTAAAAAAAAAAACTAAGTATTCTGTAGCTTTTTTATAAATATGATATCATGAGATTATGAGAGTTATTGTGCTTCTAAATATAACTTTTGTCATATTGAATCTGCCTTGTTAACTGAAGAGATGTATGTCCATCAGAAAAACAATGTGTGTAAAACTTGTTAAATTTGAAAATGTATGAAGAGTTTTACTTTATAGACGGTATACAAGAGGACGTCTCGCTGTACATACAGGTAGTTATATTTGGTATCGCTGCTTTCAGTGAATTTCGAAGAATTTCGTAGACTGTTATTATTTTTAGTCTCTCAGGCCACCAGCTGTCACGACAGAAAACATGTGGTCAAATTGTTAAAGATTGACATTTTTTACAAAAACAGCAGCTGAGTTTGGGCCGTCGAGTGTCTCCTGCTGTATTTCCAGAGTTTGTTGTGCGACAAAATGTAAAAAAAAAGATTTTTCTTTTATTTCATGGATCAGTGAGCATGCAGCAGACACATTAAACAAGTGAAGAGAGAGTGTTTTCATCTCACAGAGCTAACATTAGCATAATTAGCTAGCTAACTACAGCAGATAAGTGAAATGTAAAAACAACATTACGCCTACATCTGTTTGAAATCGAGCACGAGCTTGACAGGTGTAGCAACAGTAACTAATCATGAGCAAATTGCTATTTATTCATCATGAGATGAAGAAAATGAACATACGTGTTCTGGAACAAAAACACATTTGGCATTAAGACACATTTTGCAACACAGAATAAACTCTTAAAAGGTCCATTTAAATCAAATGTATCTGATGCTGTCCATGATCTGTACACACTCCACCATTAAACTCTTTTCTTTAATCATTTGCTTGACTTGTATTCTAGTCTTGAAATGCCATTTCTTGTAATCTAATGTACAGATGATAATATCTTCATGGACATGTAAAACAATACATATGATTTTACTGTTGATCAGTGCATTGTCTATGGAATAAATGTAATTCTGAATCTCACTGAATGCCTTTTTTCTTGCATCTGAATAAAGTATCATCTGCATTGTTGTGCGTTCTTTCTTCATCTACAAGTACAAGTGCATCTTCCAGCTTTTCTTCTCTGCACACTCAGAGATGAGAAGTAAAAATAACAAACAATAAAAATGAATGATGAGGATATCATCCCACAATATACACCGTAGGGTAGAAATACAGCAGGTCCGTTTGAGGCTGGAGCTTATTCCCCCATCAATCACTTGTTACCTCCTAGAAGTAGAATTTACCCTCAAATGATGGTTGTAATGTTAAGAATCAGTGTGTGTGTGTGTGTGTGTGTGTGTGTGTGTGTGTGTGTGTGTGTGTGTGTGTGTGACGTTGACTTGCCTTTGCAGTAAAAGCGCAGGTGTAACCAATTACATACCGGCTCAACTTCAGTTTAACTGTCGCAGTATGGAATAACCAAAGAAAACTCAAGTGGAATTCTGTAAGATTCAATTGTGTAAATTCAAAAAGGAATATTTATAATCATTCATATTTCTTTCTGCACAATGCTTGGTGGAATAGGAGGTAATATACTGTATAATAATGAGCAATTCTGCATTTCATTCTAGAAACTGTTATGCCGTTTAATGTTTCAACACTTGTATATGAAAGTGAGTCTGCCATATCTTATTCCTCTCTGCTCTAAGTATTAAAACAAGTATTGTAATTATTATTTATTATTATTAGGCCCAGCAGCGTGTCATTGTCCGCTGCTCCTCTCTGCCCCCTCACTCTGCAAGTGGCCACTCCCTTGACATATGGTGCGACGCATTACCCGGTGTCGAGGGGAAAAGAGAGAGCGCATGAAACAGACTAAAAATGTTATCAACCCAGACTACCTGCGCGGTCACCGTGGATGTGTGCATGAGATGCTTCCACTGTGTGTGTGTGTGTGTGTGTGTATGTGTGTGTGTGTGTGAGAGAGAGACAAAACGTCACGAGAAGAGCGTGAGGGCGTTATCGGCAGAATGTCTGCGTCATGCCTTTCACTCTGCTCTGTTGTGTGTGCGGCTGTTGGGAAACCAGGCATTATGTTATTGGAGTTGGCACCATGATTATTCCTGTCAAAGCGATTAGTATCAAGTGGCTTTGAATGCACCCTCTTCCTGCAGAGACGGTGCTCTCATTCAGACGTGATGTTGTGAGCGTGCCCTTTGTCTGAAAGGAAAGCCAATCAGCCAAACATAAATTGAATAACCTCATGTTTCGAAGCATTTGTAATTAGCAGAAGATAAAATAACATTTTATATATTTGAAATAATCCTACAGAAATGCGATACTGCGGTTCATTTCTTTCTACTGTATGGAACTATAGCATGCCGTTTGAGGAACGGCTGACAATCTATGCAAATGTCCCCATTCTGTTAATATTTTCTTTACATCAGACACATTTGATGGGGTTAATCATCTCATTACGATGCATGTAAACACAGTTATTCTGCACATGTTTACTACCTATATATATATTTATAATGTGATATATATAAATGTGATTCCTCTTCAATTGAGAAAGTCCCGCAGTGCTCCGTACCTTGTGGCTCAACAAGGTTCATACTGTACATTTCTGTTTCGCTCTGAAGGCAAAGGCCAGAGTCTGGTTTTATCTTTGCCACTGCTTGTGGATGATTTGCACAGGCTGATCGAAGCATGTGACCAATGGAAGAAATAATGAGTTTTTAACAGCAAATAGACCTAAAGCCTTTATGAAACAGATGAATTACTAACTGGCTGCCACCATCTGAAAGAGAGGAACATTGCTTTTTGCTGGTGTGCTTCACGGCACGTCGAGAGGATGAGAAGTTGGCGCTGTAGAGACCATCTCAGGTGTGGTGGGGAAATTAAAGTCACGGATTGTCCAGAGAAAAATAGACAGGAAGTAAGCCAGAAAAATAAACCATGCAAGTTGGTTGTGTTGATGTACCAGTAAGATAATGACCACCGAGTCCTGTGAAGCTGCCATCCACCTCATTACTTTGTCCGCCAATGAACCAGCCACTCAGCAAACACTGACAGCTGACCAATGAGCCGCCTCGGTTTGTCCGTCGACTAACCAGCCGTCGCTGTAACAAGCCTACAGGGTGTCGTTTGTTTTAACTTCTTCTCCCTGACACCTGGTGCTTGAGAATGGGACTCCATCTTAGGCAGTTGGTTTAAATCACTGGAAGTATCGCTGACTCCATTTTTTTTTACTAGGCTATCACTCAGCAGGACCTGTGGGGCACAGGAGCCATCCAGTCAGGCAATACTCCAATCCATCCACCTGATTTCATTACCCTTTCCTCCTGCTAGTGCTTTGCAGTTCCTCGTTCTGCAGAAAGCTATCGGCTATCAACATTTTATTATTATGCCCCTGTGACTATTATTTTAACATAGATGTAGCTCCCCCAAAATGAAATAAAACTACATATCTGGCAGAGTGTAAAAACAAAAGAGTAAAGGAAAAGAAATGACATCTATACTCGTCTGTCTCACACATACATGCACATAGAGGACACACACACACAAGCGATCCTTCAACGTACTACATAAGGGCCAGAGCATCTTCAGACTTTGGAGCAGTTGCACGCTTGAGTACCTTTCTAAAGAGCTCTTAATAAAGTGCATTATAAAGAGAAGCTATGATATAATACCATCTACCAAGACCACACTCTTCAGCACTCTTCCAGTGTTGTGCTTCACGGTTCTGTATAGTGGAGCTGAACTGATATCCAAAAGAGATTTTGGTCGACTCCCCGCCTGACTTTCTGTTGCTGCCGTTGCACAGGTTGGACCCAGCGGACCGTACAGCCCCCAGTGCCACAGTAAACACACAGAAACCTGAGCTCCACGTGAGGATTATAAGACAGCAGTGATATTAAAACCGGCTCTCAGAGTTTCTGCAGTCTGGTGTAATGAACTGACTGACTTACACAGGAGTAAAGAAATACACAGTAAATATATGAACACTATAAGAGAGAGATATAGCTGTAGAATTCAATACACAATATAAATAATACATTAGAACTCTCTAAAACAATTAATATGACAAACTACTACAACTAAAATGCAAACAGGTAATAAATCATTGTTGTTTTAATGATGGTTTTGATGAATGTGTTACCCAGTAGAAGAGGTGAAGAGATGCTTTTTTATCTGTTTCATGTTAAGCTGATTTGCGGTGCACTGACTAACCCTTCCTACTTATTTAGGCTTCCAGGAAATGGAACCCAGAACATGTTTCTGTAATGTTTGAATAAAATCCACTTAAAACACTATATGGTTTTGTTCAGCAATGTCTCCACAGTGTCCACTAGTGCTCCGAGGCAATGTGAAATATTGAGGTACGGACTGCTACAGACTGAAGTGAAATCTGCTAATGATGATCACGACCAAACACACACACATGGAGTTGATGGCAAAGGAGTAACATAATGTAACAGGATGTATTAAGAGCACATCCCATTCTTGCCCCCTTATACCTCAGGCCTCTTCCTTCAAGTAGATGTCAGAGGTCTAATGACATATAATGTTATCTTTATTCTCATTCTGATGCAAATCCAACATCCATTCCCACCACAGTGTCCATGTCTTTGACCTCACTCCCAGCGGCTTCTGCCAGAATTGTAATCTCCATCCCTTCAGATGTTTATGGTGCGGCAGTGTGATGAATGGAGCTTCCTCTCTTATTACTGTTATCCTTCATATCAAGATATTCTCCTCAGGTATTTTTCTAAAGAGCAGGTGAGATAGAGTGTATCAATAGTCATACGCAGCAGTCCTCATGGGACTTAATTGAAAAGGTATGCTGTCTAGTTTAACCATATATGAAGGTGAACCATGGATGCTTTTTCTATATACCTAGACTTCTCACAACGTCTTGAACGTGTAGCTTTCAGCATGTCAGGGCAAATTAGGCTGGACACATAAAAAACAGTAACTGTATCATCCACATCTATGCGCGATCAACCCCTTTCCCACATGTACAATAACTAGTAAATGCTCAGGCAATTTCCTCTTTGTCTGTCTTGAGGGAACAGAAGCCGAAGTCAATTTTCCATGAACACAATGCCACAATAACACGAAAAATAGCAGTAAAGCTTTCACCGTGGCTCATGTGGGAGCAAACGCAGTTACATTCCTGGATAAAAGGTGGCAAAAAGTTACAACGTTCTTATGTATGAGGTTTATGTACCATATCTGTGTTGTTAAGTTAGTCGGACCCAGTGGATGTTATCTGCTGAAGACAGCACTACCGCTTTCTATTCCTAGGACTATTGTATAATACTTCCTCCTACTCTCTCTCCACTGCTGTTTCTAATAAGAAAAGGGAGTGGACACAGCACAACAAGCAACATACTAATAATGAAAAAACTTAAAAATAAAAGAACCTGGTCAACAGTCAGGTAAATAATTATCCAAAGTACAAAATGTTCCCATCATGAGAAAATAAATAAATAATAAGATCTCACTGATGAAAAATTACAGAGCTTTGGGGATGGATGGACTCTATGAGTTAGATGAACAACAACTATACCAAAACACCGATAGAAACATTATAATAATGTACAAATTCACTTAATAATTAAAAGAAGAAGAACAAAAAGCAGTTTATGCTATTAGATCAAATGAGGAAACAGCTTGTCTTTGGTATTTTTCAGCGGAAATGTTGTTGTGCCCAAACATTTAATCATTCCAGTCAGCCAGTAAACATACAGTATGTGAGATCAACATGTCACCTTTGCAGCTGCTTGACAGCAGGAGGTAAGACATCATGTTTACGGTTTGAGCCATACTATCCGTGCGGCTCTAGGGATGGTAATGTTGATCCGTCAGTCCTCCACTTTGTTCCAGACTGAAATATTCCCGATATGTTATCATTGCTAATTTGGAAACATTAGCATGCCAACAAGTTATAGATTAATAGCTTGTAGCTATTAATGGTAGCTTAGTCAGCATTAAACTTATTGCCAAAAATGTAGCATCTCAATTACAAACAACAGTTGCACAATAGCCACAATAAATGGAGTACCTGAAGATAATGGTCCAAGGGCATCAGATACAAGCAGTTTGCAGCCTGTATACATATAGAAGACTCCTTCTTCTTTAAATAAGTTTGTTACCAAAATAACTTAATTACCAATAATTTGACACACTAACAGGCCAAAACAAAATGCTGTACTTACATGTGGGGGGAAACGAATATTGCCATAAAAACAACATGTCAGCCTTAGCCGAAAAACTGATGAAAGTTTCATCATGAAACTGTAGGCAACATGAGCTCCTTCAAAATATTGTATTTTTAGGTTGGCTTTTTTCTTCTATGGCTCACACGATGACCATTTCTCTACCTCTTATATTGTATTAATTGTTAAACTTTGTAACACCTGCATGGTTCATCATGGTCATGCCAATACAGCACATTTGAATCTGAATTTTGAAAGAGGAACAAAAAGTTACCGCCTTTGTTTCTCCCCGGTTCATTTTACAGGGAAAACCTACCGGAAGCCATCTTTCCATTGCTACGAAGTGCGGACGGATCAAAACATTATTTGTATCTTTTGCCTTCGTTCTCAAACTCTTTACATTTATATCGAGTAAGTATATTTTGCATTTTAAAGTCATATGATAACCAAGAAATATATATTTGTATAAAAGAGCAGTTTAAGATACGGTTCGAAGAGACTTTTATTGGGCTAACATCAGCTAGCTAACTTACTCGCGTTACTGTTAGCTAGAAAGCTATTGAAAGCAACGTTAGCATGCTAACTGCTTCTTTGTAAAAGCAAATGAAAGCTATTCGAAGCAAAAACGATTTTATTTCGTACGCTTATATTGAACACGAAACTGGCTTAAGCACAGATAAAGTAATTGATTTTACATTGACTGAACCCAGCAAGCTGTTTTTAGTAGATAGTGTTATAATTGCTTATATGGCTGAAAGCAAAGAAGCTATTTACTTAACTTTTTCAGTAGTATTGAGCACGTAACGTAAAGAGGTTGGGGCAAGACGATGAAAACTTAGAAGTTCTTTTAATAAATGTTTTAGAGAATAAGCATATTTCTCAAAATGTTGATCTATTACATTTTCTACAGTAGTTAAACATTTTTCAACATGTGAGTGATCAACATCACTGGGTTAATTTTACAATGAGCCAGATATGTAAATGCTTATTTTAACTACAGTAAAAAGTACAGTAAAAGTCTTATGTGCAGAAAAATCTGTATGAACACATGCTTATATTACATTCTGACTTTTGTCTAGAGCCTCTGGGACTCTCATCTCAGCAAGAATGACAGACCGATACAACATCCACAGTCAACTGGAGCATCTTCAGTCTAAGTACATCGGCACAGGACACGCCGACACCAGCAAGTGGGAATGGCTGGTCAACCAGCACAGAGACTCTTACTGCTCCTACATGGGACATTTTGACCTGCTCAACTACTTCTCTGTTGCTGAAAACGAGAGCAAAGCGCGTGTCCGCTTCAACCTGATGGAGAAGATGCTTCAACCATGTGGACCTCCAGTAGATAAACCTGATGATGCCTAGATTACACTGGAGTGAGCTGTGAATGTTTTTTTTACACATTTTTTAGCGGGGTGGACATGCAACTTTAATTTTCTGCTAAACATATTTAAAGTTGTGCTCTTCTGAAATTTCTGACCATAAAATAAACCTTGTATGGCCTTGCCAACACTGAATGGATTGTCCATTTACACAACTGCAGATAACTGGACACAGATCTTTACATTGTTTACATCTGGACTACCCCATACAGCTCTGCAGCTGTCAGGGAAATTAGCTACAAAGGTGAAAGAAATAGAAAGGGCTTGAAGATCTAGACATTGTTTAAAGAAGATAACAAAAAGTGGTGTTCTATCGAGTGTTTGTATTACCTGATGCAAAGTTCTGTTTTGATTTAATAAAAATTGATGTTATCATTTAAAATCTGGTAATTTCTTATCACAAAGTCACTACCCAGACTACATACTGATGGGGGACAAAGTATCATGTCTCATCTGTGTGTAAATGTCATCAGTGCCATTTAAGAGAAAATAATTGGCAAATTCTCTGGCATGTTTACGATATATTGGATTGGTTTTATTTTATCGCTTCAGTTTTAATTTTCAAATATAGAGGAGTGCCACCTTCAACCCAAACATTAACACAAAAAACATTAACTGAACAATGGAGAAAAGAAAACGATATATCAAATATATACATGAATAAGAAACATTTACAGTAGTTCAGCTGTAATGTGCAGAGTAATCAAAGTAAATTCAGAATAAGGCTTAAAAGTCTCAGTCTTTCTTATTTTAAGCTAAAGAGCTAACCCTAACAAGTTATTGGGCTTGTTAACACATCAACTAACAGTTAGACAGTGGTAATATATGTTTTAACTGGCCTATAATGGGAACAGCGTTGCACTCAGTGGGAGCAGTGATGCTTTGGACTGAAGGATGCTGCAGGTCAGGAGTAAGTTTGGTGGTTGAGATACGAAGGACATCACAGAGATGCTGTCGCTCATTTTGGTTCTCAACCTGCTTTTGTTCAGAGTTAACAAATGTTTGCTCACATGTTGACCCGAACAGACTCATCATTCTTTGTGCGTGGCGTCTCATCAGAGGAAACTTTTCCAAGCTCCGGTAGAAGTCGGGGAGGGAGAGAAGCTGATGTTGATTCTTCAGGGAATTATCGTATTTAATTATTATTATATAAGTTCTAGTTGCAGACTCTCTTAAACTTATTCTGCATTAATCAGCTCGATTTCTTTCTCAATGATAGAAAACTCTTGGAAGTGCTGACTGAATTCTGTGATGAGACGTGACATGAGATGAGAGACGTGATCACAGACACATATTTCCCCTTGTTCTCAGAAAGCTTGGCCTTTGGAAAAGCACATTGGATTTCGGACAGCGTGGGGAAGTGCGCAACATTGAAGTTGCGTAGTTGTGTCTCAAAGAGTCGGAGCTTCACACAGAATGCTTTCATGTGCGCAGTCGGCTCTTGTTCAGCGTTGAGATGACCAGTAAGATCAACTAAACAGGTCTGCCAAACATGGAGGGTCACTGAGCTCATGAAGAGGTCGCTCCTTCTCTTTCAAAAACAGATCGATGTCTGATCTCAGGGAATAAACCCGCTGCAGCACGAAGCCAGTGACTCAGCCAGCGCACATCAGAACTGTGGAGCACGTCCCCGTATTCAGCATCGACATCAGACAGGGAAGCTTTAAATTCTCTGGGGTAAAGTCCTCGTGCTCGACTTATGTTGTTCCCTTTAGACTCCTTAGACCAAGCAGCTCTAACACAAAAGTTATCATCAACTCCCCGCAAAAACAATGAACAGCTGTGCGGTGTCCGTCGCATCTGTGCTCTCATCACACGCAATCAGTAAAAGTCTAAAGCACAAGCTTTATCTGACACGTGATGTTTTAAGTTAGATGACAAGTCAAAACTGTGTTTCTGTGTTAGAACTAAGACGTACAAAACATTCAAGCGCAAGTTTCTATCTGGGACATATTCCATTAGACTCTTAGAAATTGCTGCGGGCCAATTAAAAATGGACCAAGGGCCGTAGTTTGGACAACCCTGGTCTACAGATTCAACAAACTGTTGTCCACCTACACAGTCTCTCACACATGCACCACATTCAGGCACACATGCACACACACATTTTCTGTACCCAATCCTCCACCCACACAGATCAGCTGTGCATGACTTAAACACACATCCTGACATGCTGCGTCTCTTCATGTCTGATTGTAAATGATTACGTTACGTACTTTATATTTTTCTAGAGAACTGTATGTCACTAAATTCAAAGGACATTCTTATATATATATTCATATATATGATGTGAATGGTTGCTAGAGCTACACAATGCCTGTTCTCAGACTCTGCATTTCCATATCTGAAAAGCAATTAGATTCAAAAGTGCAAATTAATTTCTTGAGCAGTGGCACCGGTTTAGAAACTTCCATGAAGCACGGCTCGCGGCAGACACAAGAAAATTGTTCTAGTGTTGAATTAACATCAGTGGCTTTGATCAGGAGTGTCACTTTAATATGCTACCAGCCATGAGAAAAGGCTTTTCTTTAAAGCAAAATTGCCTCAGGGTTGTCGAAGTAGAATAGATGTTTGATGTGGGATGTGTGACTAGAAAAGAGCAGCGGACGCTGAGGGTAGTCTTGCTGACTCCAGGTGATTTATCAAAGCATACTGCCGGCCAAATTCACACACACATACAGACACTTGGTGGGAGAGGATGCAATGCATGACTCATTTTTGGATTGAGAGACAAGCCGGTGGGTGCCAAGGAAGTTCTTGTGTTGTGTATCACGTCTGTGTGTGTGCGTGTGTGTGTGTGTGTGTGTTGGAGGGTTACTTAGAGGGGTAAGTCCTTGCCATCTGTCCACACTGAGAGTCGTGAAGATGACGCTGCCAAGTCAGGCAGGAAAGCAGCGAGAGGTCTGTGTGTGCCGTCACACTCCCACATGAAACACTCACATCAACTGACACAAGCACATACAGAGTCGCCTGCTCCTCAGCTTCCAGCGACATTAGCGGAGATGGACTCTCTTTATTTTTTTTATGGGAATAATGCTTGCAAGTGGGTGTACTTTGATTATGGGCTCTTAAATGCAGCCCTAACAACCACTTTGTAGGTGAAGCACTTCTGTGTTAGTCTTCACATTGTGTTCATCTACTGAGAGAATCACCAGCAGCAGAGAGAAATGATTGAATAGTCTGATCAGAATAATAATAATAATATTAATAACTTCTCACACCTGCAATTGTCACCTTGAGAAATAACTCACAATGTTGTTAATTTACAGTGGTGAGAAGTATGTGAAATGTGTCTTTACGGTACCAATAGCTGTATAACAGGTTGCATAAAGTGTTTTCATACCGCAAAGGGAAAGAGACAGTTTGTTCAGTTTTGTTTATTCCTCCTGGAGAACTTACAATGACTATAAATACTGTGTGCTGCCTGCCACTTTAAAGACTGCAGTGCGGGGACATAAATAAAAAGGACAAGAGTTGTGTACACTCATAACACGCGTCCTATATTTGAAGTAAAGCTGTTTTGTAAGTTCTGGAACTCAATGATCACATATAAAGTGAGCTGAATAAAGACAGATGGCAGATGGACCATCATATTTCTGGAATAAAAGGTATTTTGTTTTCTCTCAGTGTGTACTTGAAATATGTTATACCTCCATTTCATACCACTCTGGTTTTAAAGGTGTTGATCTAAATCCACAAAATAAAAAAGTATCGCAAACCTGTGAACAAATCTGGAACCAACAGAAATATAATTGGGCTTAACACACAAAAACAAACATTCTCATCCTTGTATGTTTTCAATGTTTGATAATGAATCTGCATGTACACAGCCCATGACCCTGTGTTACAAGCTGCTATAGAGGGTCACACTGTCTTGGTACATACATTACATCTGCAATTAATAATCATCTTGCATATGCAGACCTTCACTCAAGCTGAAACCTAAAGAGAAAGACGAGATCCACATCTATTCTCACATGGCAGTTCATTAACACCTATTGGACCCACTCAGGACCCTGCCGTGTCTTGATAGTCCAAGCAATTATTTAAATTAATTCACATGACCTTTTAAAAGCTATAGTTAGACTGGAAACTTCATTGGCATCGGTGCGTGTTTGCATTTGCATGTGGTCTCTGACACGGTGAATGGCGTCTTCTAATAACCACTTGGCCTTTCTGTGTTCATGCTGATTAAACAGGACCTCAGGTGAAGAAGTCCATCAAGTAAATTCACCCTCATCAAATATGAACGCTGCCACAATCCAATTATCTTTGCCCTTCTCTGCTCCCCACCTGTGTTATCCATCTATCTGCCTTAACCTTCCTCCTCTATTGTTCTCCTCTGAACTCTCATCTTCTTCACTGCTTGCACCCTCTCCTGCGAACCTCATCACTTCCCTCCTTTTCTCCCACTTTCTGTTTCTTGCTCCATCTCTGCTGCTCAGATAGGCAGTGAGTGGAAACCTCCAAGATAACACACACAAGTAATGACTCTTCAGCTGGGGGGGGGGGAGGGGAACAACATGATTATTTCTTTGTGGAGAATGCAGGATCATTTCCTCTGACCAAATGCAAAAAGAAATGTAATAATGGCACGCAGAGGAGGAAAGCAAAGTAATGCTGGATCTTACGATGAAACGTACAGCGTCTCGTCTGAGCAGTTTTGTGCAGTGACAAATCCGCTTTAACTGGATTTAAATTAAATTGCGTGTCTTTTTGAAGCAAAGGTTATCATCCTCACTGCTCGCAGAACAATTACTTCTCCACGACATTTCCGAGCAGCCAAAATTAAAAGCTGACTTGGTTTTAAATTTCTTTTTCTGCATTGTTAATCTTTTAGAACCTTTCACACAAGAGTGCAAGTCATTTGAGAAGTGTATTGAGTGTAATATGAGCAGTAAGAGTGGGTGGAATAAAGCGTTTTAATAATCACACTTTTTGTAACCTTGTGCGATATTAGACTGATGAATCATATCCTCCCTCCTCCAGTCGAGTGGCCGACCTGCAATACAGCCGAGACCAGCGGGCAGTGTGCCAGGGACAAAACTGCCTTCCCATCCTGCCTGAGAAACTTCATTAACGTTGTGGAGAGAGTGTGTGAGTGTGTGTGTGTGTGTGTGTGTGTGTGTGTATGTGTGTTTTACAGCATCTGACTCTGGGTGCTAAAAAGTGGAAACTTTCTGGTTGTTTTACCCTTTGAGCTCAGGTAAGATTTAAGGTCTGGGGAAAATACGACAGGTGTGAATTTTAGCGTAAGTTAAGATAAAGGCGAGGATTTAAGGGCTCAGTGTGATCAGGTGACACCTTTACCTGTCACTGACGTCAAGCTGTAGCACTACTTTCTGTAAATTCAATTCCAAAGCCAGCAGGTTACCAGAAGGCCTTTGAATGTCTCTCATTTACTACCATCTCTGAGTCTGCAATGTTTTTACAGATCTCCTCTTGTCCCCTTCGAGCTCTAGCTTTCATTTCCTTCTTCAGAATCAACTCTATGACGATCGCATCCTCTTTAAATGCTGGCAGTCTCAAACTCATTCTCTGGACGAGAATAAATAGATATGCCTGGCACTTTGCTATTTCAGTGGTCATTCACATAGAGATCCTCCCATATGAACCACAATAGGTTTGGAGATGCATTAAAATGCCATGCACGGCAACATCTATTTGGTAAAATGTAGTTTTAATGGCACGGCAGAGTGGAGTGGTTCAAACCTCAGTCCTGCTGAGGATGCATTTGAATAAATGACTCTGTTTGGAAAGCAGCTTTTAGTTTCTGGAATTGTCTTATTTTGCATTTGTGAAATTAATGTGATGTGATGTACAGCATGCGGAACTATTTGATTAATTACATTTATTAGAGCTCCTTGCTTTGTATTTGTAGCAACTGAGCCACACGTGGGAACGATGAGCAGACTACTTCTGTATACAGTGTACCATTCACAGCAATCCATCTAATAGTTGTTGAAACATTTTACTCAGAACCACAGGTGTAGATTTCGTGATGGCACTGGAAGAGAGTTCAGAAGATCACCAACGTCATTCGGATTCATCTTCTGGGCACAATGAACGTCGATACAGAATGTCAATCCATTTTCTTTTCACCAAAGGAGGAGGTAGACCGGAGGACAGACCGTATTCCCTTGTGCCACACTGATATCATGGCTAATTATACATACACGTGTCACCTCACTTTGAGCAGAATCATCTGACCTTTTGTAACCCCAGCAGAAACTCAGTGAGAGCCAGAAGGCAGAGCAAGGTTGAGGGCAGAGTACTTACGCGGTCATCTTCAACATGTATTAAAATGACAGTACATGAAGGTGATGAGAAGAGCTTTCGTTAAAGGAATAATCTAATATCCTAGAAAGGCTTAATTGACACTAATTGCTTCACTTTTGAGTTTCCAGACTTGTGAAATCAGTGGAAATAAAAAATACTGGCAGCTTTTAATTATTTCATGAAATCTGCAAGGAAGGATGTAAAGTATTTTAAAAAGTACTCATGCTGCACTTCTGCTTTATGCATTCTTCTAAACTCATATTTGTAAATCTAATATACAGTGAGTAAAGCAATACTGATTTCATGACAAGAAAAACCAGGGAGACAAAATAGTTTTTCCATGATTCTTTATATACAAAAACAATATACATAGTGTGGACGCAGCAGGAGCTGTTTTGGGAATATATGACATTATCCTATGACTTCACAGATCAATAAAAAAGAAAAAGAAATCAATGTCTTTAAAGTTGAGAGGGTTTATATTGTGACTGACACTCGTGAATCTCCAACAAATCACGATTACTGTGGATTTCACAGGATCAAGAAAAGATGACACGTTGAAGATTAAAGGCTTCGGGTCGACAGCGGCAGCAGTTTCATCACGGCTCCGATTTGATGTTGTGGAAGTGACAAAGGAAGCCGCAAGCACCGTTACAAGAGCAGACATCCTCAAATGTAAACATTTTACTTTAGTAAATCTGCAATCTAACAGCAGCTGCCGGGAAAAGCAAGTGTCAAAATGCTAAAACTGGAAACTTTGTTTAATCTAATGGCAGGAATTGTTTGTTAGCTTGTTTTCACATATTCAACACCATCGACGGCGTAAAGAAATGTGGGCTGTGTTGCAGCTTTTCTTTGCGTCTCAGAAGATTTATTGTGTTTTATTTGTACAGTTCCAAACAAGATGAGATGAAACAGACTGCAGCCATAAAAAGATTCTCCAGGACTCGCTCCTTGTGATTAATACTGACTGGTTATGACTTAACAGTAAACACCATCTGTCAAAACTCTTCCACAAACTCGACTGCTCTGACGAGACGAAACACGTGTTGCAGAGAAACACTTAAATAAAGAAGTGGTGACAGTCCACACCTTTATTATAAAGTCACCTGAGTATTAAAACAGATACCACAAAGCTTCCTAAAGGTTTAACCTCTCTATGTAGCATTTATAAGCAGTATTCAAACACTTTATAAATGCTTTTTAAAACACACTATTACGTAGTTGTAAGAAAATATAAAGACGTTTACGAATATATTATATTTTATAAAGTATTTTCCTGATTATTTAACAGTTGTGGATGCTTAATGATAAGGACTTAAAGTTTACATATATACATTATAAAACACTAAAACCTGCAATAACTCCTAAATAATGAGCAGAAACTCGCTATAAAGCTGATATTTTTATGTAGGTTCATCATTGCGAGCGACCTCCATCACACCGTCACGTGATCGTTATACAAATGTGGTGATAAAAAGTCTTCATATCTGCTTACAGCTACATAACCATCCACTCATCATCACTATATACTGCTTATAAATGCTAACTAGGCTTAAGATCAAATAAATAAATGATTAACTTTCCTACGGCGATGCAAGCAGCACATTCATTTTACTCCACCATGACGGCATCGAAGCTGTTCCACCAAGTAAGACTTTTCATTTGTGCATTTAAAATGTTTAAGTGTGCATTGCATTATATTCAGCTTTATACAAGCTATCTTTTGGCTGTTTTTTTATGCCTTTATTATATAGTATAGCTGAAGAGAGACAGGAAAGGCGGACCACATGCAGCAAAGATCTGCAGGTCGGATTCGACCCTGGGCCGCCGCTGTAAGGACTTAGTACATGGGGAAATATGGAATTCACACTATGTGCACCCGATCACTCGTATAAAACGCAACTGATTTATATACTGTGCTTTAACCAATGTAGTTAGAATTTCAAGTTACATCCTGTTTGCTTCTTCCTACTTTGTGCAAGGTGACCTATGGTTATCTGAAGAAATAAATCAAAAGTGAAGCCCAGAACGGATTATAAATGGCTTTTAAACTGAGTCTTCATCCATCAAATACTTACTGCATTGCACCTGCTGACTTCAGTTACAGTGAAGGCTGCAACAGAATATGAAATAAGCAGCGAGAGATTCACCATGATCTTTGTAATGGCTTGTCCATGATCTATTTAAGGAAACAGGTTCTCAATGTGCTGCGCAGAAACAGCACGGTCGTTATTATTATCGGGGGGGGGGGGGGGGGGGGGGGTAATAACAAAATAAGACGACTAAAATCGGAGCTTTAAAACATTTACATGTTCAATTGTATCGTATTGGTCGTAAAATGGATTTCAATGTATGCACATGCTCGATATACATTATGTACAAAAGAATCAATATATATATAACGACAGACATCGACATGAATACTGTTGTTTTTCCATCGCTGTACATGATTTCATGTTGCAACATTCAGAAGCACAAAGAATAATTGTGTCCTTTTCAGTTACTATTTGTGAGAATGACGAAGGATGTCGAGGTTGGCGCTCCATTATGAGAACACGAGCCTTTGGACGTCAGCGAGCTCGATCACTTTCCTTTCTGTGTTTCTCCTTTGACTTTTGGGAGCTTTCTTTCACATTCACACAAAAACTAATCACTACAGACGGATCACCTTTGCATTTTGCATTAACATACATCTCTTGGAGCAGGAAATCTATAAATGCACCAAAGATGAGCAGTGATCCAACGTTATTAACAAAGCATAAATCTAAACACTACATTTCTGTGTGTCTGCACATTTAGACAATGAGTGGAGTTACTCTGTCATCTGTATTTAATCTCCTTACATTACAAATCAATCCAGACGTATGGAAGTCTTTCCACGAGAGCACTGGGATATAAAATGGGCCAGGAAATAAATTGTGATGTCACCGGCTGAAATTATAAATCGATTATGAAAATAGTTCCCGTTTAAGTTTTGTAAAATCGAGTGTATTTCCCAGAAAGTTAAACAATACCTTTAAATTCTCAGCTTTAAAAGAGAATTCTGTTCATATAACTGTCCATCACATCTCTGGATTCAAGGTGCATGTTAGGGCAAGGTGTAAAAAGGACCACTCGTCAGCAAATCTCTCCTCGCGTATCCATCATGGGCAGACAGATTAAACGTTGGGAGGAAATGGAAAATAAAGTACTTTGACTTCTTCGAAGAAACTCTCAGTGCCTGTTCTCTTTTCATGAAACCGTCGAAGGAAGCCAAACAACATCTGAACTTTCAAATAAGAAGGCTAACGTACAATCAGACTCACGCTTTCTCTTTGCTACCGAGGCACTCGGAGTGAGAGCTCCAGCCAGAAACTGAAGGCAAAGCTTGGAAAGTCGATCTAATATCAAGTCCGGCACTTTGTGTTCGGAGGTTTGCACTGAATAACTCAACACAAGATATATGACGGTACATGATCATCATGTATCATCAGGAGGAGCGCTGAGGGATTACAGCTGGCTGGAATTGGAGCGATTTCCATCGCACCTCGCTGTCAGGGCCTCCGGTGCCCAGCGACCCTTCAGCTTCAGCAGTTATAAATATAACACCTACATCTACATCTACATACACATCTTCTCCCTCACAGTATATAACTCTGATGATGTAATGCCCTCTAGTGGCACTATACTTTAAATATGTCTAAAAATGAACTGCAGTATTTCAGATTGAGCTCCGAGAGGCACATCAGAGCAAACTGCCTCCCCTCTGATCTATGACATAGGCTCTGACATCAGCACACAACCGTCCAATCACTGCCCTTTCCTGTACTAGAGGGACGCTCGTATGTGGCCATTTGGCTGTTTATGACAAAGCATACCTTGGCAAGTACACGCTTTAGTACAATTAAGTAACTGCTAAGAGGTTCTCCCTGTAACCTGCCACGACAAGGCCTGAAGTGAACCAAAGACAACAAACAAAGCACATCATAAACCAGCAGGTTCTGGGCATCTACAATAAATAATCTAATGAGAGCGCTATACACACACACACACACAACTGTTCTGACTAGAGATATGTGCAAATGTTTCACTGGTGTCCATGGATGGCCAGGGACCTTAAGACACACCTGTAGCTGTCACTATAGAGAGAAATACATATCATCAGGCGCAGGAGGATCCCAAAGCAAATTGGACTGAGCTGTGTACTGAGGCTGCTGGGAGCTGTGGACCGGAGAGCTTGTGCTGCTGACGTCCAGCTGGCAGTGAGAGCACTTACGGCCGATGGAATCTGAAAGAGAAACAAACACAGTCTTAGTTATGAAAATACAACACACACACACACACACATCATTTAACAGAAAATCCCATGTGTTGCTCTTCTGTAGTCGCTGTCACTGCAGAGCAAACAGCATGGTGTAGGGTTGCATCAAATTTGTTTTCATAAATGAAGAGTTCGTTGAATTTCGCGCCAACCTTTTTAGTTTTTGACGGACCTAAACCACATCCAGAGAGCGACCTTTTAGCAGGTGCTTAATAGAGCAAATTATATTCAGAGCTAAATTAGATTTAGCACACTGTTTTTTCATGCTGTAATACATTCAATTATCTACTGCTGCTACGATTTGATCCGATATGAATCTTCACCAGGCACAAACACACTCCTGGAACATCTGCCTTTCAAAAAATGAATTTAGAGTCACCTTAAACTGCAGTTAATCGCTTTAGAGAATGGAAATGGTTTCATGTAACGATGCTTTTGGAGTGTTTTTGTGCTGAAGATGATTGATCTAAATGCTGCAGGAACAAATAAAAGGTAATATTGTTTTCACAAGTTATTATGGAATACAGAAGATAGAGGTAAGATTAAACTTTATTAATCCCGGGGGGAAGTTTCTGTGCAGCAGTTGCAATACAACGTGGGAAGAGTGCAACGTGAAAGTTCTTATTAATATATTTTCATTAAAAGGTGCATTAGTTAGGACTTAATTCCTCTGTCCAGCAATACAATATAAAACCATGCCACACAGATCTAATGACATATGAGAGCGTTAACTTCAACTTTATTGGCAATCAATGCCTGAGGCTAATGAGCTGGAGTCGACCCAGGTGTGTATATCATCATGATTTTAATGTTAGTGGAAATGTCTTGGGAGGATCAGAGTAATATAAATATTGATCAATGTGAGCTAATAAAAAAAACTGGATTTACGGTGATTAATTACTAATAAAGCGCAAGTTATCGTCACGCTTGGCTGAATGGCGGAGGTCATCGACCGCCTGCGTACCTGGTGAACTGTTTGCTGTCTTCATGAACGGCCATCTCTCGGCTCTTAAACTCATTCAGCTCCTTACGGATAGCAGCCTGCGGGGCAGAACACACACACACACACACACACACACACACACACGTTGATAAAAATGCACCTAGCAGGACAAGGCCACCTGTTTTCACACACACACACACACACACACACACACACACACACACACACACACACACACACACACACACACACACACACACACACACACACACACACACACACACACACACACACACACACACACATGCACGCGCACGCAGCTGTGTTTTCTAATCTAATCACATCTAGCCTGTGGCGTCTCATTTGGACTTTTTAAACTTTCCATAAAACTGTGCAGCTGCAGTCTTCCCTTCAGGGAACTACCCACAATGCATAGTGTTATGTTGTAACATTGACCGTTTTAAATAAGTAGAACAATGCACACATGAACATAAACACAGAACATGTGCATTGTTCCTTATTCTCTCAGGATTATGTTGATAATATGTAGGATTATTGTAAACTCATTAAACTCTATATGGAACATTAGTCTTGCATTCGACTGGCCACAGAAACCCCTCAGGTCACGTGAACACTGCCTCTCTCCTCATGCAACATGTGTGCCACCTCTTGCACGTGTCACTTGTACTGGTTATGCAAATTAAAGTCTGTGAGGGTTCAGAGTTCAGGAGGTGTATGGTCTGTGATTTCTGTATGTTGTGTAGTTCTAAACATCAACAGCAGAGGGCAGGCTTGACGTATAAACTGCCTGCCGACTCCCCCTGAGGGCCCTTCTCCTCCTATGATCAAAAGTATATAGTGTGTACTTTTCCTCTTGGGTATTTCATGTTAATCTTACACATGTTTAGAGTATGCAACACAGAATAGTATCAGGTCTAACATTATAAAAAGAAACAAGTAGACAACCTATAAAATAATATTTTTTCTTTTTTTAAAATCAAGTTATTAAAAATGCACCTTGTCAGCGGGAGTAAGCCGTGTCCAGGGTTTGTCGGCGCGACGATCATAATCCTTGGCGTCCGTTACCTCCACATACTCGTTAAAACACAGGATCCTGCGAGCGACAAGCTCTGCCACTGTAGGCCTCACGCTCAGCTGCACGCACAAACACACGCGTCACAATTCAGGAAGGATTTCTTTTTTAGTTGTAAGTTATATTAAAGTCTAATATCTGTATATGCGTATGTTTCATTGTGTTATTGTAGCCTGTACTGATCATTCTAAAGGTTTCGTGGAGGAAAGTGTTGAGAGAGAGAGCGAGAGACATGTTTCAGTTCCATATGTGTCCACTAGATGGGCTGATCTCTCTGCACAAAGCATCTTTTCTGCAAAACATATTAGCAGCTAAATATAGACCCTGTCTGTCCCATCTGTCCTCTCTTTTATTTATTTATTTATTTATTTATTTATTTATTTATTTATTTATTTATTTATTTATTTATATATATATATATATATATATATATATATATATATATATATATATATATATATATATATATATATATATATATATATATATATATATATATATATATATATATATATATATATATATATATATATATGTGTGTATATGTGTATATGTGTGTATATGTGTGTGTGTGTGGTGTTTACAGTACCTTTCTGGAGAGTCTCCTTTTAATCTCTTGCTTGGCTTCTTGCTCCTCGGCTTCATTCTTTTCTGCATGCAGAGAATCAACAGAGTCACTTCACACCTCCATTACTGAGTCTGCTGCAAGCTTCTGCTCCTATTTATAACAGCAAGATGCGCTTTGCCATTTAAAAGCATTTCCATCCATGGCTGCAAAGCGTTGTGATTGCTTTTACGTAAACAACAGCTAAAGGGATATTTATGTCCTTTGATTTCTTCTAGAGACAGAATAAATCATGTGAATTGAATCTATAATGCATTCTCTCTCGTGGCTTTTTCATGGATATATAATATACACTGTACACTCACATTCGCTCGCTTAATGCAGATTCAGCCATGAAGACATGGCTGAATCTGCTAAAGTTCAAACCAAGCATCGGAATGGGGGAGAAAGATGATTCGAAAATGTGGACATGGCACGGTTGTTGGTGGCAGACTGGGCGGTTTGTGTATTTCAGAAACTGCTGATCTACTGGGATTCTCACGCACAACCATCTCTAAAGGTTTACAGAGAATAATGTCTAGTTAGCGGCAGCTCTGTGGGTTAAAATGAGGTCAGAGGAGCAGGTCAGACTGGTTTGAGCTGATAGAAAGACAACAGTACCTCAAATCACAATCTCGTTTCAACCGAGGTCTGCAGAAGAGCCTTGTATCATCCGGCCTTGTATCAAGGGTTCAGGCTGCTGGATCGTGGTGGTGTTGGGGTTATTTTCTGGGCACACTTTGTACCAGCTGAGCGTTGTTAAAACAGTCACAGCCGACCTGAGTATTGTCGCTGACCATGTCCATCCCTTTATAAGCAGTGTACCCATCTTCTGATGGCTACTTCCTGCAGGATGAGACGTCATGAATCTCAAATCATCTCAAACTGCTGTCTTGACCACGAGAATGAGTTGGCTGTACTCTAATGGCTTCCAGCGCTCAATCCAGCGGAGCACCTTTGGGATGTGGTGGAACGGGAGATCGTGGATGTGCAGCTGGCAGATGTGCAGCAGGTGCCATCATGTGGACCAAAATCTATGAGGAAGCACCTTTTTGAATGTATGCAACGAAGCATTAACGCAGTTCTGAAGGCAAAAGGGTACCTGCAACGTGAACCTAAATCAATCTTTTATTAATGTGGTGTACGAGTCTATAAACTGTAAAATAATATCAGGAGTTCAGGAGACACACGGCTTCTGATAGACAGTAACTTATAATTTAGACAGACAGAAGATGGTATCTGCCGATCTGTTGCTACCACACAACACCTGCTTTAATCTGGATCTATTGTCTTTCTTTAGTTTCTGCACAGTCTATTGCAGGATGTCGCTCGCTTTCAAGCGTGAGAGATCAGACACAGGCCACATGTTGTGTCAGTGCTTAATATCTCTACCTTTGTTTAAAGTTGAAGTTTCTAAACATCATGATAATCAGTTTGAAAGTGTTTTTCAGAAACTCACGCCTGAGGATGTTTCTCTGCTCCAGCTCCTCTGTGCTGGGTCTTTGGCTCAGGCGCCTACAAGGAGCGGATAAGAAATCATTTAAACATTACACTGACTTCAGACAAACAACATGAATTATCACAGTAAGACTTGTTTTACACCCCTTTCTTGTTCCTCAGGCTGTTTGCCACCAGTCCTTTCTGCCTCATCTGGTAGAAAAAGCCAAACTAAACTTCAGCACAGATTTGTACTGTGCATCATTTGTACCAGCCGCCTACAACTACAACATAAAACAATTAACAGTTTCTGTTATTACCCAAAAGCTCTGCCAAATCTACGATTACGTTCACACCTATTTTCACAGCATGCTGAGCGTGGGAGTGTGTACCTGACCAGATTGGAGCCTATCTTCTGGCGGAGCTCATGTCTCTCAATTATGGAGCTCCGCGGCAGAATGTTTTTCTCCTCCAGGTCCGCCATGCTGGGTCTGTTCCCCAGCTTGATGTTCAGGGTGTCTCGTCGGCGGATCTTAATAGCCAGAGCGCCTGGAACAGAAACGCAACATGGAGAAATAGTCACATGCTTCTTAGGGCCTTGAAACAACCTGCGTGGACAATTGACATGCCACCGCAGTTATAGCGTTTACAAAATAAATATTCTTAATGAAATGCCTCCGACAACCTGCACATCATCACGTCACAGGTGATGTGCAGTCACGAGGAGCTTCTCTAAAGTGTTTGCACAAGTTCTGCAGGCGTTGTCCTATTTTATGATGCGTTACAAAAATAATGCCGTACTGGTTGTGTACTCGTCTTCCTCCTCGTCTTCCTCCTCATCGCGGTACAGGATTGGTCCGTCGGAGTCAGAGTCGCTAGTTTGGCTGTATCTCGGCCTATCAGGGATCACCGTCACCTCGGCGTGCTCCGTGTTCACACTGAGGCCCTGTGGCCTCTCAGCGGGGCCCTCTGCAGACCTGCAGGACACACACACACACACACACACACACACACACACACACACACACACACACACACACACACACACACACACACACACACACACACACACACACACACACACACACACACACACACACACACACACACACACACACACAGAAGTATAAGAAACGGCTTACAAAGTCGACGAACACGAGGCATGTCACACCATCTCTCGTGTCTCGCTACATTTTTACCTCGGGCTGTTCTCCACAGCAGACTCTTTTTCTCCGTTCTTCTTTTCTTCTTCTCTTCCCTCCCCTCCCGTTCCCGTGTCTCCCTCTGTAAAGGAAGTGTCCTCTGTAGTATTGTTGATGTGGAGAGACTGGACAGTGGGTTCAGGAGCCATACCCTTGTGGGTCCCACCAGCAGTCGAGGCATTGGAAGCAGATTTGTGCTCTAGAGCAGCTTGAGAAGCCGGAGTGTCCTCTGTGGTATTGCCTGAGACTTTAGATGAGGCAGGCTTCGTGTCTGAGGAAAGGGGTGAGCATTTTAACTCCGCAGGCTGTCTACGAGTCTCTGCGGGGGGCTTTTGAGGTACGGAGGAAGAGGTGGGAGTGTTTGGTTTCTGGTTGGTCCTTGCATTGGTCCCTTCATTCTGCTTTGCATCGTCCTTAGACGCACGAGAACGAGAGGTGGAGGCGGGGGCGGGGGCGGTTTTTGTTGTGAATCCCGTCTTCTTTGGCTGGGAGCATTTGGCTAAGGGGAGCAAGAGAAAGAGACTTGTTTGAAAAACTTGCACTGTAGCAAACAAGTCATGGGAGAAAATATAAAAGGAAGTGATTCACAGAAAAATATGCATGCTGTAGCTTTCATTCAGTATGTACGGTACGGCTGCAACTAATGATGCTTTTATTATTAGAATATGCGTTTCTAATCTAATCTGCAACAAATATAGATTACCTATAATAACAATGTCAGTGTGAAGCAGCCTTCATTTAAACTCGTTATTAAAACACTGAAGAAACAACATTCGTCCCACTTCCCCAATAACTAAACACAGAAGTCTTCAGAAAAAGACTGCATGAACATCACATGTAATATTCTGGTTCTGTGCTGCTTAGATCCACCAAGCTGCAAGTTACACACACACACACACACACACACACACACACACACACACACACACACACACACACACACACACACACACACACACACACACACACACACACACACACACACACACACACACACACACACACACACACACACACACACACACACACACACACACACACACACACGATGATCATGCCCTAGCATCAATCAAAATCACAGGAGCTTGACGGAGTTTATGTTATGAGGTGCAATGCTACACTGACCTCAGTCTCTCAGTCACACACACACACACACACACACACACACACAGTTTCACTTCTTCTTTCTCAGAAACAGATCACTTCTACAGTTTACTCACTTGAGTGGACACCACCAAGAGGGAGAGACGGCGGAATACTATTTTGCATTTGATCAACAATTCATCAAATACATGAGGGAGTTTATGGGACGCCAGGGTTTACAGCTGCAGACGTATTCATTCCCTTCAAACTGTGATACAAGCACATTGTCCATGCAGGGAGGCACGCAGGCAAGAACATTGACAAGCAAACGGGCTTCAGTCCCAACTAGCTGAACTTACCAATCACGCGACTAGTGTTGTTAGTGCTCCGCGGGTTAGCTTTAGCTTGAGTGGATGAGCCTGTCTTGCCTGTGGTTTTAGCAGTCTTTTTAGTCCCTGAAGCACCTTCTCTGTGCTTGGCTGTGGCTGCAGCGCCACCCGCAGGTTTAGAAGAGGCGGGCAGAGTGGCACTTTGCTGTTTTTGTTTTTGAACGTCTCGAGGTCGCACCTGCTTTGCCCGGGTGAGGGGTTTAGTAACGCACCTCTCTGAGCAGATCAGTGGAAGCAGGAAGGTGTTTAGAGGTTAAAATAGGGATTAAAGGCAAGACAAAAGATGCACAAATTGACATTCAAAGAAAGAGATGATGAAAGATTGGAGGCGAGTTGGACAGAGCTGATGATGAGAGACTATTTGATGGCTTGGGCAGGCAGCTTGTATTTACAATTGTATTGAAATGAATAATGAATAATGTATAAGGCTTAGGATATTGCAGATAAGCTGTACACATTAACCTTCCCCATCCTCCACTATGAAGGCATGTGTGTTCTCTTACTGTATTAGCGCTGTTTGTTGCCTTTGCCTTTCTGATTATTGACGAATGAACAAACAAATGGCTCCGAGTTCAATGCTAACAGGGTTGAGATGAGAGCAGCACAACACTTAAGCAGCATCAGGCACAAGAACAGTGGCCTGTCTCCCGAGAGGCAGGGAGGCATTAGGAGATGGCTACTGCTCTGTTTAGACTGTGAATGCCTGCTGCAGGCTGATATAATGGGAATATCTATTTGAACACATTAGACCCTGCAAGAGATCCCACAGAGGATTCAATGTCAGCTGGAAAACTGCTGCCGGCCGGTACAAATGCTTTCCACAAGAGAGTCGAAGACTTCAAAGCAACCAAAAAAACTGCAACAGTTAGTTCAAGCATATAAATCATTATCTTTGTTATCTACTGGACCACTGATATAACTGTTTATACAGAATATCAATGTTCTATAAAACATCTATAAAATTGGAGCATTTTTAGCTTGAGGCGTAAAATATGTTCATGACCTTTTAAACTGGAGAGAAAGAGTCTCTTTGTAACTCTTTTCTCGTCTTTTTATATTTTTATATTACCCTCCGACTATCTTTGTCCTTCTCTGTGTAGGTTTATTCAACAAACATCAATATCTCTGTGGTGGCTTTCACATTGTGTCATTTATGCTTAATCCAAAGTGTTGTTAGCCAACCAAGAACAAGCTCAACATCTAAACAGTATGAAAGGTGAGAAACTGTCATCCAAAGCCTCGATCCAAACGTTAGGGACTCCAATTAGCCCTAGATGACAGGCCACAGAATAACAAAAGCTCATGTTGGACACAGTTACTCCAGAAGTCACCTGTTTTGTCCTCGGTGCTGACGGGTCCGCTGGCCTGTTCCTCCAGCGCCGTTTCTGGAGACTCAATGTCAACTTTGACCTCTTCCGATGTCACACTAGAGGTGGCGTGGCCATTCTGATTTTCACTTCTGATTGTTTCCTCTAGAAGAGATTAAAAGAAACAGTTTGCAGCGTCACTGAAATTTGTTTCTCAGAGATGTTTAGTTCCTTGAATGCCGTTGAACTCAGAGGTCAAACTTTTGAGTTCTGCTTTTACTGGCAACAAGCGAATGTAATCAGATTGGAGAAAGCAGAACTTTAAAGTTCAGAGGACAGTGCAACAGTTGTATAATGACAATAAAGCTGAACATTGAACCTTGGATAAGTGCCAAGAAATAAATGTGAAGCATGTGAAGCATGTGCATGAATGAACAAACCTTGGTCAGCGATGAGAACTCCTTTTTTGATGAGCTCCTCCCGCGTTTGTCTGGTGGAGATTTTTCTCTCTAGAACTGGAAGAACAACGAGATCGAAGGCCTTTAATGTCGTCTTTTAGCTCCAGCAATACATTTACACATAATTCTACAAAAGCATTGCACAACAGCTACTTTCCTCTTCTTATTGCTAAATCGTTTCCGCGCGTGACAGCAACACATATCGAGTCATAGATGAGGAACTAAGCCAATTCTGTCATCCTGCTGCAAACCAACTGTTGTTTTACTCACAAACAGCTTGGAAAGGAATCAATCTGCATGTTCACAGAGACATAAAATAATTAATCCTTCTTCAAGCAAATAATCTGCAACTAATAAGATAATCGTTTCCTGATTTTAACTTCTCAAATGTGATAATTTGGTGCTTTTCTTCGTCATACTTGACAGTACACTGAATATCTTTGTGTTTTGGACAGATGGTTAGATTAAAAATAGGAAACTGAAGAGCTGTGGGAAATAGAAGTGGGCATTTTTAACTATTTTCTGACATTTGCTAGATTGTCAGAAAAGAGTCATTAGATGCAGCCCTACATACTAAACTAAGATTGGTTTCGTAGACTCCATTAAATCATGGACTGAACAACGGCCAGACGATGTCAAACGCTCCAAAACAATGTCCCTTTAAATTCCCCAGCCAACACTTCAGGATGAAACCTTTCACTCTTTTGCTTTTAAAGCTCCTCTGAGAGCAACACCGATCCTGTTCACACTTAATGATCAGAATAAATCCAAAAATGCAAGCCATAATGTTGTATAGACACTTAATTGGGGAGAGCAAATCATCACCTGTTTGTACAATGCCATTAAAATACACACACAAATGCAAACACATACACACACACACGACGTCCTACCTTTGGAAAGATCCTGGAACTTGTCGCTGGTCTTCTTCTTCCTCCACTTCCAGGGTTTGAACAGTTTACCTATAGATGAGAGCTTGCCTCTCTGCTGCCGTGACGCAGGTGCATTCTGGGTATTGGTGGCGCTGTTCACCACAACGTCACAGCTGGCCAGTGATGATGATTTCTCCAACCCATCAACTGCAAGATACATATGCAGGAATACAAAAATATATCAGAACAGCATCATGGTGCAAACACATGCATGGACTACAGTTCTCTCGATGCACCAGATGTCTTGTGGAGATAAATACACATCACATAAATAAAACAACATGATGTATTCTGTTAACAGCTAGTGCTGGACTTAAATGTGTTCGGGAACACTAGGTCCAGATTCTTATCAAGCAAACAAAGCCTTCTTTTTACTAGTTCATACTGCTACACACTGGCTACACACTGGCTACACACTGGCTACACACTGGCTACACACTGGCTACACGCCATTATTGGATGAAACGTGGGCGAAATCACAGGGTAACTCATGATACACTGGTATCAGGATATCCTGCCCACATTGCTATTAAAAGGTACCAATGAGTCTTTTATGTACTACAAGAATAAAAGAAAGATATAATACAATAAGAAGAAACATATTTCTGCAAAACAAATCTGGACTTTTTTCCAATAATTGTTCAACTGAAACTGAGAATTAACCTCTTTGGTTAAACTGCTCAATGATTATAGACATTCAATATGCGCCGTTTCATCGTGTCATGGACCATTTCGCCATACATTGCTGCATTAATCACTTGTTTCACTCAGATTTCAACAGCTAAGCATGAATATTATTTCTAACTTTGTCTCTGTGCCGTATTTGCAGTGTGTGTCTGCTTGTGTGTCTTGGCTAGATCCCTGTCCTTCCACAACTCCTCCTCTTCCTGTTGAAAGATTAGAAGTCCTGTGAACCCTCTGGAAGACTGCAGATGGTGTGTGTGTGTGTGTGTGTGTGTGTGTGTGTGTGTGTGTGTGTGTGTGTGTGTGTGTGTGTGTGTGTGTGTGTGGAAAGAGGAAACAGAGGTGGTGTGCGATTCCTCAGATTCAAGTAGAGAAAGCTTTTTGTTTTTTCAGCTACATATTAGCCACTGCTGAAACGCTCAAGCCTCCTGACTGAAGGGAGCCCAGCAGGGATCAAAAGTTTAGAATCTCTTTGTACAAAAACTTTATGTCATTTTCCCCTGAATCTCGTAGTTTGTGCCCTTGAATTACTAAAAGTGAATTCCCTTTAAAGATGGTCAAGTTATTGTAGCAGCGAGAAAGTGAAGTTTGAGTCTGTGGCTGGCTCCTGAAGTCTGCTGTATTTGTGTGTGTGTGTGTGTGTGTGTGTGTGTACGGTAATGTTCCAAGATTTGATTTGGCAGATATAACAAATATTGTACATTTAATTAAAATACCGAAGGAAAATAAAATTCAATTGTTGCGCCTGTTAGAATAAGAACTACAACACTGTCAATGGTGTGTGTGTGTGTGTGTGTGTATAAATATCTTATGTATATGTTGGCTACCTCTTAGACATGCTGATACTCTCTTCAACAAACACACACATTTTTATAATCCATGAAAATATCAGAGCGAGATGGTAGAAGGGGTTTAATTCACGCTTGCTTCACGAGCCAGTCAGATGTTTGCTGTGGCAGCTGACGATGTTTAAAGACGTAAAGACCAACTGATCTCCGCACATGTCCGTCTTAATATCTACTGACAGAAACATAATAAAGGCTAGGTTGAAAAGGCAACAGTGCTGTGTTTTATCAATTCCATTTAAGAGGCTTATGCAGCAACAAAGTCAGCAGAAGAACAGCTGAAAACACACTCAGCAAAGTTCGGCCGGATGATCCAGATGTTTAGCACATTTATGAGGAATTATTAGTCAGTTGAACTCCAGGAAATGAAAAACATAATGTTAAATCTGTCATTTTATCTGCTCAATTGAAAACAATCAATATCCTTTTGATTGGTTGGCTCTCACCAGCTGACATGTTGATGCCAAGACGAGATTTTGTCGACCATCTGGAGCTCATTATACTTCACTGATGGACATGAGCTGAAAGTGTATGAGCATAAACTGCCTCAGACTGCTGATGGCAGATCAATGTGTTGTTTCAGTAAGCGCATCCTGTATTATATCAAATATAAAAGTTAAAGTTTAATGCATTTGGTGGTCTGCAGGAGAGCTATGTTTTCAAGAAACAGATGTCTCATCAGACAAAATTGTAAAGTGGGGCTCAAATAATGAAAAGCAGTACTAGGGCTGTCCGGGACTAAAGACATTTTTAGTTGACTCATACAATTTTGTGGACTAATCTAGTTGTGCCTAGTTGATTTAATGGAGTTTTTTTTAAAGAATCATGCTGAATCATCACTATAACTCTTGTGTTTACCATGTGCTCATATGTTTCTTGGAAAAAGCATAAAAAATGACTTATCGACTAAGACTGAACCAAAGAAGAGGCAGCCCTAAGTCATACTAACAGCAGCATGTTCACTTTGTTAAAGTATTTATCTCAACATAACAACACTATCCAGGTACGATTGCTCTCCACAGGATTTGCTCACTTTATGACAGACTGCTGAGGGATGTCGCAAAACAGCATCTACATACACAACAGGGCAATTTAAAAGCACACAAACCAAGAGAGAAGACATGGAAACGTGCAGTGCAGAGCCCAGTACATGCTCTCCCCAGACACCAATGTAATTCTCTCTCTCTCGCGCACACGCGCACACGCACACACACACACACACACACAGAGTCATTTCCTGTTCCTGTGTTGATATCAAATGGCAACAATAGGTGCATTTCAGCAGCTGCTTTGTGCAGCTAATGATGGGAAAAATCAGTAACAGAGATTATCATCACCATTAGCCAAACTATAAAACCTCTAGTGGGAACCACATAGGGACAATGGATGGACTCATTACTTGCAGAGCAGAGAAGGGAGAAAGAAGAGATAGGAAAGAGAAACATGGAGAGGATCCAAAGAAAGATTATTGTTGACTTTAATAGGAAAAGAGAAAGAAAGAGATGGTAAAAGTGAACTGACAGTCTGCTGGAGATGATGGGTGGTTAGCAGAAACAGAGATCTGCTTCGTCTCTTTCTGAACCCGTCATCATATTGGTAATTATCACTATTTAAACCGGACAATGTTTAGCTCCTTTGCTATTTCTTTTAGGTATTCTATAAGAATAAATAAGTACTTTAAGAATAAGGGAAGATTTTACACCGATACATGTCATGTAATACAGGAAATAGATATTTTCCTAAGCCTACCTTCCTATGACACACGCATGCAGTGCAGGAAACAATCTCACAGAAGAGCAACTTAACGCTTAATCATCACATTACTTTGCTTTTATGTTCAGACATATCAAAATGGAAGCAATAAGAATCAGAATCACCGTACGTACATTCAACAATTACAACTGCCGTGTCAGTCAAGTGATGCCATTGGGCCCAAAAATAAATTGTCCCATTGACTTACATTTGTAGAGCAGCTGAAAATCAGAGGAACTTAAAAAAAAAAAAGCCGGCGTCCAACACTGTATCCAGTTCTCTTTATACATCCGCCGTTAGATGGATTGGTCAAAAAGGAAAAGGTTGGGAATATCAACATTTGTACGAAGAAAAACTCTATACAATTACAATATATTAGGGTAACACACTGAAATATGGACTTCCAGGGCCGCTGCCATTTCTGACAACTTTAGCAAACACATCAAAACATGTGAAGTCTGAGCTTTCAGAACATTTCCATTTACGAGGCTGCGAACGCCACATCAGGGAAGCATTCATGTGGACATTTTCCTTGTCAACACGGTAAACACATCCCAATATGAAGACACAACAAAAGGAAGTGACAGCTAAAGAAAGAACACAATATAGCTCAAGCCTGAGAAACACAAGCGTGTACTCTACAGTGTGTAGTACGACAGTAAGACAGATCCGTCCAAGAAAAGCAAAAGAATACCGACTACAGCTTTTTTTAATCACAGCAACGTGGCTCTAAACCACGTCAGATTAACTCGGGGATGTTATAACACATTACTGCTGCTGACTCGACTCCACGATTCCACACAGCATTTCACACCGAGACGTTTTATTTTCAGATGACTCGCGATGTCATGCTAGAAGGGCGAGTCAGGAATTGGATATATAGCAGCTGTGGAACCGAGTGGGATAATCAGAAACACAACTTGAGGCACGACAGACATCTCCACGTAATCATCGCACGTGATTTATGTGAAGCTTTTGTGCGAGCTTCACAAATGTAAGAAATAGATGTAATGTTAGGGTTAAACTGTCGATGTATTGTGACAAAGCCAGCATGGGGTTTTTTTTTTTGACGTTATAGCAGGAACATGTGTTGAGGGGAAAGGGAGAGGCTTCCTTCCTTCACTGCAAGTCACCGGGGAGGGAAGAACCAGACGTCACGAACAGAGGAAGAGGGATGGAGGGGGAGAGAAAGAGGCAAAGAGAGACATTCAGACGGAGAAAGAAGGGGAGAGGTGGAAATGTTGGAAAGAAGAGCGCAGAAACAGGGAAAGAAAGGAGAAAATAAGGCGAAAAGAGGTGTTGGATGAGAGCGGAGGGAGGGGTGAAACTGGGCTTTAGCTGATATTTTAACACTTGGGTCATTTCTTCCAAATCTTTCTCTAATGTAGGCCAGAGAAGCAAAGTACTGTTTAACTCATGATACTCACAGGACCTACTGTAGCAGCTTGGATTAGGCTACGTCAAGAGTAACAGACCCATAAAGAAAGCAAACAGGAAACTGCAGCTTTACTGTGTTTTAACGCACCGTCATAACTCATTAATGCTCAGAGGTTATCCGTTATGGTAATGATCTTTCGGTACGACTGACAGAATCACTTCACCTCTCCTGCTATTAGTACTGTAGATTCAGCATTTAAAGCACAACACAGCAGCATAATGTAACCCATAATGCAGCCATGCAGAGCATATAGATCATTATTACAGCCTCAGGTTCCTATGCATGTCGGCTTAAGTGTGCTACAAAACAGTCTGGGTTTTACTTTAAATGCTGACAGCGTCATAAAAAAAGTCCAGTTTTGTTTTCATCCGGAGTCCTTCCTGTGCCTCACTGCCTTAAAGCGTTCCCATAAAAAATGTTAACAAATGTGAAATGTTTACTTTTATAGCTCATGGACAGACAAGGGACTACAGAAAGGCAAAAAAAACAACACAAATTGTTAGTGTGGAGGTTCTCTCACACACACACACACACACACACACGCACACGCACGCTATTGTCGTCTCATGTTTGATCTTTTAAGGCTTTACACAATTGTTCCGCAGCAGCTGGAGTCATGGTTATGACAGTTGGGAAACTTCATTTGCTGAGGAAGACCATGTAATACGATCAAAAGCTCTAGAACGGATACAGAGCAGGCCATGTCGTTTTTTATCAGCTAGTAAAATTATGATTTTAAAAATTGGGAGATATCGCTTTAGACAGCGCTCACAAACCTTTCTTTTCCTTTCAAATCTTTAGGAAGAATAGTGTTCAACCTGGAAAATCTACACCAAGGAGGATTTGGAAGACACCGCGTGTTGTTTTTGTCTTTAAATATTCAACAGTTGTTAAACTTAGAGATGGGTTGAAGGTCGTGCTTCACAATCACGTGGTGCATATTGAATTGCTGTTGTTCTTTCACATCAGTCGGCTAATTGCAGTTAATTGCCTTGACTTTTTACTGCAGGTGTGAAAACACCCTCGACAGTGTCAAACCTACACGACAATTACAGGAACTGAGATTGAGATTAAGAATATAAATATATATATATATATATATATATATATATATATATATATATATATATATATATATATATATATATATATATATATAATATATATATATAATATATTATATATATATATATATATATAATATATATATATAATATATATATATAATATATTATATATATATATATATAATATATATATATATATATATATATATATATATATATATATAATATATATAATATAATATATATATAATATATTATATAATATATATATATATATAATATATAATATATATATATATATATAGAATACCAAATTAGAGTGTAATACAACTGTGACAACTAGACCTGAAACAATAATTACATTTATCAATTATTAAATTAACCAAATAAGTGTTAGACATTTGCTTTTCTTTCTCTCATGTGAAAGATGAAGATCATTAGGTTTTGACTTTTGGTCGGACAAAACAAGATATTTGAATAAATCATCTTGCGTTTGCCGAAATTTTGCCAAACATGTAAGCAATTAATCAATAAGGAGCATATAAATCGAGCCAATAAATATTTTCTGTAATTTCCATTTGCTGCCTTTCTTTATATCAGTGTAAACTAAATATTCTGGGATTTTGAAGTGTTGGTTGGACACAAAAAGGGATTACATCTTCACAGCATCTTCTGAGGGAAATGAGCAATTAGCTGCAGCCCTGGGGAGAGCTTCAGCACCTCTACACCTGGACACAATCCAAATGTTTAAACTATAATTAATGACATTTACAATGATAAGTAGGCCCTCTAGTTGACTTTGACATGATGTTGTCTTGACTGTGACTGAAATGTAAATCTGCACACAGCTAGACAGGCTTTAGGTAGCTCTCTGGCCAATCTCTGGTCTCTTGTAGGAAAACAAACTAAGCTGTTCATCTGGACTCATGTCAAACTGGTTGCTAAATACATAAACTCTCTAAACTAAACACTGCACTTCATTATCCAGCAGCAAAAATGCAACTATGTGGTTACACAACGCACTGTACCCTGCTTTAACAGGGACTATTTCACCAGTTTTACAGCAGTTGGGTAACACAAGCAGGGATACACTTAGAGCGAGACGTGATGCACGAGCGTTTGAACTCATTTAACACACTAAGTTAGCTCACTTCCTATTAGCATGAAACCATCTCGCGCTTTGTTTGTGTGGAGCTGGGGAGAAGTTACGATGAATTATCCGACACAAATGTTAAAAGATAGAAAGCATACATCCTGGATAAAGATAGCGGAATGTGTGTGTGTGTGAGAGAGACAACAGGGAGGCACGTACACACACACGTATGTACACGCGCACACACACTCACCGCTCGCAGACTGAGACACGGCAGACACAGCAGTCTGACCCATATTCAGCTTCTCCGGGCCGGACCGAGCCCCCCCGCCGAAATAAAACACCCTAGATCACGGCGTCCTATCGCTGCTTAAATCCTCTCCGCAGCCGCCGAGCGAGTTCATTTCATAAAAAAGTTTCAGACCGTGATGGCTGAGTCGCTGGAAACTTAGTTGTCGCTACTACGTCGTAACTTCCCCTCCCACCTCCTCCTCCTCCTGCGAGCAGCTGAAGAATGCCTCTCATTCCTCGGTGCAGATTAGAGGCGCTGCTGGGGTCAAAGGGTGAAGAGGTCTGACACCTCCAGCCACTACTTTACACACTGACCAAGACACAGTGATGGAGAAAAGAATCAGGATCTTTTACTTTAGTTAAACTACCAATAGTGCAATGTAAAGGTAGACTACTCCACTATAAGTAAAAGTCATGCATTCAAAATCAGTGGTGGAAAGTACCGAACTAGCCAACCACATGAACTCAGGTGTTGCCCACACTTGTAGAGGTATTTTTACTCCATTGCATTTTGAGTCCTGGTGTCTTAGTGTTTGGACATCTCGCCAAACACTGGCACATTTACAGAAAGGTTGAATAATATGTCCTTTTGAAAAAAAAATGTAATGTTGATTGCACAATGTAATGATTAATAATGACACCATCAGCGTTTAGATTGGTTCCCTAAACCTCACTTTTCACTATGCAATTAAAATTAAGGCTTGATTCACGAGACAACGCAAGTGTGTCAACCAAAACAGAAAGAGGTATAGCTATCCCAAAAGCGGAAATGGCGCAGTTACTGTAGAAAACAAAATGCAGTGAGTCCTGTGTTTTTGGTTGTTGCTCGTCTCTGAGGAAAACAGCGGCGCCAACAATAATACCAGTTGGAAACGCTATGGGGGAAGTTGAAAGGTTATCCGTTTCACATCTCAGATGGTTTTATTTAAATAACTGTTTGAGGCCCAAAGAGGTCAAATTATCCAATAATTAATAACAACAACAACTGTTGTAGCAGAACTTTTCTACGTTCCTTCTCCCATTAATGAGCTCACGACCCCTCAAATGTATCTCGTGACCTTTAGGAGGAGACTGACCCCTGGGTTGGAAACCACTGGACTAACTTACTTACAGTGAGTGTGCCGATTATCTATATTAGACTTTACTCCTTATCTCTTGAAACAGACGTAAGAGCTCTCACCACTTCTCACTGACAACTGTGGCAAACCAAGAGAAACACTCCTGCCCCAGATGGGAGTCGACTAGAGTGTAGAGAGAGAGAGAGAGAGAGAGAGAGATAGAGAGAGAGAGAGAGAGATAGAGAGAGAGAGAGAGACAGAGAGAGACAGAGAGAGACAGAGAGAGAGAGAGAGAGATAGAGAGAGAGAGATAGAGAGAGACAGAGAGACAGAGAGAGATAGAGAGACAGAGAGAGAGAGAGACAGGGAGAGATAGAGAGATAGAGACAGGGAGAGATAGAGAGAGAGACAGGGAGAGATAGAGAAGAGAGAGAGAGAGAGAGAGAGAGAGAGAGAGAGAGAGAGAGAGAGAGAGAGAGAGACAGAGAGAGAGAGAGAGACAGGGAGAGAGATAGAGAGAGATAGAGAGATAGAGAGAGATAGAGAGAGATAGAGAGAGATAGAGAGACAGGGAGAGAGAGAGAGTTTCATCTGTCACCATAGTGTCAGTTGAGGCCTTTCAGACAGCAGTGCACGACACACACACACACACACACACACACACACACACACACACACACACACACACACACACATCACCAAATTTGCCTGATCTGGGAGTGAAATTATTTTCCATTAAGGACAAGACTGCCATCTAGTGTTATCAACACCACTCAAACAACTAAACAATTTGCCTTTGAATAACTCTTTTTTATTCGTATTGTAAAGAATGTCACTATAATCCTCCTTTTCTCCCCTTAAAGCATGAAAAACAAATAACAGCCTAAGAAGCCACACACAGAGTTAGCGTGTGTATAATAACATAACAGCACATTCTTCCTCAGGATTGCTGTAATAGGAAAAAATAAAGCAACCAGTGAGTTAAAAAAAAAAAAAAAAAGTTGGCAAGTGTGGTGATTAAAACGAACAACATTTGTCTCCTGCAGCAGTGTGTGCAGACCGGAGCGGTTATATTTGTTTGCACAGCTTCACTCACCACCTCTCAATACAGTCACCTGACTCGTCTGCAATACATCATACGATTGGCTGCTTTGCTTTTTACATGATGCACTTAGAGTGTGGCCGACATTGACACATAAATACTCACCGTACTTGATCGCACAATATTTGACAGCCGGTTAAGAGCCTTTGCAAAGACACCAAAAAAACAACTTTTGTTGGTGGTATAAATTAATACAAGCCTTACACATTCACTCCTGGGAGCTGCCATGACGACGCAAGGAAGTCAGTAAAGAGGTGGAAGGATAACGTTTTATGTTCAGTGTGCGTTTCACCTGGCGTCAGGACACATTCCCCCCTTGGGGGGTTGGGGGTTGCACATTACAGTTCACACTCCATCTGCCTCAAAAACACTTTTATTGATGTGATCCATTCGATTATTGCACATAATGACACACAGACCCTAGAACCATAGCAAAGCTACAGAACCCTATTTATGGGTATTAATGTGCAGAAATGGAATATAAAGTTCAGAACTATTTTATTACAGGTCACCTTAGGTTCTCCGACGCATTTGGAAAGGGAGGGCTGAGCGGAGATGTATTGAGTTGCAATCTGTAACCTCACCGCTAGATGCCACTGAATCCTACAACCGGCTCCTTTAAAAAGGTAACTTTTAAACAACAAAATAATAATAGATGTTCCTTGGTGACCTGGTGACCAGAAGTCCATGTGGGAAAGAGACGGACCGACAGAGAGAGGTCGAGAAAGTCAAAGCTTTTTGATAGAAAACCCAAAGATAGAGATAATAGGTTGATCGTGAACATATTTCTGTTGATCCTCTTCAAACTCTGTATTCCTCTGCGTCACTTACTGATCAAACAGTCGCAGGGAAAAGCTCCCTCTGGATTGAGTTTAGATCAATCCAGAGGCTTTTACTGTAAATCTGTGCACGAATACAATATCCAACACGGCGATCTTTGGAGTTAAACTCAATGTCAAGAGGCTTTGAGTACGGGAGTTTGTATGTCAAGTGACACTTTTCAGGAATGGAGTCCTGTTTGTCCTGACACTAAATAACAGAGATCAACGGAGGGAGGCTGACCTTTTCATTGGCCGGAACAGAAAAAGTAAAGACAGGAGAGAAAGAGGAGGAGGAGGAGGAGGAGGAGGAGGAGGAGGAGGAGGAGGAGGAGGGCCAGAAGAAAGGAAAGGAGTCATCAAATATTAAGTAGTAGCCTCAGCGGAACAAGAGGGTAATAATTGTTTAAGTGCTACTTTTCAGAGCCTTTCTCCCCTCCCCTTGATTTATTTATTAAACTCAGCTACTGCCAGAGGACAGTGTCATAATATTGTCATAGCCAAAGGAGAGGGAATGTGTGTGTGTGTGTGTGTGTGTGTGTGTGTGTGTGTGTGTCATTAGTTTCCTGAAGAGCACTTTGATTACAAGTTGCCTATTATACACTTCCCTTACATACCTAGATCCAAACCTGTTTAAGTGTGTGATGTTCCACCAGCGGCTCTGTTATGGAGCAGCTGACCTTTATTAAGAGTTAGGGACCGGACATCTCTCCACTATACCAGTCTGTATCAAACTGTCATAACAGCCACATGTGAGTCAGCAATGACCAGGCTCACTTATACAAGCAAAGCAAGCTGAGCTGAGAGGTACTACTTCTTAGTTTATATTCTCAATCAGCTTCTTACCGTAGTTTCCATCCAAAATCTGCAACAGAATATTATTAAAATGTGTGTATGCTCATTTCGATACATCACAAATATTAAGAGTTCCATTGAGATAAACAGTCGGGTGTCATTAAACCATTGCAGAAGAAGAAGGTGCAACAAGATAACGTAAATAAAAGACGTGTTGCTTATTTAGTCATGAATATTTAATGTTTTCAGAGGCTTTAACGTGAAATTTCCTCCCAAAACAACCTCTGCTCTCGATAGTTCTGACTTTCTTTGATGTGTTTACACTGTGGACACCAAATATAAATCACTGACTGACATTTATCGCTCAGTTATCGTTGTTTGCAGAAATAAAACCACTTGTGGCTGCTAATAACAATCTAAAATTGTAACTTAATATTGCACGATGTAGTTTCTGCCACACGATCTGAAAGGAAGTCTGTATACAGCAACTAAAACTAACCAATATTCAATCATTCCTCCTTTCAAACACTCTCTCCACCTTCATTACCCTGCATATTCCTATTCAAAGGGCATTTACCTTTCATTGCAACGATGCAGTAGCGGTTACTGTCATTTTGCTTCCTCTTCACATTTGCCAGCCAGCTTGTCTGAAACCTAATCTCCTGTTTGTTGTATTCTATTTGGCACAACCCATAAGCCGCCATCACTGCTAAAATGTTGCCTGTATAAATCAATAGTTGACATCCTGCCAGACAGGCAGCCAGAGAGCTCGAGATAAAGCAAGCTCCGTAGGGACAGAGAAAGAGACAGAGACAGGGACAGAAAGAGCTGAGGAGTCTTAAATAATAATCACAGAATAAAGGCCACTCCAGAGGGAAACATTGAATATCAACATTAGTTTATGACTATTTCATAAAGAAAACACAAGGCAATGTCTGTGCTTTAGAAGTGTGTGACGTGAGGCCTTCGGAGGACAGTGACTGTGGAAACCAAGAGCAGCCTGCATTTATTCTCTACGCCTTCATATTAACTGTGTGAGGCCATGTCCGTACAGATTTACTGGAGTCAATTGCAAAACAATCAGACATGTTTGCTCAGTTGTGACATTATTACTCTATCAAGGCTCAACGTGGTTGATGATGCTTACCTTGGCCGACGTCCAGCTAGCTTTTACTGACGGAGGTTTGTTACCAGAGAGTGCCTCAAGAGGTCTGGGGCAGCACCGCAAGCTAACCTTTTTTTAGTTTTGGCAAATTCAAGCCATGTTTACAGCAACTGGTCGCAAGAACCACCAATGAAAGAGACACTCTTACTAATGTAATCCGTGAAAACGATACATAATTGAGCTATAAAGCCTCGCTGTAAGTTTTTACATTAACATTGAACGAACCTACCTGTCAAACAAGTAGATCCATCTGCTGAGCTGGTATGTTGTTTTGACAGGGGAAGTCTCACATCAAACGAAATGAGCGTGAGAGAGATGATCTGACATACCTTACAAAAAGCTGACAACGCATTTGTCCCTTCAACTGAAGTTAGGACTAATCTTCTTTTTCTCAAAGAGGGTAACTTCAGTCATGAGCTTCTATTAGACTGTGTACTCATTTACACGTGTAAAGTGTCTCCAGTTAGTGCAGACTGCCACATGCAAATGTAACTTACTTTAGTTAAGCCACATGCAAATGCGCACATTGAGCCTCAAGGAGAAATATTTTTTAATTTCTCTTATATTTTCTGTGAAGAGAAACAATAAGAGAAGTTAACTTCAGATGCATCAAAAGTTCTTAACTATCAGCATGATGAACACCACCTGATCATACACTGGAGGTGTGTGGCCGATTGTCTATTATTAGCAAAGGTAACTCCCCCTAAACAGTATATAAGGGTGCTGTGTCATGTGCAAATATTCTGATACATGCCCAAAACTTCATCAGTGGTTACATTAAGGCACTGTTAAATAAACTTAAACAAAGTAAACATGCGAGTGCTGTTACAGGGAAATCAAAAAGCATGTAAGGCATTCAGAATTTGAACGCACACATCATCCTCCGAGAGTTTTTGTAGTCTTATTTGAACCCACACATTAAATCCAATCATTATAACTACTCTTAAACATATAATGATCGAAATTTCATTTTCTGATATTCATTGTTTTATGATCCTCAAATTAAAAACGTATATTGTTGTACAATTGGCATCTTGGCACGAGCGCGTTCGACCACTCGTAAAATGTTCTCCTACCGAAGAGAAGAGCAAAAATAAGAAAACATTGGTGAATCCCAGAAGTCGATGGATGATAACAAAATAAGACCATATCTTGGATACAAACAGAAACTTAAGAGGACATTTGTTGGTATATTGCTTCCTGCATGAGGCCCGTTGTGTCGTCTCACCTTACGTTGTCTCCTGAATGCACATCTGTGCTCACAGCAGACGCCCACACACATGCATCACAGAACATGCATATGCAAGTGTGCACACTCACAGACGCAGCTTTGCATTGCAAAATGCCGTTTCACAAATTCACAACAACGGTAATTTGCCGTGTACCCATCCTGTACCAGGGCCACACCCCCATCAACACAGACAAAAGCGTACTCACAAAGGAACACAGATTAAAGTGGATCGATTGCTGTAAGCCTACCTGGGACAACAATAGAGAGAAACAAACGACTGGAGTCAAAGCATCATCTCGGCCCTAAATGTCCAGCTTTCTTTAGTACTACATAGCAACAGGGGCTTTTTGCCTATTAAACTCTGTGATATGTTATGACAACCCCTGCAAACAGTAATTAAACTATATTAGATAACAAAGTCCCGATATAGCCCGCCTGCCGTCCTTCAGATGAGTGTGACGCCAACCGATGCACCGAGGTGTCATTGTCATTTATTCTAATACGGCCAAGACGAGCCCACCTGGAGTTATAGGCCTTTATTTCCCTTGTAGAAATATTGAGAATAAAGTTACTGCCATACTATAATGCTATAATGCAACTGTGGGCAGACTTACTAAACCAGTAATTGCATTTTAAAGGTACGTCAACAATCATCATTGCCTCATAAGCATTGCCAAAGTGTCATCAGCAGAACTGGCCCTCACAGCAGAAGCCTGGTTAAGTGAAGATATAGGAAACCCTAATGTTATTAAGTGATCTACTTGCAGCATTAGCATCTTATTAATATTGCACAGTTCTGTTGCTTGTGTCTTTAAAGTAGTGTTCCTGTGCATAATGCGTGACTGTGTGTTGTTGTCATTGGTATATGGAGCATATCTAGTTAGATTTATGTAACAAGATAAAGAAGTATTAGACAAAGCCGCTCTGTTTCTCAGACACAGTGACAACAAAATGATCAATGGTCAGATGCTCATACAAATAAGCTCGTGTTACAAAACAGCCAAAGCTACTAATACTGGCTCATGTGAAAATGCACTATGAACCCTTTTAAAATGTGTTTGACTGAGTGGTTATCACACAGCTAACTTATGACTGAACATAGTAAGCAGGCTCGTTCATCGCTCACGTAATATAGGCTGAGGATTCGCAGCCTGTGTGTACACCTAACTCGTAAAGTAATAACATGTGACAGATAAATAAGGACCGTATGTGAAGAGAAGAAGAACAAGTGGTGGAAACAATCTCTCTCTGTGCCCACCATGCTTGTGGTACATTAACACAGACGCATAAAGTCAACGGACAACACAATCACAGAGGAAGAGAAAGATAAAGCTGATTATATAAGATGAGAACTCACCGTCATGTTCCATGACTTGACCCAGGGAATATTCACAGCAATGTGAATTGATCCTAGCCTCTTCCCGACACACCACCTCTCTGCCTCCCTCCCTCCCCTTACTGACTCCCCCTCCTCCCTGCCTCCCTTCTTCTCCCTCCCCTCCCTTTCTCTCCCTGTCTGTCTACTTCCTCTCTCCACTGTCTGCTCCTCACTCGCCCCTCCTCCCTCCATCCCTCCCTGCTGCCTCCCAAAGAGCATTAAAAGTTAATGTTTGTTTCCATCTCAGATCCTCATTCTCCCTCCCAATCTGTGCCTCCTCCTGCATTTATCTCCATCTCCCTGCTTGTCAAGTTGTTCCTCCTTCCTCTGGCTGCTGTGTGGCTCCACTCTCACCTCCCGTGTTGAGGTCCCAAAGTGACGGAATAAGGAGAAGATGCATCAAATAAGCAGGTAGCGTGCTGTACGTTTAGTGAGTTTACTTTTACTTTTCACTTTTCTTCATTTCTTCACTTTATTGCAGTCAGTTATCTTCAGCAGATATGAACAGACTTCACATTATCAATATGATAGTAAAGTGGTAAACAGAAGACATGATTATTTTATGTAATTCTGTCAATCCAGTGACATGTGACACGTCCACCTTCTGTGATGATATGGATGTTATAACGTCCTCGTCCTTTTTTACAATTGTTTATTTTACAGAAATGTCACAAAAATGCCTTTCACACGTTCCCAGAGCTCAAGATGAATTCTTTAAAATGTATGTTTAGTGAAATCAAAAGGTCAAAATGTAAAAAACTTTTTTACAAAGATATAAAACTGCAAAAAGTAATTAATGTCTATTTGAAATGATGGAATCAGAAAGAAAAAAAACATTTGTGAATAATTGATTCAACCTTAACTTATAAGGAATTCATACTGGAATACAAATATATATATATATATATATATATATATATATATATATATATATATATATATATATATATATATATATATATATATACACACACATATATATATATATATATACACACATATATACATATATTTACACTAATGCATCCTTTTTTTTTTTGCCTTGATTGTTTCTTAGTAACACAATATTCAATATTAAATAAGATTTGAAGCCACATTTTTAGGGTCTTCACAAACAAACTGCTGATTGGAGAGCACACCTGACCTCCATGGCGCCGCAGTGACGGCGCCATGAAAAAACAATGTAGATATTAAACCCATGGATCATAAAACACAGCATCAGTATTAATCACGACGCTAAATAAATCAATACACATCAACGCTGAGATAGACAGGAGAGATAGAAAGAACGAGGACGAAGAGGCATTCTGTTTTTTTCACACACACACACACACACACACACACACACACACACACACACACACACACACACACACACACACACACACACACACACACACTTGTGGTGCCTCAAGTGTTGTAAAGAGCCACTCAACACGTCACTAAATATGTCATCTGCATGCGAGTGACTGTGTGATGCTGGAGCTCACTCTGTAGCACCCGACTGCCATGTGTGTCTGTTTGTGCATCAAGCTGAAGCTCATTTTTAATTTCCTGTTCTTTATTAAATATATCTCTTCTGATACTAAAAGTTCCACCTGTGAAAAGAATAAGTGGAGCAGGACATTATAAAACACACTGATGGACTGAAGAGATGCAAATCTGTGTGTGACTGTGTATGTAAGCCAATGCAAACACAAGTGAACTGGACTGAGAGCAGACATGATGTCCACACAGCCATTATGTTATTGACTACATACGAGCTGCTACCATCATGCCCTGTGGTACAGCGCTCCTTTCCTCTCAGCAATCTATACACATTCTGGTTTTCCTCTTCTATTCCTTTTTCTCCATTTGTATCTTCTCCCTTATTCAGCTTAAATCTTATAATTCTTGTTTTTTTCCCATAATAATCTGTTTAATTGGCTTTTTTAATGAACCCAGCAATTGTAAAGTGTACATTTCCATCACGCACATACACTTATTGTGTGTACACAGCATTGTTCGAGGCCGTGCAGCGTAATATTAACATCCTGTCCGAGGCGTTTGAACAAATATTAATAGAGTTAAAGGCTTAGTGAGTAACCACACTGAGTTACTGATAGACAGGTGGGGGGGGGAGAGAAACAGAAAAGTGAGACTTTAACTTTAGTTGAATTCTCATGAAACGGTTTACAACAAGCGAGAAGAAAAACAACTGGCTCATCGACTCCAACAACACCCCCACACACACACACACACACACACACACACACACACACACACACACACACACACACACACACACACACACACACACACACACACACACACACACACACACACCAAAGTAGATGGAAAACATGCAGGTGTCAGTACCTCACGAGGTCAACTGGTATTTAAAAAGACCTCTTTTCTCACCGTTAAATGTGAGAACAACACATAGAGAACATCCAAAAACAGTGAGATTAGAAGAGAATGTGTTAAAATATACTTGTGTTCGGGAAGACTGAAGGGAGCCTAGGCAACACAAATTAGGACGCAGCTGTGTGTCATCAAGCAATCACCTTGATTATTGGATTACAGTCACCTGTGTAGGGTAGTACGCTTTATTAAAGAAGGGATTCAAGATGTAGGACATGAGAAAGCAGTTTACTTTTACATTTAGGATAAACAAAGACAATGCAACATAAACAAAACAGAAAGCCATATGTACCCTGAACACGTCCTTCTGCTCAGTGCGTAGTATATGACAATACAGGTTGCACACAACACATAGAACTAATACAGGCATTTTCTGATCTGACGCCCCCATCGGCACGATGACATCAGTTCCTCTGTTACACATCACTGTTAAAAACTAAATACGGTTTATGATCCGACGCCACTGTGGTTAAGGTCAGGTTCAGGCACAAACACGACTCGGTTAGAGTTAGGAAAACATTGTGGTTTGTGTTGAAATGACTTCATTAAAGTTAGGGGACCTTCGTTATTATGGTTACAATAATAGCCATGTGGTTAAAGTCAGGGAACGAGTACAATCGTGATTGAAAGAAACCGATGTTTACTGTGGTCGTGTCTAGATGTTAAACATCGCTTCGACCCGACCATCTAGACACGACCGTCAACGGTCAGTTGGAGAAAGGAAACGAAAGTCTCACGTGTTAAAGTCTGATGCGAGTCCGCTAGAAGGCTTTGTGACCTAAGCGTAAACATGTGTCGTGTTTTGGTCGCTGTTGGTCTTTGGGGGAGGACTGTCTCCCAGCAGGGTCATTAATGATGTCAAACCTTGAAATGAGTTTATTTTAGCGACCCTAACGACGAGGCTCTAGGGAAGGCAAGTCAGCTCCAGACTGAAGTATCTACTACATGGATTGGCACAAAAGCTTGCACAGAGATTCATAGTCTCCAAAGGATGAAGCCTTCCCATCAACTACTGAATGGATTGCCATGACATTGGTCAAACGTGTACATGTGCCACTCAGGATGATACCTCTAGTGATCCCTTAACTTTCCATCCAACACGTTATCATGCCAACACGTTAAACTAAGATGGTGTACATTATACTTGCTAAACATCAGCGCATCAGCGTTGTCATTATGAGCAAATGATCATGATGACATTAGCTTTAGTGCAAAGCAACACTTAAATACTGAAAGAAAACCTTAAGTAGAACTTTTTGGGTATGTCGGCGCTACAGTGGCTGAGGATGGACTGTGTGTGGGCAGTGAAGGAGGAAGGGCTGCTCCTGCTTCACAGTACATTTTAACAAGTAGTTATTGCAGACTAAAAGGGTCTAATCAATGTTATTTCGAGGAGAGTACCCACAAAGAGCAGAGTGTAGCATGCTGACACTCCTCTGTTGTCCTCTTCTTGTCTTCAGCCTTTCTTCTGTACTCTCCTCCTCCTTAATAATCCTGTCCATGCATCCCTTTTAGCCTCCTCTCCTCTCATCATTTCCCCATTGTTCCCATCAAACTGTCTCCTTTAATTTCAGCTCGTTTACTCTCTCCCCTCTCCTCTTTTTTGTACCCCTTATTGTTCTTAATACAACACTTCTTGGCCTCCCTATCCATTTTTCTCCTCTCTTTTTCATCCCTTGCTTCTGGTCTCTGCCTGTGTAATTACAAGAGCGATACAGCGCCCTTCCGGAAGACAACATGCTATTTACATCAGATTGCACAGAGCATCCTAGCCTACGCATTTCTGTCAAATAGATTTTTTCACAAACACACATGCACATGTGGGAGTGCAAATGTGTGTGCATTCTTATGCCTAATACACCTTATATTGGTGATAGAAAATAGAAATAAAATATATACCATCACTAGCTTATCACCCATTTCAGTAGCTGTTCTGGAGCTTTCGATCATATCACACGATCTTCCTCAGAAGATGATGCAATTGTAGTGAGATTGATTGAGATGAGATTCAGATCATGTAGAAAGTTAACCCAGCATGCTCTCCCTCGGTCCCCCGTGGCTGCTTTTGAAGCTTCACCCTGTCGGATGGATGTGAATAAAGTTGTATCGCCATATGTGTGAGGTGCCATTTTAATGCACATGGTTTTTCAGGATCTCTGTAAAAAAGGTGAATTAGCTCCCCCTGTTGCTTGAGTTACAAACAGTTCATGTTACTGAACATCACAACACAGTGTGTAGAGAAAAGTGATTTTGTGTGTGAACATGTCCAATTGTGAAATCTAAAACTAATTACAATACAAACATACTAAGAGGACTGTATATGAAGTATCTAAGAGTGTTTAACCTCAGGCTCTTACACAGTTCGAACTATGAAGCTCAAAATCCAAACAAAAAGACATAAACAACTTAGGACATCTAATTTCCTTTCTGCTCTACTCGATGATCATTTCCTGTCATTTCAACTTAACCATAAACACAGAACACTTCCTGTGGCAGCTGAAGATGAGCAAGATAACAGCAACATCTAATTTAGGTATTGCTGTAATGTTATAATAAATTCATCAGACTGCATAGCAAGACAGCCCCAATGGAAAAGCAGCAGCTTCTATCAATACTCTTCATGCCGGCAGTATAGAAGGTGTAGGTGTGTCAATTGTGGAAGCGCACGGCTGCAGGCTGAGTTCGAGGTTAAAAACTGAAGACAGGCCGATAGGAAGTGGTTCTAACCACAGAAGCAGTCGAAGCCTCAGGCTCAACAGCTAAAGGCTTCAGGCAGCAAAACTGTGACACTGACATTTAAGTAAGACGCTGAGAACGCAGAGTTGGTTACAAAGCCTGACAAAATATATATTTTCTTTTTACGCAACACTTTGACAGCCACACCTACAGAAAAAACACCAATGTCAAAGCTGTAACTTATTCATACACATTGTACAAATATAAGACATTGCATTATTGACCACACACTCTCTACTGCTTAAAGTGTATTAAAGCAGCTTTTGGCAGCATTTTCAACTTTTCAATATATAGTCAATTTGTTTATAATGTTGTACTTGTTTTAGTTTAACAAACAAGTAAACACATATGCAATATGTATAATAATGAATGAATAAATTATGAAACAAAGGACAACACCTTAAAGACATTGTAAATATAGGAAGGATAGAAGAAGAAAAACAAGTTTTGTGTGTCTTATTTGTGGCATCCAGCACAAAACGTAAATGTAAGAGAGGGGGGAAAGTTTCTCTGTGGAGGAGAGCATGAAGCAATACTGCTGCTGCATTAGTCATATAGAGATTAAGCTATCCAGGAGAAACTAGTATAACTTGCTACATCAAAAGAAATAAGCGCCATTTTATATTGATGATGAAAGACAGCGGTAGTTTAGTTCTAATGTCTCAGGTGAATAGGAATGTCATTTTAAAGAATATACAGCATCATATGGTTAAATTTGGTTAAAGTTATAGGTTGGCCTTGTAGTTTAGTTTTTGTGGTTTATCCTACCTGAGCGGGCTCCCCGGAGCCTGAACAGCATCCTGGAGCGAAATCCAGAGGTGTCACTATGAGAGCGGAACCTGGGGAGAGGCCATGGCAGAGAAAAATGCTTCATCTCCGGGTGTGTGTCCCCCTCCTCTTCCATGGTCGCCTCCTCTGTCAGACTCACAGTGTCAAGAAAAACCTCACATGAGCCTAGTTAACACCAGCAGGAGGCTGCGAACCACTCCTCCTCCTCCTCCTCCTCCTCCTCCTCCACTCACTCAAACTTTCTGCAGCTGACAAACTCTCTCTCTGTGTGTGTGTGTGTGTGTGTGTGTGTGTGTGTGTGTGTGTGTGTGTGTGTGTGTGTGTGTGTGTGTGTGTGCGTATGTGTGTGTGTATGCCCATTACCTCTGTATGACAGGTTTGAAGTTTGATCTGACTACAAAGTAAAAGGTAATAGTGGCTATGTGCCCATTATCTGACTGTTTATACGTTTGAGTGAAGGCTAAAATGTCACATTGGGCAATGCACTGCAGGATAGATGCATTAAAAAATATATAGCAATGGAAGGTTAACCTCACCTGTATGCATGAATTTGCATCACATTGCCAATTGCTGTCATTTTTGCTTTGCTTGCATGACACATCTATTTGTTTAATACATCCAGTAACTTTGACGTGTGTTAATTAATGTCAAGGCGTTATCTTCAGGAAGTGAGGTTCAGCTGTTCCCCAACAAAAAAATAAAATGTATTGAAGCATCTGCATGCAGGGCCTATAATCTCTGTAGGAATCTTTGAAATGCAACAGATACAGAGGAACAGCAGCAATAACAGGATGACGTTGTTATTATATAGATAGACAAAATATAAATGTGTGTTTGCATAGTGGATTTCCCAATAAATGTTACGCAATGACAAAATGTCAATGTAAGCTAACATTGAAGAAAAAAAAGCAGACCTACATGGCTGCAGCTTTTAAACGTTGGATGTCGCTAAATCACCACTCTGGTCAGAGGTTCTGCTCTCCTTATGTTGACACCAGTCTTTGGTTGACACCCAATGCTTGTCTCATACTTTACGCCTAGAAGTAATGAAAAGAAATGAGCTCCCACTCTGATCTCCTTTTCAGGGTACCAGAACTTTTTTAACTTTTGATGTTTGAATGTAGAAAATTGCAATCAATATTAGGCAGATGATTTCATCCAGGGCATATTTTAGGGTTCAAACCCCAAAGTGATAAAATGCTATTGCCTTTGTGCCGGTATGTTATTATTATTTGTTGTTGTGTGCCCCGGATCAAATCGGATGCCAGGAATGAGCTAGAAGCTTGAAACTTGACCCAATAACGCAGGAAATATGACTCCAATCTGCTACATGGTGGCGCTGTAATTAACACCCAAATAATGCCATTTTGGAAAGGTCACGCCTCTCATACAATAAATACGATTGACTTAAAATTGTGCACACAAATAAAGCCCCCTGGACAATAGGAGTCCCCAATGGTGAATGTTTTGCTTTGTGCGTATTGTGAAAAACAGTAGGCTAATATGAAAGTACTTTTAGATTTTGACTCTATCAGCACCACATATGGTATACAGCATGGCAGGACTGAGTTACACATTTCTAATATAAAGATTGGTCAAAAAGCGTGGCCGGCATCAATCAAAAAACTTTGCAGAGGGCGGGGCTTAGCTGGAAATTGGTCATAACTCAGGAACGATTTGTACAATAACCTCTGGACAACATTACAGACATACTCTGTGGGCAAGTATTAATCAAGAGGGTGCTTGTGGGTGTGGCCTATTTAGGATTATGTGCTATATTACGCATATTCTCAATTTGCTGTGAGCTGGATTGAGTTAGAGAAATTAAGCATGTCACCATAACTGGAAATTATGTCCTAATGTATCCCATAAAACACAAATGGCCTGATGGTGGCGCTATATTTATACTGTTGTTGGTTTGTACCCCTTATAGCAATAGCAGTTGTACTTTTTGTTCGCCTGAAAGGTTTGGACTCCCTATTGGCATGAATTCAAGCTGGCGTTCCCTGTGAGGTGGTAAACTACCAACAGGGTGTAACTATCATTGAGAACACTATAATTTATAAATATAAAATAACAGTTTTTACTCAAGTATTTTTTAAATGTACATATTTAGATCGGACTACTTTTAAGTAAATCAGAAAAAAAGTAAATTAAGATTGATCTGCTTTCTTAGTGATCTCAATAACTTTGGTATTCTAATCTTATATTTAAAAAAAAGTTTATGGTGGATTTAAAGGAATGTTTATTAACATACAATGTCGCTGTTAAACAAAGCAATACATAGATAAGATACATAGATATCAGAATTTATTACCTTACATAGTGGAGAGGACTTTGGAACTCAATCTAAAAACGTTTTAGCTGCAAATGTGAACATTTCATTCAAATAATTAACTAAGAATTACAACATTACTTTATATCCTGTGAGGGATGAGATTATGGGAGAGGGGGTACAGCCAGGACTACCACAGAGTGATCATCTTCGTTATATACCATCTCTGCTCCACACTCACTAGTCGCAGCAGCGCTGTCTGTCCTGGATCAGTGGAGATGGGCTGAGGCAGAGAGGACACGCGCAACAACATCGAGACCAACGGCCGTTAACTGTCGCCGTTACAGCAGGGAACACTCGGGTAAGATAACCCGTAACGTTTAACTAAAACAGTTTTAACTAATTACCGTAGCTTTGTTGTTTCGTACAGCTAAAGTTACCAGTTATATTGTACGGGACTAGCTAAAACGAGTCGCCAACGTTAGCTAGATTAGGTTATCGTGTATGACAAAACTTCTTGGCCATAACGTCAGATAACGTTAGCTAACAGTAAAGCGCTCTTGTTGTTAGCATGTTTAGCTACACATGAGTGCCAGTTCTTAGGTGGTAAATTATTGTAATGTTAGATAAGTCGTTTTACAAGTTTGTGGCGTGAAGAAACGTTAGCTAACCTGAGCTCCCAGTTAACTTCAGGCCAGAGTCGCTGATGCTGCTAACACAAATGTTGACGTTTTGTGGTAATCTGACGTGCCTAATGTTAGCTAGCTATAACGTTAGCTGTCTGTGATTGTAACGTTACATGTTATGTTAACGTTATCCTGCGTGGATATTTGAAGCTCGTTGTTTTTAAGTCTTAACCTGGTGGTAAGTCACAGTCAGTGTTACTAGTTACCTAGTGAGCATTTACATTTTGTTCCGCTCCGGAAATGCACACGAGCATATTGCTGTTGTAAACAGGACCCTGCATGACCGAGTAATTGTGAAGGCCAAAGCCTGTGCAACCTGCTGGCCTTATGTGCTGCTTTCAGAGCAAGCTTTACCAGAAATGACTCTTTCCACCTGAACTGGAATGACCTGTCCCACCTTTGACCTGTAGAGTGCCAATTAGTTAATCCCTAGATTGCTGCTTGCATTTATACCCGAGTGCTTTTTCTCATAGAAGATTTATTTTATTGGTCTTTCTAAAAACTAAATGCATAGTACTTCTGTAGTGCATAATGACATTTGATCTCCTCAACATCTAGATTTGTTAGTTCGGCATTAAAACACTTTCACTTTCTGCTCCACATTTTGTTTTACAGCTGTTGTGTTGGCTTTTGATGACACAGCAGGAGTATAACATCATGAAAAGAACATTTTGACCCTTCACTGGGATATCCAGCTGGTCCTTACTGTTGTTTTATGACGTGTTCTGTGTGACTAGTTGGCAGCCATGTGATGTGGACAAAGCCTTGCAGCAAATGTAAAGACTCATACTGAGTTTACTGTGGGAATGTTTGACCTAGAAAGAAGTCAACTAAAATCACACCGCCTTTTGTCCTTCTTTGAAGTTAGCCCTTAAATCTGGCTTATCTTTGCTGTTTTATGGTTCTAACTTAGCATATTTTCATTTATTTTGTTAGTCTGTCCCTTTCTCTTGTTCACTGTTACTCAGTCTTTTAACAGTATTACTTTCATCACGCAGGAAGCCCTGCTCCATAACCTCCCACTTGTGAAAAGACAGATGGAGTGCACATTTGTACACGAGTATCCTAGCAATGATTTGTTTTTTAGTTATCCTGGTGTTTGATTATTCAAACATCATATCCTGGCTTCAGAAACCCAGATGTAAAACCTAGACTACTCAAATAGAAACTGGGATACTGTGTGTATTTGTCCTCAACACAATGGATGGATAACACAAGTAATTAGTGTGGAAAAAATACCATCATAAAATCTAATAGTAATCTATACTCAACAATACATGTAAAAGTCTTACACTGTTATGCACTTAAATATTATTGTCAAACAAGATTGCATAAATTGTATTGTCAATCTCTTATTGAATTACTGTTGATACGATGAAGCCACATCCAGCACAGTGGTGAGCTTCATGCGGTCACGTCTATCAACCAGAAACCAAACTGGCTTCATTCCTTACCTGCCATTACTGTAATGGTGAGGAGTCAAAGACTTGCCTTGTCAATGATTGACGATCTGAAAACATGCATAATGTTATAATGTTGTATATATTCTTACTCATCATATTGTCATGGGTTGTTACTGTAGCAGGAATGAGTTGAGTTTAAAACATACAGGTTGTGTGAATTGGGGTAGCATTATAAAGTAGATATATCGGCCCGACCATGTTTTATTCCGGCGGATATAAGATGATTACAGATGGGCCTAAATTACTGTGTGTACATTTGACGACCACTAAGTAACCAAAAAATAGTTGTACAGAAATGCCAAAGATGATTTAGAAACTGTGTCTGAATGTTTGCCCAAGAAAATAATAGCAAAGCGACTGTTGAATGTTGGCCTAATATATATCCATCATAGTTTTAAAACTCTTAAATATCAGTAATATCAACCTCAACAATCCAGTATTGGTTTTTACTATAGTTAGCATACACATTTTCCCACAAGAACTTTGAAACTAGCCCACTGATTTACTTCTCATTGTTTTGTATTCTCTCCAACATCTATTCTGCATCACTGAAATGCATGAGCATGCATGCATAATAACTTGTGCACATCACCTCATTTATAGGATCACTAAACTCTCCACATAGACGTCTCTCATGCCCGCATCACAATCACTATTTGTCTAGGGTTGAGATAGTCGCCTCCTTTCTCGTGCCTGTGATGACTCGGGTAGATGTAGGGGCTAACTGACATGCTCTCAGCTCAGAGTCCATGCATAACAACCAGGCCTTTTGTCCCGGCTTTGCCCCCATCCACCCACACAGTCCCCATAATGTCCTGGAGAAAGAGCGTCTTTATCTTTGCTTTCCAAAGACTCATCTCAATCACATATTTTAGGCTCAGTCCAAAAGGACAGCAGCTTAAACAGGCTAATGTGACAATATGCCCACAGTAATGCTGCACCCACCCACACAAGGTTTGATATGAGTGCATTCACACTCGTAGGACTAAACAGATGTACTCTAATTATTTACTTTTTGGCTTATTTTCAAAGAGCTGTAGGTTTCAGGGGATGTGTCAGGTTCAATATTGCACATTCTCTCCTACGCAGTTCCTGAGGGTGTTTGTGTTGTTTCTTTGTGTCGAACATGGCTGAGCTCAGTGGCGTTTTAAAGAAAAGAAAATGCTTTTCCCCCTGCTCAATTGGGTGCTCAGCTGTGGAGGGAGGGCGGGGATAGAAGGGGCTGGCCAGAGGCTTGCCAAATCAGATGAGAGAGCAGTTGGGAGGAGATAGGCTGGAAAGTGAGAGAGGAGAGGACTGCAAAAGAAGAGGGAGAAAGAGAGCACGCCAGGCTGGGTGGAGAAGAGAGAGCGACAGTGTGTAGTGACTGTTTCAAGAGAAAAAAAGAGGGACACGGAGAGAGATTGGGTGAGGCTGATATAAGAGGATAAAGGCGGGGTTGTGGTTTGTGTCACATGATCCTCTGGCAGGCTGTAGCCTAGTGATCTCCAGGTGGCAGAGATACAGTAGAAACGGAGAGGGAGAGGGTTACGCTAGCAAGGCTCTCCACAAAGACGACTGAAGTTCTTCATTTACCCCTTTCCTCTTCACTTCTTCTCTGTCCTTCAGGAATTCTTCCCACTCCCGCTTCCCCCCCCCCCCCCCCACCCCTTTCCACTCCTGGCCTCAGCAGGCCAGGGAATGTCCCGGCAGCGAGATGCCTTACACGGACCGACAGAACCGCACTTGTGGCTTCCTGGACATAGAGGAGAGCGAGAGCAGTGGCAAGTTCCTGCGTCGTTACTTCATACTGGACACGCAGCAGGGAAGCTTGGTGTGGTTCATGGACAACCCGCAGGTAATTACACAGGGCTGTGTTAGCTTAGCTCTTAGCTTTATTTTTCATTAACAATTCCCCCAGGTGACTGCACAGGCTAATGTTTAATCATTTGTTGATGGAAAATTGACCAAATGTTCAGGCAACTGCATGCCAGCTAACGTTAGTTGGTGAACTGGGTGGATGATCAGCTCTCATGCAACTGCAGGGTTACTGCAGGCCACTTCTAGCTAAACTGTCGTCATTCATTATCAACACAAAACTAGATGCAGGCTAAATGTTTCCATCCATCGTCAGACAGCCAGACAAGGATGGGAGGGCTTGTACATTTATGTAATTCTAGCTGACGGCAATTTGGCCCATATTACAGGCCCAGGAGTAGGTCAGGGCTAATGGTGTGTTTGTGTTTTAGCTACCGGCAGACATTTGTGTAAATCGGTTCATCATAGGTAAAGTCTAAACCTGGGATGAGTTGTGTGGCTTCCACATGAGTCCATGTAGTGACCACTCATATTTACATTGACCACAGTTGTCATGAGGTTCTGCTCTACGACACTCGGTCTCACAGTTATTAAAGTGTCACTGTTCTCTTGGTTTGCTGTATTTTTCTAAGTGCACTGTTATATGAAGTATTCATAAATCATGTGGCGCAGGAGAAATGTTAAATAATTCAGCAAGTCCCTTTCTTTTTATAGATTGAAAAAGCTTAAATTTTAATGATGTTGAATCTGGATCCCGTAGTTTCAGAAGCACAGCAAGAAACTGAAATAAACGATCATGGAGTGCATTCAAAGTATACTGTACTTACTCTGTAATATTGACTTCCCCTCAGAACTTGACTTCACTCGCCCACCACTTCATATTCTGTTGTAAATCCCCAGCGAGGGCTCCTGCTAAATGGTTACTTTTGTTGTTGTTTTTCTCCCACAGAACCTGCCTGTTGGTACAGACTGTGTTGGCTCCCTCAAACTCACCTACATCTCTAAGGTAAGAATACATTACACCACTGAAGCTAATCTTACACCAACACGATACGATTATGCATAAATATAATTCATTTACAGTATTTGGTTGAACGGAGAAGCTAAACTGTGTGAGCTTTGTCCTCCTTTAGGTCAGCGATGCCACTAAGCTGAGGCCTAAGGCAGAATTCTGCTTCGGTAAGAAAACACAGATCGTCACCATCTCGCCATCTGTTTTTGCTCTCAGCATTAGGAATACTGATTTGACGGTTTACTGTAGGAGTAGAAAAATATAGACCTATTTAGAAAGAGTTCACTGTTATTTCCTAAGCTTTTTGAAGTGTAAACGGTGACCCAACAAGTCAAATAAATGTACATGTTGTTAAAGTAAAGAACTTGCCTGCAGTGCTTTGCTATCGTCAGCAGTGATGCTGGGATTAATCACATGTTGACTAAGATGAGTACACTTAATACAACCTAAGGGAGGAATGTTTGCTGTCCTGCTCTGCCCTCTCAACCTGGTTCAAGCACCGCTCTCCACATACCGTCTCCACCATTGACCACGCAGCCTCCTTCCACATTGTCTGTTTAGCCAACACACAAAGATGAAGGAGGCCACAGCAGTTGGTGATCTGAGTTTGTGGTGATCAGGTTGAACTATTTTAGTCTCGTTTGTGCCTCATTTTTTATTTGATTTCAGAACTATAATCAACCTGATGCATTTTTCTTGGATTATGTTTTTAAATCTGATGCTCAGCAATTAGACATTCCTCCTTGTCGTCTCGTCTGTTGTACTGGTACATCACATTACCGCCAACTAATGTTAATACATGCTCTGCAACATATTTAACCATAGGGTTAGCTCGAAAATAAGTAGTTTGTAAATGTTTGTTGTCCAACTAGTGAATCTTTTGCAACAAAGATATGTTTTTCATCTTGACTTTTGTCCTGGTCTTCTCACCCTGTGTCGTCAAGACAGGAATACTAAATGTTGCGTAAATATGAGCCATCATCTGGTCATTTAGCAGTCAACCTCTATTCCCTGTTATTGTTTACTAGCCCCTCTCCTCGTCTTCCATCTGCTTCAATACCAGGAAATAGTGCGTTGATTGCCGTGAGTGTGTCTGGCTGTGTGTGCGCACCAGTTGCCTTGTTGAGGTTTCGACAGGATGCCGGCATCCTAATCAGAACCTGATTCAGAGGCATATGAAGCTATTTTTAAACTGCCGTTTGTATGCCACATGTTTTGCTAATATCTTCCAGCAACTAGAAACGTACGGTGATGAAGTATTTAGAAAAGTTAGGAATTGCACTTACAGATGTGTTTACTGTAACAAAGTTTATGCTTGATTGCAGTCTGTGACTGATGATGGAAATGTGTCTGTTCTTTGTGTGTGGGGAGAGACACCCAGAGTGATGTGAACTTTGGTGCTCGGCTACATTTCTCAGCAGGACACAATGTTTCTTGTAACTATGAGTCACATCTGATGCCTCTCCTCCCAGATTTGTCTTCCCAGTGCCAAAGAGACTACTACAGTTTCACCACTACCAAGCAGTTTTACCTCCCCCAAACATACAGTGGACACATTTGAAGGTTGAATGAGACCAGACAGACACATTTATTTACAGAGAAATAAAAAAAAAAAAGAGAGCGAAGTCTTGCATGTGTCTAAAAGCTGGACCAAAGACGCAGAACAAGGAAGAATGATCCTCATTGTGCCACAGAGTTTGAGCTCCCAATGTCTTTTACAGCTCGCCCCCGCCAGATTTACCAGTCCAGCTTTAATGTAATTCATTCCCATGGTGTCGAAGGGAAATTGAGGAAACACAAGGATGGTTTGAGCTGCAGATTTCTGGCAGTGCGAGAAAGAATGAGAGACTTTGAGTTCTTTCAGCTCCTATATCCTGATCCATAGCTAATCAGCATTGGACCCAAACATTTCTTTGTGATTTTGAAAATGGGGTTTTCTCATGTTCACATGGGTGTGAAAATGTGAGAGAATATTTGGTGGGTTAGTCGGTAGCAATGGGCTTTTTTCCCCCCTTTGTCATGGTTAGAAGTGGGTAGGTGGTGGCAGACAGAGGCAGCTGGGTCATCATCGGCAGGGAGAGGGAATGCTGCTGTTACTGTGTGGGAGAGTCCCTTGGTCCAGTTGCTTTTCACTTCCAGAGAAATCCGTGGCTGCTGGCACTCATACTTTTTATACAAGAAAGGCCAAAAGTGCAATTAGTCAACACCCACTCCATAGTACTTCTTTGTACTGGCAGTGTGTGTTTCCATGTGATTCATATTAAACACAGAATGAATCGGATGATGTAGTGTAGAGAATGGAGTCTGACTTTGTCTGAATATACTTTCACTATTTTTATTGTTCCCACTGCTCTTTTTTTTATGATCTATTAGTCATCAATGCTGGGATGAGGAAGTTCTTCCTGCAGGCCAACGATCAGCAGGACCTCTGTGGACTGGGTCGACGCTCTCAATAAAGCCACCAAGATTACTGTAAGACACACGCCCACACACACACACACACACACACACACCACACACACACACACACACACAGATGAACAAAGTCCATACCTGAGTCATCTGTTCTGTTTGGCTCATGTTCTATCACTCTGAGATTTTGTTTCCCTCATGTAGAATTGAGTTAATGGACTTTCAAGAAACTAGATATGATTGAGTCAGAGCATGACTAACAGGATGCTGTATTGTTGAATAGAGTGCCGGGATAAAGGACCTTTCCCATTGTATTTCATGAGGCCTTAACCATTCAGAAAGGAAATGGATATTAAATGTGTTAAAGGCTTGTCAACGTCTGCATACATAGAAGTCTCGTACTGTATTTTAGCCATGGAGAAAGGAGCATTTTACACCCTGCAGCTGAAATACTCTAAATGTTTATTTTTCTGTTGAATGTGTTTTTAATAAATAGTTGTGTGTGTGTGTGTGTGTGTGTGTGGTGTGTGTGTGTGTGTGTGTTCCTAAGGTGCCAAAGTTGCCTGATGGGCAGCAGAATGCAGAGAACCAGAAGGCTTTGCCGGATGTATTAGGACCCAAGAAACAAGTCTCCTATAGGACAGAGATCTACGGAGGAGTCCCCATCGTCACCCAGACGCAGGTAAACATGACGCGCACATGTGCTTCACCACATGCTGTAATTACATGCAGAATGTATTCCAGTCAAAGATTGTGGACGCCTAGAGGGATTCATCTTTACATTTTCATCATCATTCATCACCAAGTCAATTTTAGAATCTGCTGCTTTTCTCAGTGTTATATCATTTGAAACTGATTATTAGTTTTGGACCAAAACAAGCATTTTGAAAACGTCACATTGGTCCCTGACAAAATACAATATCTCCGGTGTCCTTTACCTTTAAGCATGACAGTGGTGACGGTGCAGACAGAGCGGAGCGTGAGGCCATGCATCGCTCCCACAGCCAGCTGCCATACTTTCTGGGCAGGCCGACTCAGGAGCACACCGTCATCAAGTCAGGCTACTGCGTCAAGCAGGGAGCTGTGGTGAGTGTCTGCCGCGACTCATCACTTCATCAGTGCAACGACACACTTTCTGAAATGCACTGCGTTTAGCCTCCACGTGGACATGCGACGCAATTTACGATTAATGTCATCGTTACAATTAAAGTGTCATCCACAAACGATACACAGCGACTTCATGTGGGAGGGAATGTACAGTCTTGTGACTTGTGGAATGTCAGATGATTTCTGCTTGATTGTGATAAAGAGTTGCCAAAGGAAACATCTTTTCCCTTTTCCCCCAGATGAGGAACTGGAAAAGGCGATATTTCCTACTGGAAGAAAACTCGATGAGTTACTTCAAGTCAGATTTGGTAATTGACTTTGATTTAAGTGATGTTTTTAAGGAATGTGTTTATTGATGATGCATGTGGATTGGATTCAACCACGCAGTCTGAGGTAGAGTAACAGCAAACACACGGTCCCCGAGTTCTAACACGTCTTATCTGCAGTCTGTGGAATTTAATGCTTTCACTTCACTTGTCCTATCATGCCTTCTTACCTCCTGGCCCTTCTTACACACACATACACACAAACACAGAGACATACTGTCCTCATCCCATACCCTGTCCTTGTCCGGGTCTGCCCTTATTTGACAGCTCTATCCGTCTATTTGGCGATCAACAAGCCAAGGACACAGACTCTCTGTCTGCTGTATCAAAAAGGGAAAAGTTACAACCATCAGGGTTTTTAGTTTGGAGTCTGCTACTTCTAGATAAATGTTCACTGTCTTCTGTCCCTATGAAACAAATGATAATATTTGGCTTCTTTAAGTTTTATGAGCTGTTATTTTCTTGCCTTTAGGAGAAAGAACCTCTGAGAATGATCCCGCTGAAGGAAGTTCACAAAGTCCAGGAGTGCAAACAGAGGTATTTAACATGTCCCAACATTTTCCCATTGTACAAAAAAATGTCTTTTGTCCAGGAGGATGGTGTTTACCTTTCCTGATTTTAGATAAAGATATAGGCTTGTTTTTTTCCACTTTTGTTGCAGTGACATTATGATGAGAGATAATCTGTTTGAAGTCGTCACCACATCAAGGACGTTTTACATCCAGGTAGGATGTTTTCTGTGGTAAAAGGAATGTACGGCCGTTTCTCGTACATGTTCACAAACACTGTGATTGCCCTCTTGCTCGCCTCCACAGACCAAACTGCCTCACGCTCTCTGTCACTCACTGCTCTTTTGTCTCCACTAGGCGGACAGCCCAGAGGACATGCACAGCTGGATCAAGGCTGTCTCAGGGGCCATTGTGGCCCAGCGGGGGCCTGGGAGGTCTGCTGCCACAGTATGTATTTCACACTACACTACAACAGTGTCACCATAGTATCAAGGCATTACAGGTAGACTTAAATCTGACTTGAGTCACACATTTAGAGACCTCAAATGTACCCGTGGGAAAAGGGAAAAGACTTCGGACTTGACTTGCATGTGCAGAACTTGACATCAGGTGGTATGAGGAGTCAGGACTGTTCACTAGACTTGTTTGTGTTGTTATACTCATGTCATTTATAGCTCTCACGTGATCTCATACAGCAGCAAGCTACAGAGATGCTGAGAAACTACTTTGTGTCTCAAACAGATGCAGAGTAGCAGACGTTTTATGTTTATAGATGAGTTTGCCCTATGTTGTATAATTATTACTGTATAGTTCGAAAACAAGATTGATGAAGCTGTATTCTGCTCACGGTCTTGGAGAGCCGCAAGGAAATGATTATTGATTATTTTATACCTTTTTTTTATAGACTATTTTGCAGTGTTTAACTTGAACTTCGCACATCCTGTTTGATATTTTCCTCATCCCTTCTCGTCACCACCCAGCAGCAAAAAACAGATTTCTTTGTTTCTTTTTTTGGCCATGTTTATTAGACAATCAACAGATGACAGGAAATGAGGAGAGAGAGAGAGAGAGAGAGAGAGAGAGAAATGTCCCCAGATGGACGCAAACTGAGCATGTTTGGCGCCATAACCCCTGAGCCAGCAGGCACCCCTATGCTGATTTTTAACTGAAGTATGTAATCTGTACGTAAGATACGTAACTCGTCTGTCATCACCACCTACATGATGGACTGATGTAATCGCAGACCACAGATTCTGTGCAATAACATTGGCTGAGTTTTAAAACCACTTAATGAGTTTAATCAGCAGCCTACATGCATAGAGACAGGCAGCCAGACTGCAGCTGGAGAGAAGAGAGAAGGAAACCCGTTCCATAGTCCTGACTGCAGAGGAGAGCGTGTCCTCTGACGCAGTCGGTCCCTTCTGGTTCCCCTCTGCGCTGTCTGTTCCCTCTTTCTTCCCTCCTGTGTCTTTCTTTCTTTCTTGCTTGTTTTCCTCTCACCCCCCCCCCCCCCCTCTCTCCTGTGCCTCTTCTCTCTTTATTTTCTTTCTTTGTCACATTCTCTCCACCTCCTCCTCTCCCTGTGGGCAGACAGCCCATCTGCTCTAATACTGCTTTGCACTGTGTTGTTGCAGATGCGGCAGGCCAGACGGCTGTCGAACCCCTGTATACAGAGGTATACGTCTCGAATCGGGGAGTGCAGCAGCACGTATGTCAGCTCGTCTAAATCCCCCCCCTTTAAACTATAAGTTGACCTTTTTTTGAATACTGTTTTCCACTCACTGGCTGGCCCCTCTGTGGTTGTAGACATTATGAGAGCAGATCAGATCTGACGCTCCGTTTTTTCTAAGAAAAAACCACATCCTAAGTATGGCTGCGATAACCCAACAAGCGCTCCTCCCTTCACGCCCTCGTCCTCGCTGCTTCTCTCATACACCTCTCCTCCTCCTTTTGCTTTCCTTTTTTGCTGAGCTGAGCTCAAAGTCTGAGCCCATTTCATTCAGCGCTCAGACAGTTCCCAATTTAATCAAATCTTGTTTCAGGAATTTTAGGACTTGAGGTGTGCTTGATTTAGCTTCCCTCGCATGTGATGACAAAACTCTAGCAAACCTCAAGTCACTGAAAGGCTAATAAGTCATATTTTATACGGAATGACTCTAAACAGCTGGAATATGTCCATCTAACCTCCAAAAGACCTGCTGTCACTGCTTTCCTGCCTCCCGTATAGCTTTACTTGCTCAGCTTTCACCTGTCCTCACCATTCTCGATGATGCTTCAGTGTAAAATAAAAGAATAATACATGAATTCATGTACAATCCATGCACAAACAGACTCGCTGCATGACCTACCTGACCAACTTAGCTTATGTATTCCTTAAGCCTGGTTCTTTCTGTCTTTATTACTGGGTACATGTGTCTTTCACACCTTGTGTTTCTCTTCCCTTCATGCCCTGTTATCTCTGCAGTCTGCTGCAGCTGTGTACCTGTCTTAGATGTGTGACATCCTGCTTGTCTCTCCTCCTCCCTCCTGTTCGCTGCCTGTATGTTTTTTTCTCTTTCTGATACACACGATAATAAGATAGTTGTTTCCATGTTGGCTTCCTATACCTTCTGTGTGCTAAATGTTTTTAACAGCCTTGACATTAGGACTCACCCATGCTGAATCCACACTTCCAGAGAAACTGTTTTCATCGTGGTGTGTTGATTTACATGTGAATATTTGGGTTTGTTAAAGCTTTTAAAGTGTACAAGGGGCTACTTGGATGTCTTCAGTGTGGTATATTATCTCACCTTCTGTCCAACAGCCCCTAAAATTCAGCATGAGCTTGATTTTTGGACCTTTGGATTCAGCATAAAGCATCTGTTAATATGTTTGTGGTTGTCCCTCGTCCCTGTTAGGAAATGGATTCTTAAATCTTGCGATGCACAAGTGAAACTTTGTGGATTTACTGATCAGAATTTCCGCAAAGCCTGTAAAGTCACAGGGTATCACTGCTGCTGTGAGAGAAACGACGTGTCGAAATCCAGGATCTTAAAGTTGACAGATATTTGTATTGGAGTCTTGATGTTTCTCTAACCAACATTTCCCCCACTGCTCAGTGGCTACTGCTTTCTGCTTTCACTACCTCTGCTGTGTTTCTTCTTTGTTCCCACACTTCTGTTCTGTGTTTCAGAGATTGAAATCTGACAATGAAAAGCTGTGAAATAATGAACAACAACCAACCACTGCTTCCTAAAGCACTCTGCTCCTCCACTTCATCTTGTTGAGACCACCAAAACTAAAACCTGCTGACACTACTACCACTATTCCCGCTACCTCTACTACTTCTACTACTGCTACTAGTACCACTACTACCATCTCCACTCTCTAGCAATGCTACATTCTTCAGCACCTACAACCTTCCGTACCAACTCTGCTTAAGCTGCATCAGGCTCCACATGCTGGTGCTAATTCCAAGTCTGTAACTCACTTTCGGTCTCCTCCAATAAACCACACACATCAGGATTTCACGTTGTTCACTAACCACCACTGTCTTTGTTCTCGCTTTCTCTGTGTCCTCCTGCTGTTTCTGCTGCAGGAGCACGGCCGTTCCACTTTCTACCGCAGCCCCGCGGGTCCCCCCGTCCCTCGCTCGCCCATATCTGCCATGCCACCATGCTACCCAGAGTGGGGGGCTGCTGTCACGTGCGGCACACGCTCGCAGCCTGGCATGGGACAGCGAGCACTTCATGAGTCTGCTGCCACGGCCCAGTCACAGCCGCACGCCAGCACGCCTGTCCCTGCAGGAGACGCGCCTGGCAAAGTGACCTGCGAACCACCTGCGACCACCATTATTAACTCTGAAGAGTCACCATGGCGACGGCGGAGCAGCTTTGAGCCCCACATGCCTGAACCGCCGCTGGACCTGGATGACGCTGACCTGCCAGTGAGCGAGGTCTAAGCCTTTGAACTGGACACTAAAACTTGCTTTTCTGGTTGGATGACAGCGATTCAAAAAGGAAACTGTGCAACACGTAGTAAAAAAAAAAGAAGAGGAGGAAAAAGGGCAGGCGTTGGTTGGCGGACATAAACTCACCTTTTGAGCTCCTCCGTCAGTGTGCTAAATAAAAGAAGTTGGGTCACCACTGAACTGCACTCGCGTGCCAAAGATGACCCAGTTTCCCCCCCCCCCCCCCCCCCCTCTGCCTGCCTGCTGTCGCATTTACAACGATGTATTTATTTACTAAGAGTTGATGTTGTCAAACAAAACTACACATTTTAGTTAACTTGTGGTGATTAGAATTCAATGACGGAGCTTTAATTAAACCTGTAAAGGCTCAATGATGTGACGGAGGACTTTTTGTAAACCACTTTGTGCCAAGAGAATAAGGGAGATGTCAAGGTTGCAAACTGTTTCCTCTCTAGAAGAGAAGGAGATGAAGAGTGTTCAAACTGAGGAATGGCCTGTCATCACTTCTCTTATCTACTAATCAAAACTGTGTGTTCCATTCATGCACTCACTATTGTAACTCTGGATTTGTCTATTTGCATCGTCTGAGATCAAATCCTCACTCCAATGCAAAGTGTAAATCAAAGATTCTGGACTGGCTTTGGAGAAGATGCAAAGATGCAAAAAGTTCAAGTGTGTGTGTGTGTGTGTGTGTGTGTGTGTGTGTGTGTGTGAGAGAGAGAGATAATGCAAGACCAAATGTATTGTGGCCACATTCAGTCAGACTGTAATTAAGAAGCTAATGTAGTTTTCATGTAACTCTACAGTGACTGTGAAGAAGCGCAACAGACAAACAGTTGATGCATCACTTCAGCCTGAATCGGCCTCTTTTGCAAACTACATTTCAGCAAAGCAGACTTTGTCGACTCACATTTGTGAAACTATAGGATGTGGGGAAATGAACAAGGAGTACGCTTGTATGCATTTTGTAATTCGTAGTAATAAAAGCTTCAACAATAGGGCTCTGTCAGATAACGATAAGCTTTCTGACAGACGGGGAACTAACTGGCTCACATGAGTTCACTAAACCTGCAGTCGTTTGTTTGAAGATGAGTATACTGTATAAACACCATGCAAACATTTTGGATTATAGTTTAACAGAAAACAAAAACATTCAAGTTCAGACACTTCCGTTTGCATGTTAACTTTTTAATGATTCCTCAGATTGTTAATGTTTTTAGTTTTTATCGACGGCTTGTTGTGTTTGCAGAATAGAGCTGTGTGCAGCAGATTTATTTTTTATATGCTTTTAGATGTTTCCTGATCTTAGTCTGTGTACCTGTGTGGCCAACCCAGCAGCAGGAAGCTGCCTCATAGTTTTATTTAAAGAATGTCTCACTGTAGTCCTACTAAATAACACACTAATCCTTTTCTTTCTTTTAAGTGCCTGCTTAATTTCAACCCAACCAAGTCGAGCTGTTTCACCCCTCTTCAGTCTGGTGTAATTGGTTTGAATTGTCTCTATTTATTATGTGGATGACTTGAAATAAATAAACACTGAAAATGCGCTCAGGTTTCTTGGAGAAACATTCAGTATCGTGATTTATATATCTGCAAACTGCACAATTACTCTGAGGGTAAAGGGAGTTTAAGGGAAAGATCGTCCACTCGTCAAGGCTCGCTCTGCCCTCTTGTGGTGAAGGAAAAGTCTTCACTCTGGTTCACTTCCATTAACTGCTGAAGTCATTAAAATAGAAATAAAACCTAGAAAACACTGTACAAGAATGAAAAATAATAATAATTTACAAGAATTAGATTGTCTGTAAACATGCAAACAGGTTAGTGAATGTTGGACACACCAAGCTTCAAAAACCAAAGACAAATAGACTCTTTTATTTCTCTTTTATCGTCCACATGTTCCACAACAACACATTCTTTGGAATCTAAGTAAACTAATCCACAAATATTTAAACATAAGTACATAAATTGTATTAGCAAAATGTACTTAAAGTATAAAAAGTATTCCTAATGGCCCCCTGGATTATTATTGCTGGGTCCATGTGTTAAACTGTTAAAATCTTAATTTGCGCTAACGCTAAGTAACAATAAGTGCAATATTTCCATTTGCAGTGTAGTGGAGTAGAAATATACATTATAAGTTAGGTACACTACTCGAGTAAATGTACTTAGTTACATTCCACATACAGTTTGCATTTCCTCCTCGACACTGATGAATGAATCCTGTATGTCTGGACATCTTTCATCAGCTGTTAATGAGGTATGCAGCCTCTGGCTTTAGAGCTTCAGTATGTGTAGATGGATTTACAGGGTGACATCATGCAGCAACACTGAATATGTAAAGCCTCTTTAATCAGTCAGATAACCAGCGCTGACATATTCTAGGCTTCGGTCTTTGTGTGTGCAGCATATTGAGGATACTGCTTTTGAAGGGCACCAGGGAGTTGATAAGGATGATGTGAAGTGGTTCACAGAAAGAGGAGGAAACGACACGACGAGCTGGCTGGTGTCTGTCGTTAGGAAGTATACCTCAAGTTGTCTTTACTCCTTCTTCACATCTCAGCTCCTCATTGGAGGCTGCAATACTTTGGTGTGGCTTCAGACGTGGAAGTAAAGTAAAGTAAATTTGGACTCTCAAGGGCTTCACTCACAGCCAGAGACATCATTGCAGAAGTGGAGTGGAGAGATCACACAGACCTCAATGGAGGTTACACTCTCTGGCCTTGGTTAGAGAATGGGTGTTCCTTAAGGATGAGGTTGTTTTCATCTGCGGATATTCCCACCATTTCTCGCCTACGTCCCTGTGCTCAACAAGAATTGCCACATAATGGGTCTGGCGATGCTGTAAGGTCTGCATGAGCTTCATTCATTTTTAGATCAGTCAACAATGTGTGTCAATCATGCATCGAAATGACACGGTGCTCATTTAACTGAAAACAATTGGTCTACGTTAAATTCTGGGTTACAAGTCTAAATTGTACACTCACTGTTTCCTGTTCTGCACAAGGCAGTCCAGTCTTGGAGAGCTACGACTGCCCTCCATATCTTTATGCCCCTCTCTAATTGCCTTTTGGAGACAGAGGCTTGTGTTACCCCAACCTCCGTCGCACCGCAGGGATCCCGGTCCCTGAAGTCTCTCCATTCCCCAAGCAGCGGCTCTGAGAGGTGCTCCCCTGCATCCAGCCACACCATTTAAACCAGGAGCCATTAATACAACCCTCCGCCCCTAATCAATCACATTATATTGAGGCGTTTTATGACACTGATTCACTGCCTCTGTGTTTTACAGCTCACCACAGACATATAAACCTAACAGAGATTTGCTGTTTGCTAACACTAAAGTTTTCTCCCTAAATACTTGAAATGCCTGTTATTTCAACAAACAGTCCCTTTAAAGGTTATTTAATGGAATCTCCAGAGAAGTGCAGTTTTCCATTGAGTGTGTAGCTCAGATGGTTATTGAAAGAAATGTTTGGATTACTTTTTAAATGATTTACACTTGATGCACGTATAATTGATATTTGGATGTCCCGATTAGATGTTGTTTATTTCCCTGCTAGCTGGGTGTGTGTAACCCATAGAGCTGGGATAAGATCATAAATAAATGTTCTCTTGCAATTTTCCAATTAGAACAAATGTAGCTGTTTATACGGGCTGTTTATAAAGTGCTGCATTAACTCCCCAAATCCCACAGTCCGTCCACCTTTTTCACTGATTCTCCTAATAAGCCATAAGGCTTGTGTGGATGCCAGGAATGACTAATTCATAAAGGGAGTAGTAAAAGAAAACAAGCAGAAAATAGGCCTGCAGGATGTGTGGAGGGCTGTGCAGCATATAAAACATCTGGGCTCCTTCCACTACTAGGTTTTTAATTTTAATTTTTTGTAAATAACCAGAGCAATAGCCAATATCAGCAAACAGTGTCTGGGCTGAAATGTCCTTGAGCTTTTTTCTGAGAGGCTACAAGAGAAGCTGTTTGATGACCTTGACCTTGTCAATCCCCCTTGGAGGGAATAAAGAGCAAGGAGAATTTACACACACCTTGGTTACTTTTTTTGCAATGCTATTACTTGAAAATATAATTGTTATTGTCGCAGCTCTTAGATAAACACAGTAGGCTTATGTTCTGGTCTTCCCTCTGTTTTTTTTATTTTATCCTCACGCTTTTTCCACGTCTGGAACGCACCTATCACCAGACTTGTTGTGATTATCTTGAAAGTGAGTTGCGTCTGAAGCTGTGCCAGCAAGTCGCGTAATTGGTTGCGCAGTGGAGTTTCAGTTAAATGCCTCTCCAGCTGAAGTGACTCCCCCCCTCATTACTACTGAGCTCTCTCATCCCTTTACACTGCAAGCAGAGAGCGAGCTTTTGGAACTCTTTAAAACTTTCTATTTAACTTTTAAAACAGATTTTAGTTTAGTTTTAGAATCATGTTTTGGTCACTTTTGTGCGTAAGCTTAGCTTTTGCGTCAGTGCCGGCAGATGCGCAAATCTCCAGCCGGTATGTTATCGGATGTCCTGCTCGGTGTGACAAGTCGATGTGTCCCAGGCTACCAGCGGACTGCCCGGCCGGACAAAGCCTCGACGCCTGCCACTGCTGCTTGGTGTGTGCGTCCAGCGAGGGCGAAGGCTGCGGCGGCTTAGGGAAGCTCGGGGACCCGGTGTGCGGAGAGGGGCTGGAGTGCTCGGTCTCCGCCGGGTTGGCCTACACTACCACGGTGAGAAGGAGAAGCAAGAGTGGGACTTGCGTGTGCAAAGCCACCGACCCGGTTTGTGGTAGCGATGGGGTGTCCTACCGGAATATCTGCGAGCTGAAGAGGGTCAGCCGCCGGGCGCAGAAGCTGCAGCAGCCACCTGTTATTTTCATTCAGCGGGGAGCCTGCGGGAAAGGTAACGCTCAGGTTGTTCTGATCACAACAGAGATCACAACACTCACTAAGATTTTGATAAGATTTGGTAGAAAGTTAGATCGTTATAAACAGTAATTAGGCTCCTCTGTGTTTGAACGACTTTCTGCTAAATTAAACTATTGTGAAACAAATCTTTCACTTTAAGATCAACTGGACTGTTTCTCCTTTTGAACATACATCTGCATGTCAGTCACAGGATGTCCAGATTGGCTCAAGTAAATCTGTAAATGTCCTTAATGGTGTGATGTTCGCGCTTTAAGCTGCATTCAGTGGCACACAATCCCCATGTGTCTAGGACAACAAGAGCAACCATTCAACTGTGTTTCCCTCTTGTTCCTGCATTACAATTAGACTCGATCAGAGAACTGTTTTTACTTTTGCCCGGTTGAATGAAGTCATGATCTCTCCCCTGATGTAAAGCTTCACGGGGGCAGTCACATGGGTATAATCCGTTTGATTGTTTCATACAACACAGTTCATGCCAGTGCAGTCTGCATGAGCCGAACAGAAAGGAATTTTCAAGGCCTGATAAGTAGGATATTCTGCAGGCTGTTATTAGACAGTATTGTAACGATACATTTGTAATAACTGGTATATGCCAGTGTTTCAGACCTGCTGAGTGTCATGTGAAAAGCATTTCGCCCTAACCAGTGGAGCTGAATAATAAACTTTCATTCTTCCCTTATGCTGCTCTGTGAAACAAACCAAGTGAGAATGCACATTGCAATTTAATCAGTTGACTCGTTCATCATCATCAATGCTGAACAGTGAAGACACATGCGATGTGTGTGATATGTCTTAAAACACTTACACACATATTTGGCTACAGGTGGTAAAGACATTGTATCAGTTTTTGGTGTGTGTGTGTGTGTGTGTGTGTGTGTGTGTGTGTGTGTGTGTGTGCGTGCGTGTGTTTTACATACGTCCATCTGAAGTGTGCACCACATCTGCAGTTAAAAACCTCTGAATGAAGAGCTTCAACACCTGTTGCCTCAAAGACCTATAACTTACCTCAAAGCTTGGAAACTTACCTCGTCACCCTCCAGTAACCCCCCAATCTCCTTCCTCTCTCTTCTTCCTCTCTCTTCTTTCTCTCTCTCTCTCTCAGTGTCTCTCTCCCTCTCCCTCCCTCTCCCTCTCCCTCTCTCCCTCTCCCTCTCTGTGTTTCTGTTTCTGTCACCCATAAATCACACTTAACAGTCACATGAAGGAATGCCTGGCGCTGATTCAAAGCCATAATTTCTCCTCGGTTGAAGACAGTATAAAACCGGCAGGAGACACAGAGGAAAACACCAAATTAGCAACCTATATTTTAGGGAAAGGTTTACATGTACATCAGAAACGTGTGGGCGCGGTGGCAGCACAGACTGTATCGCTACAGTCGTGTAAACAACTAAAATGGTTAAGTCATGCTCGGGCAGCTAACCATGTCTGAAACAGAGCAAGAATGTGGTGGGCGCTATTGATTTTCCAATGCACCCAGGGAAAATTTCCATAGCTGCAATAAAACATTTCACAGTCACATATCATTTGATAAATGTGCAAACTGTTGGTGAATAATGCTGACTGTAGTAGCATCTCTCCTGATTTGAATAAACTTCAGCACAAGATGTGATCAAGGCTGTAGAAAGAAACTCAGTTCCCCCTCTGAGCGCCTTTGCCCACCCTGCAACTTGGCCCCATGTTAAGAAAACACATGCAAGTACACTTTGCATGATGTCATTTCGGGCCTGGACGGTTTGCTTGATTACGCAAGTTGTTCGTTTTGGCAAAGGAAATTAGGTCAAATATTTCTATGACCTTGGGGTCGTATTTGTTTAAAATGACCCTATTTTTATTTTATTGATAGTAAAAATGTTGAGGAATAGAGAGGGACGACATGAAATGTACATGGTGACTACAAGGACGCCCAAATTACCCATTCCTGACAAGAAATTGGGGCCACTGAAACAACTTTAAAGTTTGTTGAAAGGTTAATCTGGATGGATACAGATGTGAGCATGTAGATGATTCTTACAGGACTTTAAATCTGCACATATTTTAATCCAATTGTAAACTCCGATTTGTAGCTGCGGCGTGCAGACAGCACTCTGTGTTTCCGGCATGTGAGATGTGCTGAATATGCACATTCTTCCCCCATTTGTATCAGCCAATCATAATATAAAAAAAGATCATCTTTGTGCATGTGTCTTTTCCGTTTTCCCGTTGTTCTAACAGTATGTCGCTGCTCCTGTTTCTGCATGTCTCTGTCTGTTTTCCTCATCTATCTTCCTTCCTGCTCATGACGCCTGTTATTTCTCTTTGCGCTCGACCGTCTTTGCTGCGGCCTCTTTCATAGACAACCTTTACTCTTATGCTCCTATGTATGTTTGTATGTTGTTTTTCCCCAAAGCACACTGATAAAACAAATAACCTGATGGGACTTCTGAAGCCCAAACCTCCCGTCTGCTCTGTCACTGTTGGAACATGATGGATCTGACTAAATGTTGCATTGAGCTTTACATAGACACTTTAATCCTTGAGCTTCAGATTCTTTGTATCAAAATATAAACAGTTTAATAGTATATAGTCTGACAGTAGTTCTGTGTAACGCTTTGATCCTCAAACATCATTTTATAACAACAAAATGGGAAATAGAATCAGAAATCCTTTATTTATCCCACAGCAGGTTGCAACAGCAAAGAGACAGCGCAGATGAAAGGTTACACAGCCCAGACTGTGTGTGTGTGTGTGTGTGTGTGTGTGTGTGTGTTTCTGGTTATATTTTGCGCCGCTACCTTTGGATGAAGTCCCTAATGGAAAAATAAAGTTATTTGAGTTGAATTGAATTGAAGTGCGACAAATTGAAACAACATTATAAATGGAAAAATGTGGTTAGTAGGAGTTACTCACACAGTTTCACAGTGTGTCACAAAATGTTGCCAATGTGTCAGAGTGATATTATAAACAGCAGCAAAGCTCATCTGTATATCTTCCTCTCTGCAGAAAAGCAGATCCTCTTTAAAACTAAATGAGTCGCGACCTTACATCTGTTGAGTCATTAAAGATGTGTATTGAGACTGAATCAATGATTTTGTATAATACTATACTCATAACTAAGTGACTGTGCTTGCCATGATTCTCAAAACGTTACTTTGGTTTTAACACAAGAAAGATTCGCTTCCATTTCACACATTCAGCAAAAAAAAGCCTGGTTTGCTCAACAGTAGAGAGAGTGTGTGTGTGTGTGTGTGTGTGTGTGTGTGTGTGTGTGTGTGTGTGTGTGTGTGTGTGTGTGTCGGTGCATGAGCCAGAGGAGCTGACCTTACTGTATTCACATCTACTTTTTCTAGTCCAGGGAATAAGAACAAACAGCTTCCGCCTGCAGGCGCCAATAAGTAACAGTGGGTACTATGTATGGGAAAATTGAAAGAAAGAAAGAAGCTGAGCTCTTGAGTGAGGACCCGTGTGGTGAAGGTCAATGTGTAGACAGGGGATGAGGGTGTGTGTGTGTGTGTGTGTGAGATAGAGAAAGAATGAGAGAGAAATGGCGAGAAAAAGAGCGCCTTTTATATGAAATTAGTGTTCTTCAAAGTCGTTGAATGCTTGATTTGACTTTAATACATCTGAACGTTGTTAACTGCTGCTTGACTTTATTAGGATATCTTATTAAATCCTAATAAAGTTAGGATCTAAGCTCAATATGTCTTCCATATGGGAGACATGTTTGACTAAAACGGACTTAAATTACTGCGGAGTAGGAATTTGATCATCTTTGGCATAAGACTATAATCATTTTTCCTCTTTCCCCTTCATCCCCTCTGTGCCATGGTCTCCTTAATAATGTAGTCACCATCACACACCATCAGTCAATACCTGCTGTAGTGCCTCCTCGTCGAGCGGGTCGTCCACATGGTTGGTGATTCAATCTCCCATAAATACCATTGTATCACATCTACAACTGGGTTTTGTGCCACTTCCCCTTCATATGAAGTGATATTTCTAGAACTTAGTGGTTACTTCTGATCTTCTAATTAATAAGTTGAGGCAAAACAGCTGGTAAAGGTTTGTATATAAGCTATCTAGTGATGTCTAACAACAAGTTGAGCCACACTACAGCTACAATTACAGCTCGTCGTACATTGTAGTAGTGACTGGAAGGAGTTTCTCGTGTCATGATGAGCTACAACTGAAAGCAACTAATTTTCGCTTTTAATTAAAGCATTGACAATATGGAAACCTGACCTTCTAAAGTGCAACCACACATTGGAGTTGACTGGAACCACTTTGTTACAGCGACCTACGGCTATTTCTTGCCCTACAATATCCACATTTAAATATATAACTTTTGCACACAATGGAAAGCCTGCAACTACAGACCTTCTAGAGAGAAATGTTACAAAAGCCTTATCTGGATTAGAAGCAAATCAGAAAGCTTTACCTTCTCTTCACACATCAGCGACATTCAGGACTTCAAATGTATGGATGAATTAGTATTTGTTTGGCATTTAAGGAGAGAACTTCTCGTAAATCAACTTAATTCTACAACAGTAAAGCTTCTCTAAGCCTCAGCAGTGAAGAAATCTCCCATGGTGTATAAAAACGGCAACAATGGCTTGGCTGCACTTTAATGTAACTGCACTGAACATTTGATTTGCGATTTCCCATCAACTCCTCACCACTGGGCCTATAAGTCTACTATCATCACATGGCAGTGTAGTTGTAGCAGTTTCTCTCTGGAAGTAAATGTTCCCCTGTGTGTGAGGAGGCAGCACTCATGGTAACAGTGCAGTGGAAGAGACTAAGAGTCTGGACGCTCCAGAAACAACACAGGTTCTGGACACTGGCCCTGCTCTATGACTATAATCCTAAAAGAGCTGACCACCAACCCCCCCCCGGGTGTGAAGCTCGCATGGGGAAAATGACTTTAATTTCACCATTACTTCTCTTTCTTACTGTGGTGAGAAACTTTATGTGACATTTATCTGATTTAATGTTTGACTTATAGCTTTAAACACTTTTTTCAATAGGGAATATACATGTGGAGGTTTGGAGAAAAGTGGTTCCATTTGTTTATGACCGTCTTCGTTTTTGCGAGGGGCATGACTCTAGGGAAGTCGGTCAGCGGGGTCCGCCACTTCTGCCAAAACCAAAATATCTCAACCTCTATTAAATGGATTGTAATGGATTTTCGTACAGACATTTATACTCCCCTGATGATGAAACCTATTGACTTTGGCGATCCCTTAACTTGCTCAAGCGCCACCATGTGGTTGACATTTTTAGCTTTTGTTAAGAAAAGAAAATGACTTTGGTTATCCCTGACCTTTTCTCTAGCCCCTCCAGCAGGTCAACGTATTTAGTTATCCTGTGAAATATCTCAACATTTACAAGATGGATTGGCATTTTTTAACGACGTTCATGGTGCGCAGAGGATGTATCCCACTGTGGTGATCCTCTTAGTGCCACCATGAGGTTCACATTTATGTCTCAACAACTATAGATTGTATTGTCATGATATCTGGTAGCCTACAGAGATTAATGTCCCTCTCAGGTTGAATTGTAAACACTTTAATGATACCCTAACGTTTCCTAAACAGCCATAATCAGGTGTACTTTGCGTTTAATGCTAACAAGCAAATGTTAGCATGCTAACACACTAAACTAATTGGTGAACATGGTAAACGTCAACACATTTTATCAGCGTTATAAACATTGGAGTAGTTAGCCTGCATTTATCTCAAAGCATGCACAGGCTAACACATAGCATGGCGGTCAGACTCTTGAGGATGGATGGATGGATTTTATCTGACAGTTGAGTTGATCATTCAATGTGTTCGTTAGCTTAAATGCACCTCAAGCGGAAAGTCTCTTTCTTTTTCCTTAACACTTCACTGCATTCAATGATACCGCAGGGCTTATGGATGCCTTTGGCTTTCGCAAATGCTGCTCTCTAGTAGAATGTAATGACTGAATAGTGTCTTTGTGAGACTAAATAGTTTGAGATACGTGGCAAAAATAAGGGTTTATTCATGGACGGATGAAAAGCTGAGAGGGAAAGGTCTGGTGAGTCTTGATTCATAGCTTTGGTTAAACTGTCTTCGGTGTAGACCTTAATTACCTGGTAAATCAGTCAACATTTCCTGACTTGCCCAACGCTGTGAAGATGGTGAGATGGGTGATTCAGTGAATTTGGCGTTCCTCATACATACAGTGTCAGACTGTATGTGAGTAATATTATACTTGTGAGGACCAGTTTGGTCTTGACAAAAGATCTCTTGATGGTTTAAGAACTCAGAGTCTGCGTTTACGATCGACTATGGGGTAAGATAAGGGTAAAGATCAAGGTTACGTATTTATTTAGGGTTTGTTTAGAGGTTTATAGTCAGGGTTACGGTTAAATGAGTGTGCATGTTGTCAGACCTGACCTAGACAGGCTCAACCGCAAATGAACGGTCATTTTATATTTTCCCCTCTGTGTTATGATAAAGGGCAGTTTTATTTGTTGGTTTTCTATTCTCACACAGCTCTTACATCATGCAGTATTCCAGAGCATCTTTTCGTTTGTTTTCTCTCATCTGACATCCTACGTGTGTGTGTGTGTGTGTGTGTGTGTGTGTGTGTGTGTGTGTGTGTGTGTGTGTGTGTGTGTGTGTGTTGTATTTCCAGCAGCTCAGGACAACCCAGACAGCCCAAGACACAAATACAACTTCATTGCTGACGTGGTGGAGAAAATTGCTCCGTCTGTGGTTCACATTGAACTTTACCGCAAGTAAGAACCGTGCACCTGTGTGTGTGTGTGTGTGTGTGTGTGTGTGTGTGTGTGTGTGTGTGTGTGTGTGTGTGTGTGTGGGACAGACTGAAACACACTAGAATTTACAGCCCACCTGTGTACTTAACCAGACCACACCGGTTGGTAGAGCACCGTACTTACGCTCCACTTCAGCCTTTCAACGTCTTTTCTTTTTATCGTCTCACTAGCTTTTATGCTCTTTTATCTTTTATCCCTCGTTCTCGTCCTTCTTTGACATCTCCATTCTTCATCTGCGTCGTCTCCGCCGTGTCTGTCACTGTGGCTTGTAAAGTGGTTCTTTGAACGTCTGCATCTCTCTGATTTCCAGGTTTCCATCTTTCCCTCGCTCTCATCTGTCTCTTTTCTTTAATGTTGCCTTTTCTTCCCTCCTCCGCTGTCGCTGTCTCAGGAAGACTTGAAAGACATTTTTCACTGAGGTTGTGCTGTATATAAATGTTGCAGTGTGTGTTTGTTTCCTTCTCCTACTGTTTTTATGTATACTTAATCTCTCCGACTCACCTTTGAATACTTACCTGCCTCCTGTTTGTATATTCACCTCATGTGCAGACACTCAAATGCTTTAAACTTTGTTTGCCTTGAGCTGTCGAGTGTTACACTGTTGTTACATCATGCATTGATTTTACTTTTCAGTTGTTGTTTTTTGAAGAAGAGACCTGTTGAAAGAGTGAAGTGAATAGAAATGCTCTTATTCCCTCCACCCTTCCACCATCCTCTCCTTCCCCCCAACAGGATGACCTATTCCAAGCGGGAGGTGGCGGTGTCCAGCGGCTCTGGCTTTATTGTAGCAGAAGATGGCCAGATTGTGACCAATGCCCACGTCGTGGCCAATAAGCACCGTGTGAAAGTGGAGCTGAAGAGCGGCGGGACCTATGATGCCAAAATCAAAGACGTGGACGAGAAATCGGACATTGCCCTCATCAAGATCGAAGCACCGGTAAGTCAAAGTGAAATGTTAATGAAACTAAGTACTTGAACACGTTTTCTGCAAGGTCTCGCTTAAAAGAGTAGTTTGACAATTCTAAAAATATGCTTAATCACTTTTTTACCTCGGGTTAGCATGAAGGCTAACTCAAACGGGGCAGGGCTAGCCGTTTCCCTCTGCTTCCAGTCTTTATGCTAAGCTAAGCTAATTGCCTCCTGGCTCGAGCTACATAGTTAGCATAGAGGCATTTCACAAAATGTTACCCTATTCTTTTAAGAAATATATATTTTGTCTGACATGTGATTAGTTTAATTAAGGTCAGAGAAACAGGCTTACTCTCCCACTAAATGTTCTCTTCCTTTCATTTCTATCTCTATTAGGTTCCAGTTTTGCAGCAGTAGTTTCTTATATATTAGTATTGAAGAAATAACGTTGTTCGTCAGCTTCTCTTTAAGCTAAAGAACCTCCAAGAGCACTTTAGGTGATATGCAAAGATTTCCGAGTCAGTAGGAATGTCATAATTTTCTGCCAACCAAAACATTAACTCACAGTTTTGCAATTAAACTGTTGGGAAATCAGTTTGACATGAAAGCCTTCTAAATCTGGAAGATTATTCAGAGTGCAAGTGAAGTAAAGTGAGAATGCAGGTGCAGCCAAATGGGTCTTTAAAAGACAGCTGGCTGGCAGTCGGTCCAGATCCTGTTGGTGTTCAGATACGACAGGCTGCAAAAACAACTGACAGATATCACAAAACTCTTCTCTCAAGCAACTTGCAGAAACAATCACACACCTGTGGCCCAGTTTAACACATGTTTGCTATATGTTCTCTCGTTTCCTCTCCACGTCCCTATCTGTCTGTGCTTATTTCTCTGTCTACTGGACTAGAGGGACCCACATTACATTTGATCACAGTCAACAGTCATGTGAAGGAATGCGTGGCAGCGATCCAGGGCCTATTGACTGGGAGTCATAGCAGAGCAGAGCGCATTATGGAGCTTACTCTCATGGCTGGGTGACACAGCTGAATAGATGTTAATGACAGCAACATAAGGTGTATTACAAAGACGTCCAATTCTGAAAGAGGTTGAAACACTCAGGTGTTTGTTTGGCTGACAATGTGAGCGAAGAGTGCGGAAAAGAGCCGTGACAGGCGCTTTGTTTCTGTTCATCCTATAATAAAAGCTGTTCCGCCTGTTAATGACAGGCTGCTCGTCATTTGGGGGATTTGTTTGCATCACATGCTCGGTGTGCACAGCCTTTGCAAATTGATGCAGATTCAGGAATGATGTTGTAGAAGCGTGAACAATAACTTATCGTGCTGTTCAACAATAAGGTGTGCTCCATCATTGCAGAAGTCTTTGTTGCTGCAAATGTATTTGCAACATCCTCTGCACGACACCATGATTCAAGTGTTTGGTAAACAACAGGTGATTGTAATGAAGCAGCTTAATTGTAATAAAAGCCAGATGCATCCTGTGTGTGTGTGTGTGTGTGTGTGTGTGTGTGTGTGTGTGTGTGTGTGTGTGTGTGTGTGTATGTGTGTCAATCGCTGTAAATCGCTGTAAATCGGACAAACATAAGATGAGCATATGAAGAATAGGACAGTACAAGACAAGATACAAAATTACAGTCTGTGTCTGTGTGTGTGCGTCTGTGTGTGCATCTAGCGAGAGTTAATACATTGCAAAATTAGAGGATGAGTGAGTTATAATGACAGGATAGTAGGGTGAGCAAACTTGTCATTTTGGATTACATTTAAAAGGGAAAGTATAGTCATCCAAACATATAGCTACTGGGTATTTAATTGCATATACCTAAAGAGTAATAATAACTGTACACAGTTCACTGAAGGTAGTTAGCTGAGCGCTGTCAAAGCAAGCCTGAAATCAGATCTGGAGTCTTTGAGGGCAAGTCTAAGTCGAGTTACAAGTCAGTTGTCTTCAGGTCTCTGAATACTGATCATTAAAATGACGCAGCATTTTCCTTTTAAAAGCTATGTTTACAGTTGAAGAAATTTCCACTCAAGGTGCACTGACTTGATTGACGGTGCCTTTAAGATTGTTTCGTCAGCTGTAGCGTTACATAACTGACATTGTCTTTACATTACAGTAAATTGTGGTCAGACAAAACAAGACATTTGTTGACTTATGATTAATGTATGAAATATATGGAGGGTAATTAAACAAGTTTTTGCTTTTTAAGACGCAGTTCAAGTCAGTCCAAGCCTTTAGGAAGCCAAGTCTCACAACGGTCAAGTCTCAAGTCTCCTGAAGTCACCTCAAATGCAACGGAGCAAAATGACAAAGAAGTCCCTAATTGCTTCCTGTACACTAGATCCATAGAGACAGAAAGAGAACTGGAAGAATGGAAAATGGAATATGATCCTCAAGTGTAAACAAACATTAAATGAGCCCACACATTTATCTTGCCGTCTTTATTTTAAGAAGGTTTTCAGAAATTTCCATGCCCTCAAGCATGAATTGGGCTCTTTTGTAGCAAAATTACCATGTGTGAGTTTATGAATTCATATCCCGACGGGCGCTCACTATATCTCTTCCATCCTTCCCTCCCTCTTTCCTGCCTGCCTTCTGCGCTCTGCTCCTTACTCTTTTCCTCATAGCGTTCTCTCTGTTTAATTAAAGCTGAAAGCTGTCAAAGTCAGCACTCCAGCAGCAGCCACAGATAATCAATCAACAATTGTACCAGTTTATGAGTGAGAACCTTTAAAGTTAGGTTTTCCCTGAGTATAATGACTCGCTTCTGTCTTCCTCCTCTTCCCTTTTCTTTGTGAAATTGGAGTTTATTGGTGGCAAGACCCAGTCCGTTCTCGGGGCTGTGGTCTACCCCTCAACTCTGGGGAATACATTAGTCTGTCTACAGCAGCTGGAACTTCAGAGGGGAAGGGAAGGGGGGAAAGAGCTGTACTCAATTGTTCCTGTGTAGAGAGTAAGGGGGGGAAGAGAAAGCAAGAGGGACAGAGACAGAGTGAGCGATGTGGTCAAGGCCTAGAAAATGGATCCATATGTCTGGAGGACTATGTGAGCTAATAGGCAAATGAGTGCATTGTGTGATGTGGCAACGGCACAATAATGCCAGAACTCATTGTGCTTCAGCTTTTAAAAGGCCTTTCATTAACCTCATTCTCTCACTCAGAACTTGGACGCGGTCACGATCACTTGGAAGTGCTCGCAATGAATTGGACGCGTTCACATTTACCTGTTTTCACTCTGACTTGAAAGCTTGCTGACTTGGAAGGACATTTATTTAATCATATTGACCCCCACGGACTTGGAAGCAATGCTGTCTTGGAATGACTTCAAACACTCAGACGTGCCGTGTAGAGAACTTTCCATATCATTCCAGATCATTTTACTGCATGACCTGTGCAGTCATTAACCTTGAGTTTGAGTGCTCTGTACTGCAAATGCATCTGAATGCAGTGAACACATTGATCCTTGGCTTTGTCCACACTGCAGCTCAAACATTATGGTATATAGGCTCATATAAAGGCCCGTCAAGCTTGTGGATATTCTGATAACACTAAAAACCTAAGCGTTATCATCGTGAACTACAATGGAAAGCAGATTCCTATTTCCAACACGAGAGGCAGTGTAATGATAAGTTGCCTCAAAAATAATTACATTCCACTAAAAACTTTTGTATCTAAAAATATATTAGTCATTAACTTAACGTCATGCTAAAGTCTTCTTTACAAGACGTTGCAGTGTGGCAGGGAAAACTGGCCTCAAGTTTCCCATATGGCCTCCGAAACAATGGTACTGTTTGTCTCTGTATTATCCATCACCTACTATTAAGAGTCTCAAACCGTTCTCTCTGGGAAATTTGCCTAGTGCTGGTTTTGACTGAGCTATTATTGGAATATGTATGTATGTATGTGTGTGTGTGTGTGTGTGTGTGTGTGTGTGTGTGTGTGTGTGTGTGTGTGTGTGTGAGAGTGTGTGTGTGTGTGTGTGTTTATGTGCAGAGGGGAAAGAGAAGGAATGTGCCTCTGTAAAGCTGTGTGTTCCTGTATTTATCTGTTTATCAGCAACTTTGGTTAAATGTTTCCCCAGGAAGTAAGATGTCTATATTTCCCTTGATGAACAGTACTGACAGCTTATTATTCAAATCACTGTGTGTGTGTGTGTGTGTGTGTGTGTGTGTGTGTGTATCTGTGTGTGTGTCTGTGTGTGTCTGTGCACATGGATGGGTTTAAGATGGCTTGCTGCAGGGACATGGAGGACAGTGGAAAGACACTGCATGTTGTCCTTCAGAGACGGGCGGAGGGGAAATGAATCACATCCTCCTGACCCAACCTTTCTCCTTCATCTCTTGTCCACATGCTTAAGGATGCTGTTGGAGGGGGAAAGAGCCAGAGCTGAGTCTTGATGAACTTTCTTTCCTTACTTTTGGCTGCGTAATTGTTTTCCAAGCCTGCAGGACAGGCAGCAGCCTTACCCAAAGCTGTTTCGGGTTACTACTCAATGGCGTCACTGTAGATGAGGCATGATAGAAAAGGTTCAAATCAACCACGGCTATAGTCAGATGGTTGATAACCAACAGTTTATTCGAGACTAAATAGAGACAATGCCATGATATATTCTGTCCCTACGCTTATTTCAAAGGAGATTAGGGGTATAAATTAGCCACTTGTTCCTTTCATTATATAGTAACTCATTTATTACATACTCCACAACTTGGGTGTAGGCTTCTGGAAAGTGCAACACATACAGGCAGGGCTATGACCGTCTGGCTTTTAAACTGTGATTCAGGGACACTCTTGAGTTGCTTGAGAAGATACCAGGGTCCTTCCCCCAGCCATATAAAGAATAGTCTAGACTCTAGGCTACAATATAACTGCTCTAGACATATTAAACTTATAGGAATCAGAATTAGGCTACCATCAATCTTGCTACTATCATCTTGATGATATCTCCGCATGCACAATGTCAGCAGTTAAACGTTCCATTTTCTTAACCCTGCTCTACCGTTAAAGGTCAGGACAGGAACATATCCAGGCAAGATGCCGAGTAAATGCTGAAAAGGTCGCCTGTTATCCCAGAGCACAGTGAAACATTTCAAAACGCTCTAAATAAAAGTATGACTTAATGCTTTTAGGTGAAAAAAAAGAAAAGGTTTTAAGTCAGTCTTCCTGAAGCAAATGAAGACCTCATCTCATAATTGTGATTTGTACAGTTCAAAGATTTTGTGGTGTCTAGCCGGAGCCGTGACGCCCTCAAGTCTTTGGAGCTGAAGTGGAACATACACATGGAACTCACAGACATATGTTTGCTCTTATATAGACTACTTATATAGACTAAAACAACATATGGAGACCATAGCAGTTTCCGTACTGGTGTCAGCAAGGACATGGTTTAGCCAGTGTGATTACATGTTGACGTTACCTACAGTGCCAAGGATTGCTCAATGGAGCAAAGACCTAGCACACACACACACACACACACACACACACACACACACACAGTGTCCCCTCTCTCCAACCCCTCGGCCTGATCTTCTAACTTCATGTTATGTATGAGCGTGCTGAATCCTGCCCCATTTTTTTTATCTGCATTAGCACAACCCCGAGGGCACACGTTCAGACGACAGCAGTAAAAGCCTATAACTTATAAAGAGTACTTATAAAAGTATGCTCCCTGCTTTGAAGTAACCTGTATGCAAAGAACAGGAGAGCTTATGTGACTGCAGTTGAGTTTCTATACAGTTAGGGTCATGCACTGACCCAAACGAAGCAGCTTCCTATTCTCAATGTGTGTATTTGGAAGTGGTCTGTATATCTAAGCAGTGCCAGGTGTGCGTGAGAGTTCATGCTCTGGCAAGCTCCTCCCTCTCTTTGTGTGTTGGTATGTGTGTGTGTATGGTGGTATATGAGTACACGTGGGCCTCAGAAACTATTACGCTACAATCCACCCTGACTTGACTGGAGTTAAAAGTTAGCACCTGGTCCTCTAGTCATAAAACGGTAGTTAGTGTAATGGCTTTTAAATGAGCCTCCAAACGAGCAAGGCTGTAACATTAAACAATGACACATCTCTGTAGCAACTCCGCTGTTATTTTCAAAGCGATCTGTTTGCTTTGTCTGACAGCTTTATCCGTCTTACTGCCAGGAGTCCCCGATATCCTAAATATGACAAAACCTGGAGGGTGAATCAAAACTCAGCTCGGCGCCAGAAGATGGAAAAAAAAAAGTCTGGAATCTTTCACTCCACGTTCCCCCTGCAACTACCTCTTCAGTCAAAGCTGTTTAGTCCTCCCTCCTTTGGTCGGATGCCCCACTTCTCTCTCTCTCTTATCTAAACACTCACAAACTTGGAAAACACGGTTTCCTTTTGTGAGTATATTTTCCTGATATATTCTCAAACTGCTGCTCTTCTGGGTTTTTAAACCCAAAACATTTTTTGGGTCATAAACTAGTTCCTGCATACGCGTGCTGCACGCATCACATAATATCAAACAAAACTGCGTTTGACTCATCCGTCTCACATTCTCAGACATTCTTCCCGTGGTTTGTGGTGTTTGTTGTTCCCCTCTTTCACCTTGCTTCTTTCCTTTAAGTGTGGGTGAGGTACAAGTGCAATGGTAAGCCTCTTCTGAAATAGCAGGCTGATTCACTCTTGTGGTTAGGAGAGGCGGACTCGCAACGATTTTCCACAACTCATTCCAGATCGCTGACTACTCATGATTAGTAGGTGATATGTAAACTAGGGGTCTCTCTAGGGGTGTTTGTTCTGCGGTCTCACCTAGCCATCGCTCCCGTTTATTCAACTCTCTCAGAACACATTATAGGATTAACTGCCATCCTTATCAAAGATATTTTGGAGATGCAATTGGGTTTGGAGCTGATAGCAACAGTCACCATGGCACCACCCGTATCACTAACTGTTATCATACAGTAATCATGGTGACTGCAGGCAGTGGCCGAGTCCTGAATGTCTTGGCAGTGACTCACATCCACCTGACGGCCTCTCTCTCTCAGTTGTGTGGTTTTTTCTCCATCTGGTTATACTCTTATCTCACATGGAGTGTGAAGGGAGAGGGGCAGCGGGGGTGATTATACAGACTGCTACTCCTGTGTCAGGTGTCTGTGTGTGTGTGTGTGTGTGTGTCTGTGTGTCTGTGTGTCTGTGTGTGTGTGTGTTGGCACGTGGCAAATGCATGTTTCTTGGTTTATGTACACAGGAATCAGCAACACTGCTTTGGACATGTATGTGTTTTGTATTATTATATTTGTGTGTGTGTGTGTGTGTGTGTGTGTGTGTGTGTGTGTGTGTGTGTGTGTGTGTGTGTGTGTGTTAGGGTGGAAAGTAGGGGTTGAAAGGTTCTCTTCCTCAGTTACCAGCTATCACTATCTTTGTCATCTTCTAATAATAACTTCACCTTAAGGGTCGAGATCGTTTACAGCAAAATAACACGCCAGCGACTGAATCAAAAGTCTTAAATGTTTCCCCACAATCCAATTTCCTGATTTAATTTTCGCTATGCTTATGAATCAGGTGTCTCTCAGTTTATTTCGTCTTTATCTGCAGGCATCAAAATGTGATCATGCGAGGTGTCAAGTGTTATGACATTTTGAAATGATTTGTGATTTGCCTGCTTTGTCTGAGCGTTAGACTGGGTGTGTGTATTTCACATACTGTGTCGATCCTTTTGTCTGTGTGTGCCAATTTGTGTTGCTGTCTGAGTTACCTTGCAGCCTCCTTTGGCTCCTATTTATAACCCTGAGAAACCAAAATGGATACATAGGAGAAGCACTCGGGACAGGTCCTTTAGTCTAACATAGTGCTCGTCTGCGGTCTCTGCACAGACTCCACGAGATGTGGAGATTCGACTGCAGGCTTGCCCAGCAGAGATGATTTCATTCAGAAAAGGAAACTGTCACTGCGGATGGATAAATATATCCTGTCTGTCGGTAGAGGCCCTCTAAGTATCCTGCTTTCCACTTCCCAGTGTAACAGGGCGAAGCTTGAGGGACTCATTATTTACCGTATATCAGTCCATTTCCAGCATCTGTTGGCACACACTCGCTATTAGGAACGATTAGTCAGCTGGGCTACACTTTTAGTTAAACAAAGAAGCTTTTGATCTTAATTATTAGCATTTTAAGTTGAATTGAATGTCACGTCTTACTGCGGTGGAAAGGGAGTAATTGTCTTTGTGTGGGAGCATCGAGTGGGCTGTGTTTAGAAAACTGTTAGTGGTTTTGCTGTAATTATTTTCCTGCCGTCCACTCGTAAAGCACACGATCGCGAGGAGTCCTTACAGCTCAGCAGGGGCCTGGCAGTTAAAGCAACACTGGGTTTGTGATTTTCTGTCAGAGCTGTACTAGAAAGGTTGAAGAGGTGTTGCATTACATTGTCTTTTGTAATGACAGTACTTATAATGAATGTCACAAAACCTTTAGATCTCTTATGTAGAAACAGCTGAGGGCAATAATGAAACCTTTTCTGTCCATATACCGATGTCATTTTATGTTTTTGTTCATACCTGCAGGTCTACATCCTGCAACACCTCATGAATCCTTCTTTTTTCTCAGTGACTTTGACCTCCAGATATGTGAGCCTCCCTCTTTGCTTCTCTCGTGCAGACCTTGCTTCCTGTACTGTCGCTGGGCCGTTCGTCAGACCTGAGACCGGGAGAGTTTGTGGTCGCTATCGGCAGCCCGTTTTCCCTCCAGAACACAGTTACTACGGGAATCGTCAGCACCACTCAGCGGGGGGGCAAAGAGCTGGGCCTCCCCAACTCCGACATGGAGTACATTCAGACCGATGCCATCATAAATGTACGTGAATGAAGATGCATGCATACGCTTTGTTTTCCTCTCAAACAACAAATAATAAGTCACGTATCTTTTTGCGTCACAGTACGGCAACTCCGGAGGGCCTTTGGTAAATCTGGTAGGCTATTTATTGTTTTTATGAATACATTTCCATGACATGTTGAATAATCCATTTAATGATTTGCGGGTTGTTTGTTACCAGACACTAAATTGAGATTTGCTGTTTTAGGATGGCGAGGTGATCGGGATCAACACGTTGAAAGTGACAGCTGGCATCTCCTTTGCCATACCCTCGGACAAGATTCGAGAGTTCCTGGCAGAGGCCCATGACAGGCTGTCCAGAGGTATGAGCTGTTACTGACGCTACTTATTATGTTTTTCATTTTATTGCTTTTATTCCATCACCAAGACAGACTGTAGGAGGCACATTTTTAAATTGGCTGCCAAGAGTTGGACCGAGATGCGTATACGGCAAAGGAGCGTATAATTCACCATGTCATTTCTTTGGTTATTTTTCATCTCCGTGTGCTCTCTTGAAATATATTGACTCAATTTCTAGCTTTATGAATCCACGCCAAGTATTACCCAACTGGATTATGACATTGCAAATAAACTACTAAGAAGAAAATGCCAGTAGGTTGTTCTTTTACCTCGCGTAGTGTTTGGGAACAGCGCAAACATTAATATTATATGTGACGTGCCAACGTGGCTTTCTTGACTTTATTTGTCTATATATAATGAAATAACTAATAAAAACAAGATGATGAAACACATGGAAGATGGAGTATGTAGATGTGCGCACTGCTCTGCGAGACACATACAAGATAAGTGAGTTGATCTTTGACCCAGTGCTTGATCTAAAGTAATATTTTTGTACCACTCACACACAGAAAGAAATACCCTGGAGGATTTCTTTTCAGAACAAACACCGTCATAAAACTTAGCCCAGACTGTTGCAGGAGAGAGAGAGACAGGATAATTGATTGTGTTGTTGTCCATCTCTAGGAAGAGCCGCTGCTAAGAAGAAGTATATTGGCGTGAGGATGATGACTCTCACTCCATCGTGAGTCGCATACTTTCCTGTACATCACCAGTCAAATAGCACCAACCTTCATAATGCTTAGATCTCTTGCTAGATAAAAATGATGATTTATTACTAAACTCTCTGTCCCCTTTTTCTACCTCTAGGCTGGCCAAAGAGCTGAAGACTCGACACCGTGACTTTCCTGACATCACCTCTGGAGCTTACGTCATGGAGGTCATCGCAAAGACACCAGCTGCAACGTAAGGACGATCATTTGCACATATGGCTCCATAAGAGTGCGCTCAGTTCAAACTTTGCACGTTTTTTTCAGACTCTTTCTTAGCTATAGGATATTGTCTTTGGCACTTTATGCTACACACATGCTCTTAATTCCCTCTCATCACTCTTCATGCAGCTCCTGCTCCCCTCTCGCAATGCTAATAGGCAGTATATTTCATTTCCTTCCTTTATTTTATTTCTCTCCTCTCACTGTCAAGGGTGCAAATACACACACGTGGGAAAACACACAAAGCTTCCTACACAACTGTCTCAGTCGAACGTAAATTCATGTCTCACTCTAGCGTGCCTGGAGTGCCTGGCCCTCTAAAATATCCCCCTCCTCCTACAATCTCAGCCCACTCCAATCAGCCACCACCACAGCTCCAGCAGAGTGGGGCTCGGCAGACGCTGAGGTCAGCTATTTCCTGCAAACCTCATGCAGGGAGGTTATGAGCTGCGCTGTGGTTTTCCTGCGCCGGTTCACCCAGCCCATTACAGAGTGCTCTACAGGGGCCTCGTCAGACTTTACTCAATGCCTAAATTACCCTGCTTTTTGCATAATAACATTTCTGTGGTTCCTTTTTATAATCTGTATTATTTTCTATCCTGCACTTTCATGCTTTTGATCTCACTCTGTTTTGCGTTGGTGTGTGGCCTTTGGAAATCTTGACCTTGTTGTAAAGAGCCGTCCATGTTGGAGGTGTTCGAGCAGCTGAGTGCAATGAGGCGAGCACTGAGCGGCAGTTGTGTTTCATGGATGCTGTTGCAAGTGAAGGTGCGATGGTTTGTGTTTACACGTGGCTGTGATTAAGCAGCTGTGTTTACAGTCAGCGTTTGATATCCCTGCCTTGGTCTGCGTGTGATTTTAGGTTAACTGGTTTGTTTTTTCCCTTTTTGGGTGTATGTTTGTCCAACGTGTTTTTTTAATTGCTTGCCATTCTTACCTCGCTGTGCTATCGTTCCTTTCAAGATCGCTCCATCGTTAACAGATGTTACGTTGATTCGGATTGTGCTCACGGACCTGTAAACAAACCCGACCAAAAATACAAGTTAGATTATGTTTGTATAAAAACACGAGGATAACATGATTTTATTGTGCGACTGATGTGTAGATCGTGATACCTTACATCTGGAGGCCATTAAAGCTGCTGTTTTAATTCTTTGTACTAAAATCTAAAGAGGAAATTATAGCAACACGTTATGCAAGCAGAGGGAAGAAACGGTCTTAAAACCAACACTTTTAATCATTAAAGAATAAAGCTGGTGATATCATATGTTTTTATTATTGTCAACAAATCCCATGAACAGACCAAAACCAATAATGTGTTAGTCTTTCTCACGCTCAGTTGCAAACCCATTGGGTTTTGCTCTTTTCATGGGATTTGTTGACGATAGGAAAATAAAGTTTTTTGCCAGAGTTAAACTTTAAGCTCTTACACACTGATATATATTTAGACTTGTGACGTTGTGATGACATGGTCAGCATCGTAAACCAACAGTGTAACCCTTCCAGTCCCGTTCACCTCCTTAGTGGCTAAAACTGTGCCAGAACATCATATCTCTCTCTATTAAGATAGATGGATGGATGGATGGATGGATGGATGGATGGATGGATGGATGGATGGATGGATGGATGGATGGATGGATGGATAGATGGATGGATGGATGGATGGATGGGATGGATGGATGGATAGATGGATGATGGATGGATAGATGGATAGATGGATGGATGGATGATAGATGGATAGATGGATAGATAGATGGATAGATAGATAGACAGACAGATAGATAAGCCAAAATAACAAAAATGGCGTATTGTTTTTGGTGTTATCCACACAGCATGTACTTGCCTTATCAATCATCGCTTCTTCTTCTTCTTCTACTTCATCTTCTTCTTCTTTTTCTTCTTCTCCAGTGCTGGAATCAAGGAGCACGACGTCATCATCTCGATCAACGGCCAGAGGATCTCATCAGCGACTGACGTTAGCGCCACCATCAAGAGGGAAGACACCTTGAGAGTAGTTGTGCGGCGTGGAAACGAGGATGCTATCCTCACGGTTGTTCCCATGGAGATCGACCCTTGACCCTCCACAAATCACAGCACAGGAGCTGGAGCTAGGTTTTACTTATCACCAGTGGACCTTATATTGGAGAGGGGCTTCTACTGGCACACCCCCTCCCCCCCCCCCCTGTGGCCAAAGGCTGGTGGCGCCACACGTCCAGGAATATTCTGGCTTTGCCTTGAAAGGACTGTACAGATCTAAACGCAGTGCTGTACTTATGTGTGTTTTCACTTTTAGTCTTTAATGCTTGGATTAATGCAGGTGAAGTTGATTAGTGGCATATTTTTTTTATGTGCTTTCTTTTTTTTTGTGTCTTTTTTATGGACTTCTGCTCAGTCAGGCCTTCCACTGCATTTTTAAACAATTTAGAGACTCACTGGGCAAATCTGATTTGTATAATAATTATTGTCTAAATCCCCTTTTTAAAGTACTGTACTGAACGTTTTTGTTGATTATGTGATATATACTGAGAAGAGAATAAAGAGTTTACCTTCTTTAGTTTTGACTCTCACTATGCTGCCTTTCTCATTGTCCTTCCATCTCTCTTTCTCTCAGTTTCACACTCATAAACAGACACACACACACACACACACACACGTTATGAGATGGACTGCACTCGGGCTGACATTACAATATTTAATTTGTGTTTGTGCAAAGTTTGCTTAACCATTGCCACACACAAAGGGGACATAAAATCGGGATCTGGTTTAAATTGTATTTTATTGCCTTCACATGGACTTGATAGCTGTGTGGTGTGATTGTTGGGCCAGGGGCTCTGCAGGCTGACCTCAGAGACAGGAGTGCGAGCCAAGCAGAGGATCCGACCCCTCGATGCAGTGGCCACAGATTTTGGGCCTCGCATGAATACACTTAATGTTTTGGTGGAGATTTTAGTTTACCGCATACAAAGATGATAAAGTAGATGTCATAACTACAGAAACCAGCACACAATAAGGTCTCAGACTAAAAAACTATTTCACTAAATATGAAATATGTATCTTTTATAACCCACCGTAACTGAAATGAAAGCTCTGCCATGCTCGACTGTCTACAGCAAGATTAAACTTCAGCAGCTTTACAAGTATGTTTAAAAGACACAGAGGAAGATATTTTGCCATTCAGCAATGTTTTTACATTTGAATTTAAGACCATGCCTCTAATAACAAGTAGATGTTTATCCTTCACACCCCATTTTCCATTTCCACACACCACATCGGAGCTATATTACAGATGCCTTCCCATGATGTCAAGCTTCCCTCAGGCACATCATCTTCGGGAACTAAAGGTGCAATTTTGAAAAACAAAACAAAAAAAAGCACTGAAACAGAAGCGCGACACCAAGTGTTGCTGCCATCTCATGGTTCTGTATCAGTGTTGCAGACTCTCTTCTTAATTTACCAATCTCACTATGTTGCAAATATTTCAGACAGATGTTACACACACAATTGTTGGATGTTGTTTTATTTCACTTGGCAATGGCACCGATTCCTGACTCATTTATTCCAAGACTGCAAAGCATTCAGAGAGATTACCGCATACATAGCTTTGGACTCAGCGGTAGAGTTTGCCTGTTGAATTAAGAAATAACTGCCAAACTGCCAAAACCTGAGTTCAAAAGCATCAGTCATCTAGGGCAAGGCCTTATTACCTCACCACCTCTGAGCCTTGATGTGGAGCGACAGTCTTCCACATGCAGATGCCAAAATAAATCTGTATCTCTAACACTGACTGAATATGGTTTGTGTTTTTCATACTCTTATCTTTTTCCAAATGTTAATGATAATGAAACATTTGGTCATTTGTTGTATTGTGATCTAACACAGAACTCTTCCGCATCTGAGTAACATTAACGATAAGTATGTTCATGATTTGCCTCTTTACCGTTGATATCATGGGATTACAGTAACATAGGGAACAACCGTGAATCCTGTGACATGACTAAAGATATAGGGCTAGGAGTTATTTTCCTAGCCTCCCAAGAGAAATTAGTATCCATAGTATCCAGCCATTTCTACAGAGCTGACCGCATGCAGCATCTTTATAAGGACTTCCACGCTTCTATATGCTTTCTGTTTCCAGCATGCTGCAGATGTTTGAACATTCAGTCCAGTGAGCACACAATGATCAAACTTGGCTGTATAAAAAAAATAAAATGTTGTATTGTGTTTTTGATAACAAGCTAGTAATAATGTGGTAAACAGAATGAGGGGATTAAATGTTAAAAGTAACTTGAAGTTGTAAAACAAGATTTACTTTCTCCAATTCAGCCACCAAATGCTACTTGTGCACCTTATGGCTTTAAAGGATTGGTTCACTCAAACAAACACATGTGTTTTTCACTCATGTCTAGTGGTATCTAGCCATGCACAGTTCCAATTTGGTTTGAGACGGCAGTATCAGCCACCATTCCCAATACAATGGAGGTGAATGGAAATGCGTTTGTGGAGCCCATGACATTAAAATCATTATATAAAAAACTAAATCAACAGCAACTTGCATTTCTGGAAAACATAACCTGGTTATGTGAACAGTTTCCATTGGAACAACATTTTCCCAAACAAATAGTCCTGATGAAAACTGTCAATTTGTTCTAAGATTACTGAGTAAATAAATTAACTATATTTTTAATATATAGGTTTATTATATTATTTATTATTTACTATATAGGTCCCTAATATTTTAAGCTGTATATCTTATAGTATAAAGAATAATAAAAGCATTTTAAACCAAAGGATTTTTGTTGAGTTATCTGAAAGTTGCTTAATTAAGTTCAGCTGAGCTTGTTAGTTTTTAATATTGCCTAAACACATTGAATACAGAAGACACATAAGTGATATAAATCAATAACAATAAAATAAAACAGAATACCAGGGGATATACAAAGCCAGAGTACATTATTCATGCATACAAATACATTATACACATTCATTGTCTTGATAGCATTCTTGTTTTTAGATGAGAAAAAAGTTTTCATGCATTGCTTGGTTACATTTTTTAATATAATAGTTTGAAATGAGGGTCTAGAGTCATTTGGATTTCTGGATAGATTTTGCTTCGAGAATGATTAGGCATAATATTCTTTGATTTTATTGCAATTACATTTATTGAAACCAAACCAAACAATATCTAGGGCTAGGCACAAAGTCAATATTATCAATAATGAATCTACTCAAGTCCTTCCATTGCCTTTTAGTCTGGGTACAGAGCCAACATAAATGTTTCTGAGACTGCATCACAGAATTATCAATTTACATCAATATCGTTTTTACAACTTACTAGATAATGATTAGCTGGGTAGTATCTGTGTATAATTTTAAAGGAGATTTCCCTTATTTTATAAGTCAATAAATACTTATAGAGTAGCCTAAATTCCGTTTCCAATGAATGTATTTTGTAAAGCTGTTCCAGTAGGTAACAACATAAGCGAACAGAGACAACATCACTCTGAAATAAAGCTACGTATCAAACACAGATTGTGAGATAAATGCTAGAACATACGACACCATCTGTACCATTTGTATTTGGCACGTCTTCAAGTTTAAATCAACAAACATGGACTTCCAGCTCCCCCTATCGTTTGTTATGGTTTCACTTTTTAACCAATCAGAGTCAAGTTTGCTGACAGAGTCTCAAAGCACAAGACAACCTCTCTGCCGCTGATTGGTCATTTCCCTTCTCGCCGCGCACTACATGGGGGTCTTGCCAGAGCTCGAGGAGGGAGGGGATATTTTAATGGCCGTCAGTAGCACTACACAATGCAAAAAGTCCGGATTATCCACTAAATTTAGACTATACTAGTTACGGTTTCGTTTTGGCCGCTTCTCTTTGGCAACGAGCTTTGCATTTGAGACAAATTGGAGTTGGATATGTGTTTCTTGTGTAGTTTAAACGCACTTTACCCGCTTAATTTGTGAGCGAGTGGGAGATCAGGCCTAGCCGGCTGGCTAAAAAACAAGCGGACGTTAAGCTAGTCGCCGGAGTTGAAAGGTAACAGTTTGCTTTTCTTTTGTACCCACGACGATTTTTAATCGTTGTATTCAAATGTATATCTTGCATTACTTAATCATTTTTTAAAACAATATTCCCACATTTGATGCAGTCAAGTGTGAAATGTAAACAGGGGACTAACGTTAGCATAGTTCAGCAGTGTTGAAGCTAACGGCTAATGGCTGACTTTTTTAGTAACTTTACAAGCAGGAGCAGGCCTAGCTAGGGTTAACAGACGTAGTTAAATTAGAGTTAACTGCTCTGGCAGAGTGACGTTAGGTAATGCATTTAAGTCAAAGTTTTACTAAAGTTAATCCAAGTCGTATTAGCTTCTTAACGTATTGCACTTAAAACGAACGTTAATGTTATTTACAAGCTTTGCTGTCTGAGCTAGCGAGCTAGCCATGCGAACTTAGTGTGCTATCAACCATACTGTACACATAATTTATGAGCTAACGCCAAGTTAATTCATCTAACCTTGCCAGTGTGATTGTGGATTGTGTGATTATTCTATAACGTGGTGCAATACTGCGTTTTGAGCGTTATAGGCTATTTAACGTCAACTTACTTGTCGGACACACGTTACTTGAGCTGTGCGTTGCCTGACGTTTGCACAAGTTACTTGACACTTGAGTGGTGTGGTAAATGTTGAATCATCTCTGCTTCTATTCACAGGGAATATGTAACATAAAGCAACCAACATGACATCCAGATTCGGTAAAACATACAACCGCAAGGGAGGGGAGGCTAATTCGAAATTTGACGAGGTCTTCAACAATAAAAAGCCCACACTGACCACCAAATGGGGGGAGACTACCTACAAGGCTCAGTTGGGGGCCAAAAGGCCTATTTTAAAACCTGACGTTTCTGAGCTTTCCAAGAGGCCAAGGCTTGAGGACAGCGACAGTGACGAAGACCCATTTGGGTTTGACAGTGATGATGAGTCCAAGAATGCGCCTCACAGCGTGTCCCAGTCAGAAGTCAATAAAGGGGCCTTATCAAAGACGACCGCAGTGCAGGGTGGTGGGACTGCCACAGTTGTTGCTTCTGCACTGGGCTCTGCGAGCGCAACAGCCACATTCACATGTAAGTAATAAATACATAAACTAGACCAACATAACCAACAACACCCCTGATTGTCTTGACAGTTGTTTATTTGATTGATGCTGTCTGCTAGCCATTTTGTTGTTGTTATATGTAACCATCTGTATTTTCTTCCCCCCATTTACAGCCAAGCAAACAACTGAAGAGAGAGTTGTTAAAAATAACCAGACCTGGTACAAAAGTACATCAGATGGCAACCAAAAACCTGCATGCAAGGCCTCTTTGTCAAACACAGTCCCCTCTGGTAATCAGAACTACTCAGCGCCCCAGAGGCCCATCTCCTCCTCTCTTAATGTAGTCCCCCATCTTAAACTGTCCACTAATGTACCAGGTGGTAGCAGAGACTTCCAAACCCCTTCCTCTTCTGATGGACTGCCATTGGAAGACATGAAAAGTGCAGAGTCTCCACCACAAGTGGTTGACACCATTCCCCCATCCCCATTTATCCTGAGGGCATCAAACTGCAAGAAATACCAGCGACCCACCAAGCCTAACAAAACGTCCTCTGAACCTGCTGAAAACAACAGCAAGCCCACTGAAACAGCGAATGCCCAAGATAAACCCAACAGTGTCCTTTCTGCTAACGCAAGTAGTACTGCTGCCAAAGCTAAAACAGCAGCCAAGCCCGCAGGCAGAGGCGGTGGGAGGGTACGGGACTACACGGTTTTGCACCCTTCCTGTCTGTCAGTGTGTAACGTCACCATCCAGGACTCGATTGAGCGAAGCATTGATGAACTGGTCACCCCAGCTGCCCCTGCTGACCTTGGAGACGCAGGCCAGATGAAGAAGAAGTCAGACGCTCCCCCACCGAAACCCTCCAGGTAAGTCATTTCAATCCATGTATCTTAACGGCCTGCGTTGTGAAGAACACAGTAAAACGTTATTGTGGGGACGGGTGATATGGACATCATCCCAACATTTTCTTAGTTTGTCGAAATGAATGAATTAGTGATATTTATCAGCTTCTGTACATGTTTGTGTCGTGTGAGTCATTCAGGATAAGCAAATTAGTAAACAATAGTGATAAATAAGTATTATGGCTGAGAACTTGGTTTAAAATAAAAAATAGAATATATATGCTAGATCTCTCTCTCTCTTTTTTCTTTTTCTTTTGGAGACATTGTCATTGTATGCAGTATGTGTGGTCTATTATCGTTCTATTATGCAGAATGTTTGAGTGGCTTCTAAAAAGTAAAATTGTGGCGTCTTAGCTGTGAACAGTTGTCAGTTTATTGAGTTGTACAAAAGTTTGGACCCCTACTTCTGTTTTCTTTTTATTGGTTTATCTTCAATGGGTGCTCCAGTTTCCTCTTAAATGTTCCTTTTGCTTTTATTTGTCTGTTAATTCTTCTTTGGTTGGTTATATTAATTTTATTGTTGAGTTTCTGTTCTATAAATTGTTATGTGTTTTTACGCCGTGTATTCTTATGCATTTTTATTGTAAACTGTAACTCACTTTGGTACTGCTGTTTGCAGTGCTATATAAATATAGTTTACTACTTACTCTTACAATACAATAAACAACAATACAAAGGAACAAGAAACAAATCCTCTCGCTGTATCTTCTCAGGTTCAGACCCACCCAGACAAAGACCAAGAAGACCAAGGCTGAGACCAAGCTAGAGTTTTTTGGCTTTGAGGACAAAGAGGACCAGGGGGGCGAGGAGGGTCCAGAAGGTGGCAAGAGTAACTACAAGATCAAGTACTTTGGCTTTGACGACCTGAGTGAGAGTGACAGCGACGAGGAGAGCTCTCAGGCCAAAGAGAAAAAAGCCAAGAAGGCGGCTGCAGCCTTAGCTGCTCTGAGCTCCGGTGTGGACAGCCCTCATACCAGTGACTCTCAGGACAGCCAGGCCAGCAGCAATACAGGTGAGCGGATCCCTAATTTATAGAGACACGGCCATCTAATTACTGACGTTACTGAACTGAAGAGTTGACCTCTGTGATGTTGTGATAAAGATATTTGTGGACAGTTTTTTTCCTCCCAACATTTTAATAAAAGCTAAACCATAACAGTTCAGTCCATTCACACATTGGTGCTCGTTTCCTGCCTTCAACAATCTGGTTTATCCAACAGAATCTTTTGACTTCTCTGATGACTCCAGTCCTGGCGGCATTGAGGGACAGAAAGGACGCTCAGGGAAGGCAAGTGATAAATCCAAGGACTCAGGCAGTGGACTCAAAAAGATCTTCAGTGGACCCAAGAAGGTACACGAGCATCCTCGAAATATCTGTACTTCTCTGCCTGCTTTTACGCTGAAGTTATTTTTGTTATCTAACCTGCCTTCATGACCTTCTCCCTGGCCAGGGTTGATTTTGAACAGGCATTTCGTTTGATGTTATAAATGTTTAAATGACATTTACATAAAAGAATACTTAGCTGGTCTAAAAATAGATAGATATAATTGGAGAGAGGAGAGCGTCAGAGAAATATAAGGCGGCGGGAAAGAAGCTAAACTAAAACCTACATTTCTTTGGTGGCCATGTGTGCTAGAACTACAGTTGCAGACTCGAGGGTCTGAATGGAGATGCCCATTGATTAGCCTTCAATGGGACAGCAGTCTCGCATGTGTGTTCAGTAGCACGCGCAGTACATGGTCTTCCAGGATGAACGGGGTTTGAATATTACCTCTTCGTCAGGCTCATATTTATCTGAACAGCTCAGCTTTAATTTGTGGTATTTTGTGCCCATATCGGCTCTGCTTATATAGATCATGTTTTGCAGTGGCTTTGGGTTATTTGTGGTCTGTTTTCCTAATTCTTTGTGTTTACTGTTTCTACATCATTGACAAAACTGCGCACATTGTCTTTGCAATATATAATTGTGTCGCACAATGTGTCATTTCCAGGAAAGGTTTGGGGCTGCTTAGGGACTGTTGTGCTCCACACTGAGGCGGCTGTTGTCTCAGTCGATCATCATGTTTGCAGCATGCAATATTTATGTGTTCAATTGTGCTAATTCACAACAATAACTTCAGCTTTGTGCTAGAATGGTTTATGGATAATCACATGGAAGTATTTCTACATTGTATTTGTTGATTTATTGGTGGCGTGTTTTTGGGGGCTTTGAGCGCTGTCTCCGTTTAGATAACTAACCAATTCTTAAATTCTGACCGGGTTCCAGTCCCCTGCTAAAGCTGTGTACAACGCTCGCCACTGGAACCAACCTGAGCCTGAAGAGATACCTGTGCCTCCACTTTCTCGGTCTCAAACTGCTCCGGTAAGTAACCGCTCTTTTAGTGATCATTGGTGTTGACTTTGGCTTTATTGGGTTTTGTTTAGCTCTACAAAGGCTGCGTCCCGGTGCGAAAAGGGTGAATTTGTGATGTTTAAAGTTCTCATGTGAAATGTCTGCATTTGTTTTATTAGAGTATTTATGTTAAGCCAATACTAATAACTAGTTCCATTTGTTTACATAATTCCCCGTTCCTTATGGTCCACAACCCGGGATATTGTTTATTGGTCTCTTAGTAGTCAACAGTTTTGTTTAATTGCTCTAATTAATCTCCTTCCGTTCACATTGCTGTTTCCCAGACAAGTGAACCTGGGTTTATTTGTATATTCTGTGTAGAATTCTCCCCCATGGAAATAAATGTTTGTTCAGAGACAAGTTAATCAGAGTCTGACAAATGGAATTTAAAAGTAGTTTTTGTACTTTGCACTACCTCATCTGACATCTGTTAACAACACTTATTAAAGACATGTATGCTTAACAGACTATTCAGCTGTGCTAAATCTTACGGGCATGTCGTTAAACAGATTTTGTTACTTTGGTATGAGCCCCCATATCTCCGCCTCTTTTCTTCCTCAGGCTATTTTATCGAGCAGCAGCAAGGACAGCAACTCCCATAAAGATGATGGCTTGTTCAAAGCCCCTCCACCACCGCCCAAAGTCATTAAGTCGGAGACCATCCCCACGCGACTCAACCAGGATATTGTCACTGCACTCAAATGCAGGAAGGAGCACAAGGAGGTGAGTCCGGCGCTCACCGAGATGTTTTTAAACGTCTGCTGAGGAACAAGGAGAGCAGCAAAATGATTATTTGTGTTCAGTTTGTTTTTAAGACATTTGTTTGCATCCTGCTATGATGTGAATCTTTTTCATGCTCAGCCAAGCTGCCTTTACCATTTGATGCAGAGATAGCAATTATTTGGTGCATTTCAAGCTCGCTGTTGTTTTAAATTAACCCCGTTGTGGATTGAAGGTGGCAATGAGGACTGTTGCTGTTAATTTGCACTCCCGTTAAGCTTGTGTCATTTACAGATGGGCCTTCTGGCCCCAGGTCAGGCTGTTAGTCACAGATCCCCTGAGGTAAAATGGCTTCAGCTAAGCTGTCACCACACATTGGAGTTCTCTTAAACCCGGGTGCTTCCTCGTGGCTTGTGCTGAGTGCACACAAATCATGACTGCCGTACACTGGTAAACCTACAGAGTCAACTGCTGATCAGGCGCTAACGCCACATGCTGAGCTTTTATTGATTAAGAGTATTAGCACAGTCCTCTATCGCTGGTAATGAAACCAAGAGAAAGGACTTTAATAATAACAGAGCTGTGTGTGTATGTGTGTTGTGTGGATTGTGACTCTGGACAGATGCACTACTTCCCAATTAGCTGTAATTAACCCCATTCCCCTTCCACCAGCTGTACACGGTGGTGCAGCATGTGAAGCACTTCAATGACGTGGTGGAGTTTGGAGAGAATCAAGAGTTCACAGATGATTTTGAGTACCTGGAGACGGGGTTGAAGAGCAGCCAGCCACTCAACACAAGATGCCTTAGGTAAGTGGAGTAAAATACTTCGTGCTGACATTTTTTGTTTAACGCTACAGAGTAGCACTTCGATGCTCCAAGACTGCGCCAACCTAGATTTTTTTCTTCTTGTGGCGACGCTTATGGTACTGATTTGTGAGTGCCACGTACCTCACTGAGTTGATCGAATGGTACAAGCCCCTGTCACCTGACGTTTGTTCATGTCACCGAGTATTACCATAGCCTATTCGTAAAGCAATGACATGATCAGATGCTTTAGTTGATCACAGCAAAACGGCACGCAGCAGGAGAAAACATTACAAAGTACATTTGTTTTAAGAACCACAGAGAATGTGACGTTTGTTTTTACTCAAATGTCTTGTTCACATGCAATATACTTGGTGACAGTCTTTGCACCTCTTGATAAAGAAGCATCCACTTGTTGTAATCTTTGTGTTTTTTTTCATTAACACAAAAATAATGAGCCCTATAGAGGCGGCATAAGTACCTAATATTATGAGTTTCCTTTTTATTCCCCCATCTAGCGGCTGTTAAATGCTGAGATGAAGCTCTTGTTTTTCTGTAGTATGATAAAGCACACAGCCATTCTGTTGGGAAAATGAAATCCACTCAGGAGACACAGCCTTGACTTCAGAAGAATCTGTATGGAGTCCAGCCTCCTTCAGTGCTTTAGTCTTTACACATGTGGAGAGAATAGGAAGGAAATGTGTTAGAAAACATGTTGCCGGAGGAAATCACAAATGGTGATATTGATTTGGAAGTACGCTGTCCCTCTTGTCCCCTCTCGCTGCTGCAGTATAATCAGCCTGGCCACACGGTGTGCCATGCCCGGTTTCAGGATGCACCTGCGGGCCAGAGGGAAAGTGGCGCAAGTCTTCAAAATGCTCAGTGATGCTCCACAACACCCGGTCAGTAAAACACTTTTCTGTCACCTGCGTCTTCAATTTCTATTTGTCTTCTCCCTCAAGAGATCATTCTTTTGTAAAGTAGTGACGAATGGTAATATGTGTGCCATGTTTGATGAAGTACTGCTTTTGTTATTTACTCTGTCCTTGATGGAAAAATATTCTCTTAAGGTTTAGTTCCATGTTTTATGGGAGTTTGAACCAAGAACTTTAGCTGAAAAACCCAAAGGTAACAAACGGGGGCGGCCAATAAGGAGACCTCGTGGTTAGAGACTCATCTGATTCAACACGTACACATAGTTATTTCAGAAACTCAGTATATCACTGCAGTTGTTGTTGTTACAGTGTTTCCTATTAGTTTTACAAATAATAAGTATAATATACACTTTAAAGTGTTGCTCCGTGTATATCATGACCTGATGTTGCTGTTTGTATCTGACAGGACATGTAGACCTGCAATGGTGGTCTGTTATGTCAACTGGTTGCTAAATTGTCGGTATTTTTAACCTGCCTTATTAGCTAGCAGCGTGTTACAGAGCAGCTTTAAGAACGTATGCTGTATTTAATCTGGAGAAGATGATGTTGTTTAACACCTCTGCAATATTTACTAATGAACAGGATATTTATTGTCTACATGCCTGCAGCTATTTATATGTCGTATATATTTTTTTATTATTACATTTAAGTGAAAGCATTGAGGTCTTCAGAACAGTTAGCCCTGCTCTGTGTGTTTGTGACGTTGAATCAGGAAGGCATACTGGCAATGGGAAAACCTGCATATATACACTAATCAGATGCTTTAATGATGGTGGACAGGTATTCAGATTTTCTCAGCTTCTTCAGGCTGTCACAAATGGTTGACCACCATGTCTCACCTCAGTGTGCTCTGCACCAATCTTTTTCAAAATGGCCTTTCTCTATCCTCCCTATCAGAACCTTGGTCTGTGTACGGCTTCCCTGATGTACATTCTCAGTCGGGATCGTCTTAACATGGATCTGGACAGAGCCTGTCTGGAGCTTATGATCAAGCTGCTGGAGTTGGACCAGGACTACTCGGCCCACCAGGATCAGCTCACCTGCAAAGGAAGTGGAAAAGGTCAAGGAGAAGATCAGGAAGCTGTGTGAGACGGTGCATAACAAGCACCTCGACTTGGAAAACATCACGGTGCGTTGTCCTTTTTATAACGAAATAAATGTAACAAAAGAAGCTTCACTTCAAACGGATAACCACCGTCTCTGAGCTTTGTAATGATTCTTTCTTTACCAAACAACATTTCATAAATACTTCAATGGCTTCATTCAAAATGCTTTTAGTAAAAGTCTAATCTGTCATATTGAGCATAAAACGTCTCATTGTTTTTAAGGCACTCTCTTATTCCTAAAATCTGAATACTAAGCACCTGTTAGTGGAAGATGCATTGTGTTCTCTGTAAACAATGGCTGCCTGTAGATTTAGTCTCATTTCAGGCCGTTCTTTATGTTAAAGTGGGGGCACTATTCACATATGCATCTTTTTTATCTTCCTTGTCAGCCAGCTGAAATGGATAGAAGTAAATTTTAACCTAAAATGCATCAATCCTGGGCCATATTATCAAGAATGTGCTCATGTCCTCATAACTCTTCCATATTTCAGTTCTCCCAGTGGGAAAGAGTTGCCAAATAAATAAAGTGTACATATTTGACGTGATGTTTTTCCTCTTTGTAGACGGGCCACCTTGCCATGGAGACACTGCTCTCTCTCACCTCCAAGAGAGCTGGGGATTGGTTCAAAGAAGAACTTCGACTTCTGGGCGGTTTGGACCATATCATAGACAAAGGTAGGTGTGTGGGATGCAGAGAATGTAGGTGGCAAGTCTCTATACTTGGGTATATGTGCAAAGATTTGCTTTCCAACATCAAGTATCACAGCTGTTGACTTTCATGTATCTGTCAGAATGTCTAATAGTCATGTTCCTCGTGTGCTTTGTGCTACCGCAGTCAAAGAGTGTGTGCAGAACCTGAGCCAAGAGGATGACAAGGAGAACCTTGTTGCATCTTTATGGGGAGCTGAGAGGTGTCTGAGAGTGCTTGAAAGTGTAAGTACTGCTCTGTTAAGTTGGGTTTCCTCTTTCACCAAAGTCATACAAAGGTGACAGTAAAGGACGAGAGTAATTGAGTGCTGGGAAGTGGAAGGTAACTTCTTTTAGTGTTACCTTTTTATTTTTGTAATGTCACTGATCAAAAGTCTGAAGCAAACAAAAGTGTCTCTCCTCATGTTTTGTTTCTTGACTCCTCTTCTAGCCTTAAACGTACTTTCCCCTCTATTGATTTTATTTCTCTTTCATCTTCTGCCAACAGGTGACAGTGCAGAACCCAGAGAACCAGGGTTACTTGATTGCCTACAAAGACTCGCAACTAATCGTCTCCTCTGCCAGGTGAGCACCAGATATAGCTCGGAGCTATTATTGACTGGACACACACAAATACTGAGACGGTCTCATATAACAACACTTCAGTTTATCTTTGTACCGATCACATTAAAGGTTCCTCGGAGGTGTTATTGTTTTTTGTTCTTGTGTGTCTGTTAATCAAAACATCTTGATTTGAAGCAAAGGAATAATCAGTAAAACACAGACATCGCAGTAACACAACTACTACAGTGTTACTATATAACTATTATCATCGGAGCCAATGAACATTTCTCAGCAAATTTGGATCTGATGAAGCTTGGATTGATATTTCTGTGTTGGTGGACACATAATGACATTCAGGGTTGTGTCGTATACATTTCTTTAATCTCCTGCTCCTCTCCTCTCCTCTGCTTATGTTCATCTCTAACATAACTTAGCGCTTTAATGTCTCTCATTAGTATGCTTTCTTACTTTCCCCAGAGCTCTGCGGTACTGTGAGGACATGATTCAGCGATACAGCCGGGCTTTAAACAACAGCTCTCTGTCATTGTCGGGTGCAACGCTGCCCCACTGCAGCTTCAGTAACGTGGGCAAGGCTGTGGAGGACTGCATGAGGGCCATCATAGGAGTGCTGCTCAACCTTACCCACGACAATGGTATTCTTATTTAATAGTTAATATTTAATAATTGGTGCTTTTTGTTTTGCCTTTTTTCTGTTTGTTCTCTGGATATTAAGAGCTCATCAGTGTTATGGCTGATAGTTCGTCTGATGTGATGCCTAACAGTGAATCAGTTTGATTAAGTTACATTGCAACATCAGTGTTGGACTATATTCTGATTAATGTGCTCGTCTCTATCACCAGGCTTCAGGTGCTTAGCAGGATATTGATGAGTATGAGCAGAGGTCAGTGATGATGTTGTTTTTATCTGCAGAGTGGGGAAGCACCAAGACAGGCGAGCAAGAACAGCTGACCACAACTGCTCTGAACTGCGTCCTCAGAGTTCCACGCTACATACCACAGGAGCAGCGCTTCGACGTGCGAGTACTGGTAAGGCGCTCTTGATTGTTTACAAGATATTCGACCGGCCGTACGTACGCGTGTCTCATTTGTTTATATTTCTTTGTGTATTCCAGGGTCTGGGTCTACTGATTAACCTTGTGGAGTACAGCTCCAGAAACCGCCACTGTCTGGTGGACATGGAGTTCATCGTCGACGACACCTGTCTGGAAGACAGCCTGATGCAGCCTGCTGATCCAACACAATCGGACACAGCGGCAGCGTCAGCTCCGCCAAGCACAGCTGAGACTCAGGAAGACGTGACCGTCAAGCCCAAGCCCTCCGGTGCTTTGGCTGCCCTGGTGCAGGTAGGAACTGTGGAAGGACTTAATAATGAATATTTTAGCAGTTGTCTAGTTTTTTTTCTTGGCTCCAGATTATTATTTCTTTCATGATTTCTTTTGAAGTAAGGATGTGAGCAGAAAGCGTTGGCGATGAGCGGGCATGAGGAGAAAAATCAATGTTTTTACTGTTGAAAGAACAGTATGAACGGGTGAGACAGGGTTTCAAATGTTTTCTCAGGCAGAAGGTTGAGAGTTGAAACATTACTCTGATACATTCATGAATATGGATGATGCTATATTGCTGTATCATTTCAAATGTCCCCTCGGTGCCACATGCCCGACCACATAAGCTGCACATTGCATATTTCTGACAGCCTGAACATAAGTAATAAGCAAATCGATGCACACTCATTTGTGGATTTGAATTTCAAGATAAAAATGTCATCTTAGAAAAAACGTTGCTTTAATATTAGTTTAATCAAACTCGTTGCCCAATTGACTCATTAGCGCACATTTTTCTGAAAGCCTAAAAGGACATTTTGAGAGTGAAGTCGTGATTAACTTTAAAATGACCTTTTTACTGTCAAGTGAGTTTTTGGCGTCCCCCATTTCTTTCTGACCTTTAAAATTATAAAACGCATCAGCCGTGTTACTCGGCTCCGATTTAAAACGGAGTTCACATCAGTTTTTATTTCTCTCTAAATCGTAGCTTTTCCTTGAGAGGGAACGCGCCGCCATCCTGGCTGAGGCGAAGACCGATGACCTCATCAGCGAGGCACCCAAGCCGGCACCGGACAAAAGCGGAGAGTGGAAGGAGACGTCGGGAGAGATACAGTGGGTGGCGGCCGAAAACAACGACAGCCAAACGGAGGAGAAGAAAGAGGATGAGAAGAAGGAGGAAGAGGATGAAGAGTTGGATCTAAATAAAGGTTAGATGTTTGTGTGTGTGTTTTTAGCTCTGGCCAAAATCAGAATCTAGATAAACGGTGGAATATCACTGGATTACAAAGCCTTCAAAGAGTGTATACCCACTAGAGCTGAAGTGATTAGGCCATAAACCTATACTGATAGTTGTTTCTCAACTGACAAGGAAGTGATCTGCAAATGAATCTGCTGTCTATCAAAAATAATCACGAGCTGCAGCCCGGTTCTGTTGTACAGAAGCATCGTGCAGGAACAACACGCGTGTCTTCACAGCAGTATGAATCCGCCAATTGTGAATGTTTTTCTTTTCTCCGTTGTTTTTAGCTCTGCAGCATGCAGGCAAGCATATGGAGGACAGTATTGTTGCCTCCTACACGGCTCTACTGCTGGGCTGCCTCTGCCAGGGAAGCCAGGTGAGACTTTTAGACTCGTACATAATAGGATTTAAGATTATTTTTCCTACTCCTAAAATATTTATGTTGCTCACTCATCTCTCTGCCCCTCTCAGAAAAATGTGACTACTGTGAGAGAGAATCTACCGAAGGGGGATTTCTCCATCATGACAGAAATGCTGAAGAAGTTCTTGAGTTTCATGAACCTCACTGTGAGTATGACCGTCCACGCGCACCTTCTGTCGTCAGCATTGCATGATGATGCTGTCACCATTATGATAAGACGTATACATTAGGATTAAACTATAGTGTAGTGCTTTAGTGACTCATTTAATCTATTTGCTTCCCAAAAGATGAGCAATCGTTTTCTGGCTTCATCTTTTAAAAATACTGATGCAATCTAAGCTCCAAGCAAAATCTGTTGAAGTTACAAAATGCCCTTTTTATTTTTGACATATTGAAGGAAAAGTGAAGTGTTCCTCGTGTGCCTTAAATCATATAAACATTTTTGAGGGCCAGTAATTCCACATTTCCTTTTAGTTTCAAATATAATTCCTGTTTTTTTCTGCGCCTTCATTGGGCTCCCTTCTCAGAAAACACTGTCATTTGGATGATTAATGGAAGCTTTTTATTCTGTATAGTTAATTAACGCAGAGATTGAAGGATGAATAATGGCTGTAAATCAATGAATAAAAAGGCCCTGTGATTGTCGCTTATTTAAAATATCTCAAGATCGTCTTGGTCGGTCTAAAAGCACTTGCACAGCCTCTAGTGGCACTTAGCCGTCATAAAGCTTTTGTGGCAGTAATGTGCCATTATCATACAAAATATGACCAATAAATTGTTATCAATTAAATATGATTCTTGTGTATCCAAGCAGCATAATTCAAGTAGTCATTTAAAAATATATTGAGCATTAATATTTAACTGAAGAGTTACACAGATGTGCATTTTGCAGCAGCTTTGAAAGTGACTCATCCCGTCAGAGCTGAAGAACGGCGCCATCTGTTTCATTAATGTCGCCTTTCAAGAACAGATCTTAACTGTCAAAACTTCACAAGTACAGTAGTACACGTTGGCTCCCTCACACTCTTTGTTTTTCTCATTGTGTCTCTGCACAGTGTGCGATGGGCACCACGGGACAGAAGTCTATCACGCGGGTCATCGACTACCTGGAGCACTGTTAACAGACAGCCAGAAAGGGAACTCACACTCTGCACATAAAAAGGGATCCCAGGCTATTCTGGTGCCCCGTACCCGACAGGAGCCACAGGGGGGGGGGGGGGGGGGGGGTCATTGGAGACTCTGCGGCATTCCTTTGACTTCCCCAGATCACCCAATGCTGCCATCACTCTGAGTTGTTACCGATAAAAGGTGTGTTGAACAAGCAAATGTAAAAGTTTCACTCCCTCTCTGGAGCACAGCCTGAACCAAAGCCCTGCTAGCTGACAGACACGCAGATTCCTTCAGTTCCACTCCACTAGCGCCACATTCAGAGTCAGAAGATTCATCCTCAGGTCACTGGGAATCGGGCAGAGGCTTAAGTTTCAAAAATACTCAAATCTGAAAATGGACTCAAAGCAAGACCTCTTTTTGTTTTTCTTTATAAACGTCCCAAACGGTTCGACAGTCTCAGTCTCCTGAACCGCTGCCCGCTCTCGATTCCTGGTCACCGAGCTTGAGTGTGAAGCTCTGAATCAAATGTTCTGGATCATTACATTTTAATCTCATCCACATCAAAGCCAAGGATGAAATCATTGCTTAGCATGAAAAACAATCATTTTCATGGCTGTCAGAATGATGTCTCTGTGTAAACGTGTGTGGAATGATTTTGAATGCATACATCCATTTACCTAAATGTTTGCAGTTGGTTTGAATGTTTAAGGGAAGGAGAGTATTTTTAATCTTTGATTTTTATGTTTTTGTTGTGCCCGTTACTTTTGTAAAGCGTGCGAGTTAGCGAGTCGCGTAGGCGTTCTCTTATGTTTTTTTTAGATTTTTCCTTGAGGGCATTTTTTTTCTCACCCAAATTATGAACTACTTAAGACGGGACGGTGGGACATGCCGACTTTGATGGGATGTTTTTTATTTGACTGATAATGGCACTTGGAAATAACGCGCTATGATTAATTTGAGGTTTCCTTCGCACCCGTTATCAATTTGGTCACATTTATTTGTTTATTAGCTCATTTAAATTCAAATTAAATCAAGAGTATGTAATTACAGTATGCATTGAAACTCACAGGTATAACAGATGTGATGAATTACTCAACAAATTGATGGTTGTGCTTCCTTTTTATGAATTTGTAATGAAGTTTAATTTTTAAAAATGTATTTAATTTAATGCTTTCTCCTCCTTTTGTAAATGCAACGTTTTTACCTAGTGAGATGCCGTTTGTGTCTAAAGTTTCCACGTCATGTTTCATTAAAGATATATCCCATGTGACACAGCTCAGTGGCTGGACATAATTACATGGATGTGACGGATTTAGCGGAGTTATGGTTTTTGGCTTAAATACGCAATTTTCACAAATTTCATAAAAACTTGCTGCATAAAAAAAAAAAAAAAAATGGGGAAAGTCATTTTTATTCTCATGTTAATGGACGTTGGGGATTTCCAGATGGCGACACATTCTGTATGTCCAGCCACATGTAGCGTCATGTTTGTACTCATTGTATCATGATGTCTCTGCATTGGACAACTTTCATTAAGCTCCCATTTATTTATTATTTTGGTGTCATTTTTACTTGTAATGATGCACATGAACCTTCAAAACGCCTCTGTCTTGTACTGCTCATATGTACGATCACTGATTTGAATGACAGCCATACCTGTATAAGCAGATTAGTTGTATCTGGTTTGTAGGGCTGCAGTGAACATAGTTGCAACTTTGTTTACTGTTTAATTACTTTGCAAAACTCTGGTCTGAATGGGATTTCAGAATGTAAATACTCCTGTAAATAGCGGTTAATGGACATTTAAAAATGCTTAGACTACTTTTTTCCCTGAAGCTGATATTTTTATTTTATACAATATTTCTGGGTTGTCATTTGGAAAAACAAAAATCGCAGGAAGTGGAGAAAAAAAATGTTTGTACTCGTTTCAAGGACACTGTCTTTGCTTACATGTAAATAGTTGTATCTCAAAAAGAAAAAAAAAGTTGCTACTTTCAATACACTCCCTATGTGTTTTCTTCCTTCAAGTGTTTAAACAACAGAAATGCTTTCTTTCATTTCCAGACTTATTAATTTTAACATTTTTTTGTGCATTCAGTGCTCCGGGAGGTAAACACTTTTACCAAACAGCATCGGTGTTTAGTTTCCTTTTGGTATTCGTGCATGTGGCAGCCTCTGAATGCTTAACTTTGTATTCTAGCTTGCCTCTGTGCCTGTAACCCTTCAAGCGTGTGTGTGTGTGTGTGTGTGTGTGTGTGTGGGATGTCTCACCGTGTGCGTGCCCGCGTGCAACCCCTGTTTCTTTCTCATCCCTGACAAACTGGCTGGGACGGAGTGAGAGTCCGAAGCGTGGATGGTATACTTAACAGCACTCAGCGGTGACAGTTTGTGGACGCGGCCCCTCAGCTTGACTGACTGCTGCATAATGGAAACAAAAGATTCTTGTTGCAGTTGCTCGGCAAGAGTCAAACTTACAAATAGCTCTTGGAGCCTGGGGAATGTATTGAAATACTATCTGGCAACAGTGATCCCACGCAGGCGACAGCTGTGTCAACCGTGATGCAACAAGCGGAGACGCATGCAGGCTTTACATCTGAAACGTCAGAGACTGGGTAACACATTTGGTAAACAGTGCACAAATAACGTGTAATTATGTCTTTATGTCTCGTCGAGCCACATGCAAATATATGATTAGACTGAGGTGCTAGCATACATTTAAATTCCAAAGAGCATTTTATGTAGATGACGGGCACCTCTGCCTTTCATCTGCTTCTATACATTATACATGACTGTTGTAGGAAGTCAGAGGCAGAGGGAGCATCGCTCCTGTGAAGGAGGTGGATGAGGGGAAACGCTGCGCTTCCTACGTCTTTACAAGATTGATAAGATGTCCTCCGCTGAGAGAATGCAAGGGAGGGCAGAGGGAAGAATGAGGGAGGAAAAGGGATGCAGAGCACGGGATTAACGTTTCCCACCTGCCAATCAAACGCCTCTCGGTGAAGGGGGAGAACTACAACTGATGTTGCCTCTTCCCCTGCATTCATCCTTTCATCTGTCTCTGGACACATTTTTCCCTCGCTCAACTCATTTATCTGTTCAGCCTCTCCACTGTGCACATGCTGTTTTTTACTTTTTCACAACCTGTTGTCTTCCTATTTCTCTGCTGTTGCGAGATTTACTGCAGCAAAAATGATATTTTTGTAACTCCATGTGACACATTTTTGATGTTCTGCCTCACGCTTGGTTTGTTGTCAATGGGGAGTTTGAATGGGTGATTAGTCTACAGGTGTAAACATGTCTGCCTGCTGTTTCCTCTCAAGGCAGAATGATGCAAGGCCTCAGAGCCACTAGGTGGTGTGAGTACTCAGCCTCTGACCGCAGTGCCTGAACAGCTAAACTAAATATATCTGTGTGTACGAGCACACACACACACACACACACACACACACACACACACACACACACACACACACACACACACACCACTGCTCATCAGTGGTGTTGCCTACTGATTTCTCCTCGAGCTGAAAGAACCCTGCTGTCTTTGGAGAGATTACCGCCCGCGCCTCGTTCATGCAGTCACACGTGCGCACGCACTCGTGCACACCCCGCAGAGTGGTGGAACATTTATGAAGAGGCTCAATCGTGACTTTGCTGGCAATCGACAACCACATTCAACTTGTCACATGACGGAAACATTTAACCCAGCTCAGGGATGTTGATGATATTTATGACTCTTTGCTTTTATTCATGTTGCAGAATTCTTTAAGAAGATCAACTGGAGCGTTTCGGAGTAAAATGTTGTGCAGCTATAATTACAACTTTGAAGTTGTGAATGCTACAATTTGGAAGTTCCTCATTATGATGACGCCAACATGGCACACTGCTGTGTTCTTAATACGTCCGACCTTTAGAAGCGTAGCTTTATCAGGCAATGCTTGTTAGTAGAATCTATTCATGGTTGGGTTTTGCTCTTTTGGTGGAAAAATATAGAAAATCTATTTAAGTATAACAAGTGACTGTCTTCTTCCGGTGTTCTCTTTGATTATATGAACTGATGCATTAACATGTTAGCAGTATTTTAAGCTTGTAGTTGGTCAGGGTGAAGCTAATTACGCTTGAAAAGCTTGAACTTTGTCTTCTGTTTGGACATTTATAACTAGTGTTTCTAGTAAAAAAGTGCGATATTGACGTAGTGAAATGTTCTGCAGTGAAGTCTCATTAAGCATCTCTGAGCTGCACTTCACAACGGTGCTTGAATAATTGTATTTTGTTACTTTTCACCGCTGCCACTACCGAGAACAACTCTTTTTATTTTATTTCTTTCAACTCCTGCTCTTCAATTTGTACGACTACGTCAATACGGATTAAGTCAGCGAGTAAACAGTGAAGCTGAACTGAGCGTATTATCTTGAAACTGCAGGAGAACCCAGAGCCAACGCTGAGCATCGCACTGTCAACTCAATGAAGAACTTTGCACTTGACCAAACTGCAGAGCAGCGATGGACCCGGCGCTCACTGATTTGTGTACAAGTCTTGGATTATTTCTACTTTTTTACTACAAAGGATTTATTCAAACAGTTTGCCACCGGTGCTATTCTGCTGCCACTGTGCTCTGCAGCCTCATTGGATGTTTTCACAGGTGTCTTGTTTACTCACACGAGTACACATTTGCAGTTATACGCACATCCGTTCAGGCGTAATGAGAAAACACACAGGCTTTTAAACACCTCGCCAAAAAAAGCAAGCAAAGGTACACATGCATTGCATCAAATGTTTAAACACACTGCCATGAATGAATGAAATGAAACTAGTACACATCCCTCTGTGCTCGTACACGTGCAGGCGGCTCCTCTTGTTTAATCTCACTCCTTAAATCATTGAGTGGCAGGACAGACTCAGCAGCCCATCTGTATTCCTGGGTGTGCGTGACCTGCACTCTAACGGATAGGCTTTGTCCACGGGCGAGCCAGATGAGGAGCAGAGTGGTAGTATTACTACCCCACACTGCCGCTGCCTTTTGCTATTCTCCACCTCCTCCAGGCTCCGTCTGCTTTCTTTCTGTCTGTAGCGGCAGGGTGGAGGCTGATGAGTGTTGTGTGGGGTCAGTAGGGTTGCTGTTTGTGTGTTTATGTCTTTCCATCTGTGTGTATGCATTAGTGCTGGAAGCTGTGTCATCTTTGCACGCTCCTTCAGTTTATCCCGAGTGGAAGTTCTTCTGCATAGAGATTGTTTCATTTCAATGCATAGCACAAATCACTAACATACACACACACACAAACTGCATATATTCCCCCAACAATAATAAAACACAATCAGAATCAACATTCACAAATCAACAGCTGAATAATAATCTTTCTCTTATTTGTAATTGTTTTATATTTTCTTTTCTCCGACACAGCTGAGGCTGGTTGCTGTGTGTAAGCAGGCTAAGTGTGTGGGTTGGGTTGAAAGAATGCTAGGAGTAGCTCGGGGACTCTGGCTCGTTCACAGCATCTGTGCCTCTGCGTTGGTCCTGAGATCATAAGATCGAGGGGGAGATGCAGAGAAAATTGTCCAACCGAGGGAATAAATGAATAGCAATTAACGAGCCACGTAAATATCTCTCCTGCTGAGCACATCAACCTTCAATGCTGCAAAATTGGAGCCAGCAAAGCGATGCATGCAGAACATTTACGTGTAAGCGCTACTTATTAGAAGGGCAGACATGGAGACTTGCAGGAAGCAGTGAGAGAAAGTGGTCGATGACATGCAACACAGATCTCTGGCCGCTCGGATTTGAATCCTGCAGCTTCAGTTCATCTTCTCTTAGATATCATTATCTTCGTGCTATTTTTGATCCCGAGCTCTCCATGGAGCCCGCCTGCACAGCATAATTTATCCTGTCATGTTTAACTACTGAAACACATTTATTTTCACAGCAGATAATAGGTTACAGCACAGCTCCAGGTTCTTTTTTTAAAGGCACACTCCAGTGATATAGAATCCCACTTCTATAAAGTTGAGGGACTCACAGGAGACATGTTTTTAAAATGAGTTGTACAAAATCAATATCCTGACCTTTAGTCCCAATGCATCAAAGACATGCAACCAATAGACAGTGGAAGCGGAGATGACATTTCTCAGACTTGACAAAGCTGCTCTGGAAACAGACAAACTGTTTTCACAGGTTGAGTAGGCTTTTCTTCTCCATGGCTTGACTAAAAGACTCGTCACACAAGAAAGCGATGTAGCGAAATTCATGAAATATTCAGTTTTGTAAACGTGACGACCTGTGTTGCCAATTTAGCGACTTTTTTTGCTTAATTTAGCGACTTTTCAAACCCGCTTGAAGACTTTATCTCTCTTTTTAGCCGAATTTAGCCCCTTGTTAGCAGCCGCCATTTTTAAAAAGCATAGAAGCTTCAGAAATGTACAAGTGGGGTATTTACTGACACATGTTGCAGAACAAAACGTTAAAATCTCTTAAACTTGTGTTAACCACAGACCTAATGTCACGCTTCTAACCAAAAACCCATAAAAAAAACCCATTGAGTTTGAATTGAGGGAAATGGATGTGCTGAAATGGTAACTTTATACCCGGAGCTACGTATATGACTTCCCAAATCTCATCCACTTTTCTCTCTCGCGGTCTTTCCTCTCTTATATTTATTACAGTTTTTGTTGTTGCTGGAGATCTAAGTGATTAACTGCCAGTGTGAAGCATGCCGAGCCAACTAGCAGAGACCCCTGTGGCTTCAGAAAAGCAAAGCAAAACATCCGCAGCCCTCGCCTCTAAACAGAGTTTGAAGACCTTCCTTTTTGTCTGATCTAATGGTCCCTGTGATGCATTCTCTGGAGTCTGGCCTGCAGCGAGGCAAAACCTTCAACGCAGCGCCGAGAGATGACAAGCTGGAAACGTTTTGGTTGCGTTATCCATAAGCAGTTGCAACATCTCCCCGATAACACGGAGAAGAAGAAGAAGCCAGCTCCCTAAAGGTGCAAGAAAGACTTGTGTCAGACAATGTGCTCCATTTGGCAGATTTCTTTCTTTTGTGTGTGTGGGAAGTAAATCGGAACGGAAAGACTTTGCATTATCTTGCATAATTGAATCTCTGAGTAATTTGGAAGGAATTAATATTAATCCTTTCCTGTGGCAGGGTGCCCTGAAAGGCTGTAGCGCTTGGGGGAGAACAGGGAGACACTGGGAAGAACATGCCAATCCTCTTCAAGTAAAACATTCAGCATCACAGGGAAGGTGTCTCAACGGCTAAACGGTGCTTTTCAGGGTTTTTACTTAAAAGCTCTCGAGAGTCTGGGCTCTACGGGGGGGCGGTGTAATAAAGTGGCTGCAAATAAGGAGTATTCTTGGGTTATGTGTATGACTTTTACAATAGCAGCAGCAGCAAGTGTAAGTTGAGAGAGAAACTTGTATACATGCGCTGTAAGATGAAGGCTACATATTTTATTTTGTTAGCCAATTTTGTGAACACTGCACTCCTGGGTTATTGGAGCACTTTGCACCGCAGTCCGCAGGGAATAGGATTTCCTGAATACTTTAAATGTAAAATGTTTAAAGGAAATAAAAGGGAACCATTATCACAAGACTGGGAGCCCAAACCTAAATACTTTTGTATGGTAGGTAGGTAGGTAACACTGTACTTGTTGTATGTATGTATTCTTTCTTTCACCATGGAGCTCAGTCTAAAATTTGTATTTAATTGTTTTGCTGTTTTTAATCAATAACACTTGAATTATTCTTTATTTTAAAATGACAATATAGAATTTAAAAAACAATGTTTGACCCTGTAGGGGTCAGAGTTCAATTCCACACGCAAGCTAAATCTCCATTCCCCTCCTCGCTGAGACAAGTTAGCGGGAGCAGCTACGGTGGGGCGCGAGGTGCGTTTTTTACGCTAAACATGGCAGAAAAGCGAAAGAAAACAAATTATTGTCTACAATGATTGGGAGGAAGAATTATTTTTTACAACAGTGAAAGAAAAGTGTGTATGTCTCATTTGCGGGGCGACGGCAAAGCAGGCACATTGTGGAGACACTTCGCTACGTGTCACACGGAAGCTACCATGCTAACTACACACCATGCTAACTACACACCATGCTAACTACACACCATGCTAACTACATGCTAACTACACACCTGCAGCACTGCGGGCAGAACAAGCCGAGAGTTAAAGCTTTGTGCAGCAGCATCTCTTCTCACGAGGCCGGTGAACAAGTCACAGAAAGCAACGGAAGCTTCATTTAGAGCTGCACATTATTTAATAAAGAACAAGAAAGCCTTTTCGGACGGAGAGGTCTTGAAAGGTGCCATGATGTTACTGAAAACACTTTTCAAAGACGAGAAGAAAGGTTCCGATGTGATCTCCACTCTCTGATGTTACAGAGTTAGTGTTTGTACAAACAGGATATGATGTGAAGATGTGACAGTTAATGATTTCCTTGTTTTTGTTACAGAAGTGATATTTTGTACTAAAATATAACGGGTGTGATTTTGAACAAAATGCTACAAATGTGCTCATTCATACAAAACTGTCAATAAAGATATTTACAAAAATATCAGAGATGTGATAACTCTGACTTTCAAATGTTGAAATAGATTGAGAACATAAATAAATAATGCTGCATGTTTAAATATATCTGTTTCCTACCATGTAAATCATTGTGAGGAATAATTAACATGTGATCAGACAGTCTCTTCACATATATGAATATTTATTATGATTAATGAGAATATTATCATTAAAGGTGAACCGTGCAACTATGTTATTCAGGAAGTTTGTATCAAACAAGTAGCTCTTCGTATTACTCAGAACCCTTGAAGTAGCTCTCAGTATCAACAAGGTTTGTGACCCCTGATCTAAATACCTGCATAAAAGGATGAAGATGGATTAATGGTAAATACAGCGTTACATTGAACGATTGCAATATCTGCCAACATGTGACATTTGTTAACATTATGGAACATTTAAATATAGGTTACCATATTCCTTGTTGATGGAGGATAGTGATACTCCTGAGATGCATATTGTCGACTACAATAGAGAAACAAGAAAGAAAAACTGTGAAACTTTTGGTTTAGGAATAAAATAAAAACAGTTTAGCCCCTGAGGGTGAGGAAAAGTTTGTGGTTATGCTTTTAACAAAGTATTTAGTCTCCTCGGTCGCTAAGTGTAAAATATTTTGCATTTTATTTTGCCTGAATGGATTCACTGCTGGACTGCTTAGGATTTCCGTAACACTCTAAACTGAACTAACCTGCAGAGAGCTTTTACTTAGATAAACTTTTTCTTTCAGGACCCTGTTTTGGATTTCCCTTTAAGCTGATGACACGTGCACACAAGCAGTTAATTCCCGGTGAGAGTGTTAACAGTTTTAGAGCGAGGCAAACTTTCAGCCCTGCATCTCCCAAGTGTGGAGATACGATTTTGCTTCTAGCTTCATGACAAACACTAGAATGTGTTCATATTTCTGCAGCATGTTCATATTTCTAACCTCACTCCTGCAGACAACGTTTATCTCTTTGCATTCATCATCAAAATGTCTTTTAGATGTATAATAAATAATCCAGGGAGAAGGTGCAGTGCATTTTTAATTCGCTCAGACTCATTGTTGAGCACATTATTCTGCATTGACAGCTCATAGAAACGTGGATACAAGTGTTCACCAGAGCCTGAATGGAGTGAGACGATGATAAACACCCACCAGGCATGGTGTACTCTTCAGTTCATCATTGTTACCTTTTGTATCTTCAGGAAACTCATTTGTCCGGTCTCCACTGCATGGTCAGGAGCACATTATGAGGACATTTGAAATTCAACATTTGCAGGAGAGAGCTCCCCTGCCATCACAATTAAACCACAGATCCATTATAAATAAGAATGTCTCATGTTTATTTTATAACCTTGGGCAGCTGTAATTCAAATTTGTAAACATGACAGACTTCTCTCAAGGCTAAAGAAATAAAGATTCAGGATTTTTAATCTGTCATGCGGTTTACCAAGAGCCACAAATCATGAATCTACTCAAATCACGAGATGAGTGTAAATTTATGCTTTAACACCTAAATATTTATGTTTTTAAGCCGTGGTGGTATGACATTTTAAAGATGGAAAACATGACCAAAAAACTAAATCACCTGAACACGGTTCATGGGCAGGACATATCAAACCCAATGTTCTTATATATTCTTGTTATATTCTTCTTTTGTTGTTGTTTTGTGTTCATTGTCTGTCTCTTTTCTGCTTCTTATTGGTTGTTTTGCCCCTTTTCATAGCCTAGTTGAGTCTCTTTATGTCTCTTTGTAGTCTTTTTGTGTCTCGTTGTAGTCATTTCATGTTTCTTTGTGGTCATTTTGACTCTCTTCATGGCTGGTAAATGTCTCTTTAAGTGACTTTTTCTACAGTAGGTGTAGGCCAGGGGGCCCCCTGACACTTTGGCCCCTGGGCCTCCACCCGCTAGACCTGTTTAGTAATCCATCCAGCTATAGTGCTGACAAAAATGGGTTTTCAGTCATCTAAGGCAACATATTCAGAAGGATTATTTAGACACACTTTTCGTTTTCGATCTATCATAACCACAGACTGTATATAATAGATCATAACAGAAGCAGAGAGGCCAGTGTCTCCTCCAGCAGAAGCTGTAACGGACCATGATGCAATTGAGAAGACATGCAGTGTGTGTTTCAAAAAAAAAATACAGGTCTCCCTTTTTTTTTTTTTTTGGAAAAAATACTGTCTCTTGGTCTTTTTATGCCATTACTGTACCTGTCGAGTTCTCCTTCAGCGAACTTCAACAATTTCACACAATTTTTCTTAGTTGTTGAAAGTCATTTTAGGAAATGCTAGAAATCTGAAGTAAAAAAAAAAAAAAGAAGTGGGAAAAACATACAGTCCACACTGTGCACTGGCATACTGAGCTCTCCCAGATTTGTGGCATGTGGTACACTCTGCACACTCGGGGAGAGATAATTGAAATAATGTTCACACTACACCAAAAGTGGAAGAGCTGTTGTGGATGGTTGAGGGGAAGCCTGTCATTTTCCATGAGAGAAAACACAAACATGGGGTAAAACTTGTTATTTCCAGTTTGTTGACGGCGCTGAACACACTTTATTGCCATCATAAATATGTTATTAAGTATGATGAGCAACTCCAGCTGTAGTACATGTGCTTGGCTGCTGTGTTCTTTTAATTCTCCCCAATACAGATAAATATTTATACTAATCAAAAACTGACACCAGCTTTAAGCTTTAGGGATTTTTTTTTGTACATTTCCCGACAATCCATCCAAATAGTTGTTGAGATATCTCATACTGAACCCAAGATGTGGACCGGCGAGAAAAAAAGGGCTTTTTTTCCAATAGCTGAGAAGTGACCTTTCTGCCTGTTGGCCTGCATACCATCACAAGCTGATGAATGATCATATTAAATAAAGATGGCCTGCTCTACCCAACTCCAGGAAACACATCACAATGTATTTCTAATGTGCAGCAGCAGGCAAAGAAACAAATGTGTTTGGGAAAGCTGACAAATGCTCAGGGCTGAAACACATTTGTTTATGGTTGCTGCTGTGCAATTTATAAAGTGATAAACAACCAACCAAGAGACCGACTGCAGCGGCATTATACTGTCCTCCCTTTTGAATGCACACGTGTTAAATTCTAACAGATTTACAAACTTTCTGTGCATTATATCTGTACGTTACTATGTGATACAACAAATGTGCAACAAAGGAAGCCGGGAACACTGGACGTGAATACAAATGAAGCTGGAGAGTTTCTGTTCACTGGCAAGAAAAGAACATGAAAAATATTAACTTGCTCTGCTCCACTGTTACATCACTCCATACAAACAGCTCCGGGGAAATGCATTGAACGTTTTTGATTGATATGATCTGGGTCTGAGCCATGAGACCTCAAGGGCAAAGAGAATAAGTGAGTCTACTTAACGTCCCCGATCATATCTCTGGATGGAAATATCAGAAAAACCTTTTGCTCATGTAGAGGGAAACATTTATATGTAACACTTACTCCTTTCACACAATAAAAATCAACCAGCAAGAAGTTTTATCTGCTTGTAAAGGTAAACCTATCCATCATTGATCAACAGAGGGCAACGTGAGCATTGCTGACACTTTGTTGTACCTTTCTAAGAGTCAAGGTGAGTCTCCCGGGCATGAACACATTTTAAAGTGAGGTTGCCGGTGTGCATGTGGCTTTGTTGTTCTTATCCATGCATGACTAAAAACATTTGCATGGTGAAGCCAGAACAACAATGTGTGCCTCCCTTGCTCTCCCTAAGCTCCTGCTTGTATTAAAAGAGTCTGGTAGACTTTGCAAAGTTCACTTAGAGTTTCTGCATCTTTGCTCTGATTATCCTCGCTTGTCCAGGCAGAGCTACACCTGAACCTTAAAAAATCCAAATCAAATTACGCACCTGGGGAAGAATACTTATCCATTTTTTTTTGTTCACTCTCTTACTCTTTCTTTTCTGACTACTCACACATTCTTATTCATTCTCACAATCCCGCTGTCCACAGTGTTCCCAATCTCTTTTCTCATACATTGTATTCTTGCTCAGACTTTGACAGCACACAGACAGAGAAAGTAGCCATCGGCTTCTGAAACAAGAGTCCATGAACCGTATTGGACAGAGAAAACACATGCTTTTAGACATATTGTTACCTACTGTGTATGCAATTACACTATTATAGCTCCTTGTGCTCTGTGTCATCTATGTGTTTTCTTTGTTTTTACATGAATGTACTCGGGAACTTAATTGTGTGCGTGTGTATTTCTGGATGTCTGGTTTGTTGCAGTGCAACCTCTGCACGATCCTCTCACTGACCCTCCTGACCGGTTCTTCACAGCGTAGTTCATGAATGCTTGGCGAGAGTGTGCTTCATTGATTAAAGCCTTTTGTACGTTCTTACAATCACATGTATTTGGACGGAGAGAAATAATGTTTGAAACATGAGATCAAGATCAATGTTATACCCTCCTGCTCTCCTTTCAACCTGCACACACACAAACACTCACACTGTCTCCTGCACTATTAATGCTCTCATCTCTTTTAATTACCCCGTCCATCAGAGCTTCAGCTCAGCAATCAGCCAGGTAGCCACGTGCCTCAGGGGATCACCGGCCCGGCCTCCTGCTGGGCTCCTGCTGGGCTGATGCACTTAATTCCAGGCCTGCTGGAAGGCTCCATTGTTGGTGCGCAGCGATGAGGCTTGCGCACGCTGCACGGGCTCACACTGTGGCGGCAGCGATAATGACACTGATGCTGTTGACCCTTATCAAAGAGTCTGTTGTGGTGTGAAGGACAACAACTGATTTGGATTGTGCAGGTAACACATGGGGAGCATACGCACGAGACCTCTGCGTTGGTGCAGCAGTCGATTCATTAGCTTTTTTAACGAGGCAAAAAGAGAATGTGCACCGCACTGCGTGAAATCACTAATTAAACAGTTAATTTCGTTACGGTCGCCTCAGGAATGTCATAATCATTCCTGAGAATTAAAAAATGATTAGATTTGATTTACGTTACGCAAATGTGAGCACTGATGTAATGGTAAATATGTAGAATTATGCAATGCTTTTCAAGGGGTTCAAAACATTTGGCATGTTTCACTCTCGTACAAAGGCAACGTGGAGACGTGGAGGCCCCCGTGAATTCTTAATGCAGCAGTGTGCATAAACATTTCCATTTTCTTTTAAAGGTGTTGTTTCCAGGATGTGATGCAGTACTGAACACAATAGTGTGTTTGAGGAACCGCAAGCAGTTTGAAGTACGTAGTCTTTGCCACAATATAGACCTATTGACCCAACACAGAGGTGATACCTAGGGTTAGGCCTTTACAAGGATTGGACAGTGTGCTGTAGCGAGCACAGCAACGTTTAACATCAAGCCGTATCAAGCCGTCAACAAAGGCAGACAAATTCCAAAAATGGTGCAGGCAGGCAGGCAAACAGCAGCTGGACCACTATAGCTACAGTGGCACAATAATCTGGCAAGGGGCCAGTGTCTGTGATAAGTAGGTATGTATACTGGGAAGCTGGTGAAAGGATTGGGAGCAGGTGTGCAAGCAGCTGGTGATCAGGTAAGCGGAATGGCGGAGGAAAGACTGTGAATGACAAAGTCTGAAATTAAATGTTAAAAACTGGCAAGAATGGGAAATGGATGAGGCTGGGACAAAACTGGGAGACAACATTGTATATTTTAGAAGACGGATTACATTTTTTAAAATAAAACCAAACACCTTTTTTTTTAGTAAAGAAATATCCACGCTGCTTTATTCGGGGTGCTCCGGTGTCCGGTTTCCTCCCACATATCAAAGACTTCCAGCTGACGCATGAATTGGTGACTCTGTAATTAACAAACAGATGTGTATGATCAAGGTCTGTACTGTAGATAACAATAAGGTACTTAAGAACAGACTGTTAGACACTGTGCTAATGAACCAATTCTTAATTCCCACATCTTCTGTCCACTTTCTTAGTTAATCATTCCTAATTAGCTCTGAATCAACTGCTTAATGGCACACAAGGAATAATCAATCTTGACTTCCTTATTATGCAAAAATAATATTAGTGCCTCTGCAAATAAAGCAATGCATCATGAGGTTTTAAGGAACGCGTCATTACTTTGTGGTTACCTCACCGCTGCTAGACAGTTCTGTTTCCCCCTCAGACATACATCATCCCACCAAACTGCCAAATTATTCCTGATTAGTTTTTCTTTCTTGTGACTGCTCAGGATTTTGTTTACTTGACTATAATACAGAGTATATTACCCAACCTCTCTTGCAGAGTTCAATACTAACAGATGGATTGTTGGATTTGTCTGTGTGATTTGCTGATTTTGGCCGCATGCCTTTTCTTCTTCTCTCATGTTTATAATTAAATTTTAAACCTCTAATTAATTTTTTCTCTTTCTCTTTCTGTCTCCTCCTGTTTTTGGGCTGCGCTGCCAGTCAGTATGCCTCAAAAAGATTGTACATGTCGCAATATATATATCAAATGCAGTGTGCAGGAATACCTACTGCATCTGGCCTCTTTTTGCCGTGTGCAAGCCCGCATGCTCTCCGGCTATTCTAACCCACAATCCTCTGCACATATATGAGCAAGAGGGTCAAAGTTCAAGACCCAATGATATGACAAAGTGGTTTTGTCCCAATTGTTAGCGCAGTGCATGCAACAGTACGTACTGAAGGTCAGCTGTACACGTACACAAAAGAAAAGTATACCTCAGTCTTGGCCTCACCTGAAGCAATCCCCCACTATATATACAACCTCACAGGGCCTTTGAAATATATTGTATAACTCCAATGGCCATCAGTGATGAAAAAAAAAAACCTTGAGCTTTCATGTTGAGGCTTCAAAAGCAGATCATTTCCAACTGAGATTTGATTGAGCAGAGAGATAGCAAAAAGCCCCTGACTTCACCTGGAGCGGAGGGGGGGGGGGGGGGGGGGTAAATGCAGTGATCAAGAAGCTTTAGGGTGTTCAATTAAACACCGGCTCAACTCGGATGAATCTATCCTGAAATTGACCTGGATGTGGGATGCTTTGATGCAGTGATTGCAGTAAAGCAGTGCATCGTTAAACACAAGCACCTGCCTCACTGCTCAACTCCTACTTTTGCAAAATTGATTAGAGCTGTTATGCAGTTATACTGCAATATAATATTACATAAGGGCATGACATTTGGTTGAAAAGAATTGGAAACGTGTTTTATTCCAAATACATGAAACTTTTTACATTTTATTACATTTCTATTGTGTTAAATAGAATGTCCCTTTGCACTATAACACCGGCGGGTCTGCTTCTTTACCGCTAGCTTTTATTTCTCACTGTAATTCAGAGGTTTTTTTAGAATAGGGTTAATGAGAATCTGCTACTACTAGAGACTACTGATTAGCCTGGTACAGACAGTACTGGCAGATATGCACATTGTAAGTGGTCAGAAAACTGTTATAGTTAAGGTCATGTTCTAACATTTAATTATGTACAACAACATGTTCTCTTTTAATGAGGTGAGTAGCTCTTGTATTAACACGGGAGCATGTCTTTTGCTTTAAGAGAGCAATGAATTATGGGTACAATTATAGGATCAGTTTGCTGTGTTTCTGCTTAGTCACTGCAACATGTGTCTAATCAACTCCTCCCAAAGTCTTTACCACAGAAATGTCATGTTATGTCAGTGTTGCTCCAACTTTTTCAGACCACATAACCAATAAAAACACACTCACGGACCACCTAACTCCCCAGACATCCAAAAACAATAGGCCTGCTTACCACTCCAACAATATATTACAACTGACAGCCTAATAATGAGCTTCATGTGACCTTCTCTGTATCGCTCCGTCACACATTAAATCAACAATACAAATACAACTACGGATTCTACAAGCGTTTCGTTCATATGCGATTTAAACGGTGAATGCTGATAGATTTTACACATCATATGAAACGTAGACTACATGTGTTACTGAGTTTATGTCCGTACAGAGACAACTCACCCACAAGAGATACACATAATGCAAACTGTGAGGGCGCCTTCGTCATGTGTTTCTTAAATTCATCACGTTTTCTCTCAAACTATCCTGAAGGTTTCCCAAAGTAATCCTTGTGTTCGCTCTCAAAAAGTCGCTTGAGCTTGGCGGGTTTCATAGCCTCGTTCGCCAACGACTCGTAGCACAAAACACAGTGTGGATTGGGATCCTCTTCATCTCCAGTCCAAAAAATCCAGATTTGATTGTCTCTGTGGTATCTTCTCTTCTCTTCACTTTAGCGCTGGACCTTTTACGCGTTCAAGCCGAGTTTGACAGCTTTCAGCCGGGTGGTGGTTGGACGGTGAACCGCTCTCCTGGGACTCAGTAACACACACACACACACACAACCACTTGTAGCTGCTGAATCACCTGCATCAGGACGATGCACCTTCACTGTCATGTCAGATTTTTTATTTAATTTTCTTTTAACTGACCCCGTCTACAGCCATCGATCCATCTTGTCAGGTGACCGCGGCTCAAATTGACCGCGCAGATCATTTATGACGTAAGATCGTAAAAGGAACCCACATAGCTACTCTAGCTCAATGCTACACTCTAGTAGATACTAGTCATTGTTAAACAGTTTGAGAAATGTAAAAGGGACATGGGATCTACATTCTCTGGCCAAGTGAAAGAGAGGGCAGAACCTTTGTCTGTCTTTATTCTGAAGGTGTGTCATGCTCCCTCTACCACTCAGAGCTCGTCTGTTGAACAGAAGTCAAAATGTTACACATCTTTATCTGCTGCTTCAGATTGTTGTTAGGAAATGTCTTAACTGCCTTGACTAAGTTCTGTGCAGTGCTTTCTCTCAATGAAATACTGGTTTTGATTTGGTTTGCTAAGTGATTTTTTTGCTTACCTACCAACATCCTTGTGAACGCACTAAACAATACCTGCATGTTTCATTTGCAAGTATAATTTAGAAAAGGCCTACGCTGCTTGTGGGAATTGCAAAAAAAGTAAAAAGAGAGAAATCTTCTTGATTTCAGCATCATATTCAAAATGCAAATCTCTGACAGAATATTGCTCATATACTGTTGTGTTGCTAATGTTGAATACACATCAGGGGCTAGATAGGATGTAGAAGCAGCCAGCCGTATCCTCTCCTAAAAATGTCTGTTTGTTTTACTTCTCATTCCAAGGCACCGTGACTTCGCTCCTCCGCTTTCACTCTCACATCCCGAGCTCCCAAAGTGAAAGCGGCACAGCAATCTCTGGGCTCATTGAGTGTGGGGCCTAAGGGGCTTTGTGGTAAAAGTCTATGCACGTATTAGCTCTGCAGTGCTGGCTGACCCAGACTGGTCCCTGGCCACATAACTACCGTCTCATGCCTTCTCAAAGGGCCTCTGTGTTGGAATATGTCGCCGCGGAGCCTGGTCCCTATGGAACATCATCTGTGGGATAGGCAGAGCTGGCAGTTTGACAAGCAGGTATGTTGGCACAAAGTGGCTGGAAGGCTGCCCCGGTGCCTTTTTTCGGATCAGGTTTAAGAGGCCTGTGTGAGTTTTATTTATTCCCCTCCATCATACCCTCAATCCAGTCTCCTTGTTGGTCTTTTTATGTGCAAATTTCTCTATCCAATCTCTTTTCTTGCAAATCTCCATATACTTCTGGTTTCTTTCTGTGCATCTGTCCCACTCCCCCCCCCCGTCACTGTGACTCCTTCGCTGCATGCTATTCCTAAGTCTGTCTCTAGTTGCCGTTGCATCATAATTAATTGATAAGTCCCCAGTCTTCCTGTCATCTTCCTCTGTTTTTTCCTTCCGTCTTCCCCCTCTTCCCACCTCTCTCCTGTTATTTGCTTCCTCTCTCTCCATTCCCCAATCACCCCCCTCCTTCACACTTCCTCCAGTACCCTCCCTCTCATCCCGTCTTCCACTCACAGTGTTGAGCCTGTTTCCTTACCTAATTAGAAATCCCCTGTAGGTTTTGGTTACAAAGCAGAATGTTTTCTGTGAGCAGTTCAGCCACGGGTTTCTGGGTCACATAAGGGGAAAGGGATATGATCAGCCTGAGCTTTAACATCACAAATGTATTACTAAGTAACGCACTAGAGTGATAATATTACCCTCCTTACTTATAAAGTTGTGCAATGCATTATAGGTAAATCTTTGGTAATCATATTAAAGTACATTGTAGCGAAAGCGCCTTGCCTTACACATAGAACGTCTTAATTGAATAGCCGATTCATTGCACTCTGAATATTGCATTGATACACAACTTAATATGCACATGCAGGCGTGAACTGTTACCTAGCAACAGCTGCTGTAAGTGGGTGAAGACAGATGAGTGCGGGGAGGACAGACGCTGGAGTTGGCAAATTTAAGAAGGCAGAGGAGATTGGGTGCTTCCGAATGTGGAGAGACAGTCGTTATTTTGAACTGACTTCCTAGAGAGACAATCATTTTAGCTGGAAGTTGTACAATGTAAGCTATTTCTAAATCTGGAAGTCTAGTGGTAGTTCTCTGTCAACTTTATTATAATGTATATTTTATTGAAATGTCCGAGGTTGAGGCAATTGGAGGGTGGCGATACCCAGTATACATAATACTTTCTGACTTTGCAATGATTTACTTCCCTGAAAACAGTTATTTTTTTATAGATTTATAAGTTTCTGAGCACGTTAAGGACTTTTAGTGCAGCCCCGAAGTACATACTGTGAGAAAAACAACTTTTCTGCATTAAAAACGATAATATTAAAATGTAATTAAAAGTGCAAAGTGATTTTTATCAGAGGGGAGACGTCTTTTTATTTTTATTGGTACTCATAATTTACTACCTTACACTGTACACTCCCATCTCATTTGTTTATATAACACATGTCTTACATAGTGGCAGTTCAAATAAAACAATTAAAACATTCATCGTACACATACTGGTGAGGATGCAGAATACAAAATTATCCCAGCAACAGTTCCCCTGTCGGCATTCCTCATTACTTGCCGTATTTAATCACATGAGTGACATGTGACAGAGGTTAAGCACAGCAGATTTGATTGACATGAAATTAAAAAAACATTCATCTTCCCAAGGGGATCAGAGTGTGTCATGATTGCTGAGTAATACAATTAAAGGATTCCCAGCAGAGGACTTTACTGCAGTGCTGGAGGCACTTTACAGGAAAGACTTCAGGAGCAGCACCTCGAACGAAATGGTGGATTATAAGCAGCTCATTTTCATTTCATCGATGCCTTGTAGCATGTCTGTCATACTTGGAAATAGACCTGGATATATTGAAGCTGTGCACAGTGGTTGGCAGGGGCATGAAGAAAAGACTTGTTCATTGCACCTTAAAGAATCCGCTGGTCGGCCCTCTGCGCTGTAACATGTTGGCTTCAAGGTGTTCCACTTCCATTTAATTGAGGAAATTCCATCTTCAGTATTGACAAACCTATTATAATATAAAGGTTATCTATATGACATTCAGATACATTTATAGAATGGCAAACAATTATCTGCCGTGTAAAGATATAGTGGAGTAATGGCGTCCTGAGCAGAGGATGAAGTACCCTCCCGCTGTGTGTGTTGTAATCCGAGTATCTTTGTGCTTTGTTTACATAGCCTGTACGGCCGAGTGTGCATGTTGGTGCATTTTAGTCCCTGTGTGTGGCTAGCTTATCCCCGCTGATCTGCACTGCGTTCGCACCGTTGATAACAGTGTTCCGACCGTTAAGCTGCCATCACATGATAAGAAATGTGTTTTTTGCTTACCCCGAGGTAGAGTGCAGAACATAATGCACGTAGGGAAGCAAGTATATGTCATTAAAACTTTGTTACGTCTTTGGGTACCTAGAAAAGGATATATAAATGAAATACATTATGTTACATACAGCTGTTATCTCATTGGTTGCACTTTGAAAGGTCAGCCGCAACAGTATAGAAAAACAACGGCACAACCAGCACATAAAAATAAGGGTGTTTTCAGAAGTGTGGAGTCACGCCGCTTCCCAGTATTGGAAGCTTGATAGACGTGTCTCTAGGCGCTGGAGACAAGGTATACGATTGGACAAACGCTTTCACTACTGGTCCATCCTCTTCAACAAAACGTTTTTCTGAAAACATTTGATGCAAGTATAAGCCACAAATAAAAAAATGTAGGTCGTGTGATTTGATATGTGACGCGCCTCCTTTCACATCTCTATTGAGAGCATGGCATTGTGTTTTTGATGTGTGTGTATAGGTCTTTAGAGCTTGTCCCCTGTCCATACACACTGCCTTTCTTTCACAAAGCAATTGTTCAATTTGTCATGTCAAAGAAAGGCAGCCGGGGGCGCGTGCGTGTGCGTGAAGTGTGCGTGTGCGTGTGCGTGTGCGCGCATCATCTCAGATTTATACCTTGTCTTTCAGGGATGGAGGATATTTTCATACTGTTCACCAAAACCCACAGCAGACTATCTTGTGAATAATGCTGAGCCTTAGGTGAAAATACAGCCTTGGGCATTTTTATCTCCTGTGCAGTATGAATCTCTGAAGAATTAGCATTTCAGCCAATTGTTTTCATGTGGATTGTAGTAATACTACAAATTGGAGTGTGTTCTAAAATGACATTCAGTTTTTGTTTAAACTACAACAATAATTTTGACATGCAGCACCAAATAGTGAGACTTTTAAAGTGATAAATAGAAGCTGAAACATAAAGTTCAGTCAGTTAAGGAAAGAAAACTCTTTGCTCAGACCTGCCTTCAGATGGTTCAATCAGAACTCTCCCAATGTGAGACTGGATTCAAATCAAAGGACCTTGAAGTTGTCTCATCTTTTGTATACTGGCCAGCTCTATTTGAATCTGCATCTAAAAAAAAAGAAGCTTTTTCTTCTTCTCCTCGTCTGATGCACTGAAGAACATGCCTTCAGCGCTTCCTCAGAATTCAGAGGAGATTTCCGCTGAGTAGCTCGACCTCACAGTCTAATCACCAGATCTAAAACTCCAGCAGCGCTCCAGGCCGCACCAAGAGGGATAAAAACCCCCTCCTGCTCTTGCTTCCTCCGGCCCCACATGCCAGGACACAATTAATTCATACTGCTGGCAGCCTTGGACCATCCCAATAGTACAACTCTCATCCCTTGTGCTCATTTTCTGTCTTTATTTGCATAATATCAATTTGGTTTGTAATGGCCTATTGGGGAACACAGCCTGCAAGTTTGCATAAATAAGAGCGGGAAAAAAAGCAAGTGAGGTTTATGGAAAGCACAAAACTACAAATTCTGCTCTTACAGGGGAAGTGGTGAGGGAATAATAAAATGCTTAACTGGGCAAAGTGTAGACTTCCACTAAACTTGATGTGAAGGAAGTTTTGGAGTGTAAAGCTTTTTCTAACAGAGTTGCCATCTTGTGTGTGTGTGTGTGTGTGTGTGTGTGTGTGTGTGTGTGTGTGTGTGTGTGTGTGTGTGTGTGTGTGTGTGTGTGGTGTTGATGAAGAGTATCACAGATAGACAAACTGACTGTGGACTGAGTGAGTAAGTGGAAAAAGCTCTCTCTGCCTTCTCCTGGATGAATAATCGTATAGTCCTACCACACTCCTCCGCTGGCTGCTTCTGAGGAAGACACACACAAAAAGAGAGGGAGTCACAATCAGAGAAACTGAGAGATCGACAGACAGGAAGAGAGAAATAGAGCGAGAATGATGAGATGGGATGAAACAGCGCAGTGCAACAGCGGAGAGGAGAAGATTAGGTGAGGACCAAACTAAATCTAGAAAGCAATCCCCCAGGCAGGCGCTAACGGAGCAGCCAGAATCTGTATTAACAAAGCTGGTAGGAGGGAGTACTGATAGGATCATAGCACATCGCATGACTAAATATAAATCGGCAGCTCGGTTCGGATGTCATTTATACCACTAGTAGACAGACAAGAGGAAGTGTTTGAGTCCCTTCATTTGTCTTCCCCTTTTTTTAAAACTAGAACTCGGGCATCTGTGTACCGAGTGGAAGTGTGGATGTTGAGCGTGATCATGATGAAGCGGATCCCCTAGGGACCCTCCCTGCAGGCGGAGTAATAAAACGAAGACCATGACTGATGTGTGCTCCTGTGCAGAGAACGTTTGCACACCTTACAATGGGTGAGCTTCTGCGTTGACACCCGAAAGGGAGAATCCTGTTTTCACATGTCCCTCCTACACAGGGAGGTCAGGGATCAAGACTGGCCTCAGAGCATCATCCCTTGAGCCTCAGAGGATCATCACTTGAGCTGGGAGAAGTTCAGTTTCTTGCTCACAAACACTTTTTATTTCGGAAGGTGGCTTCCAATCTCTCCCACAGTACCATCCAATGAGCCCAAGTTAACCCTTCATTCACACCACCTGTCATGATCCAAGCTGGGTGTAATCACAGTTATTAAAAACTGGATATTGTTACAATATACCTTTTTTCAGATGGTGTCCCTGGAACAATGTGATGTACGACACTTTTGTGGACATTTGCGTCACGGTTGCAGTTTTAATGTGGTTAACATTGTGGATTCAAACTAAACTGCTTGGTTACTTTTAGGAAAAGATCATAGTTTGAGTCAGAATATGTTTGTTTGTTAAGTAAATTAAGTAACATACGTAATTTAATTATTAAAAGTTATTAAGTCAACTTAGTTTGGACCATAGACTGTATGTGGTTTTGACTCATTTATCCCCCCCATCGTCCTCCCTATGCAGACTTTCTTGCTCTTTGTACTAAGTCACCTGACTCCAGGAGCACATGTCTAGGAGTGTCTAATATTACTGCGGTGTGAAATGGTGCTTGAAAAGCAAAGAAAGTAATTGCCATGTTATTAGGGAAACTAGGCATGATTTCCAATGTTATGGATCCACTTTGGGCTGCAATTCTTGTATGAAAGGTGCTATACACATTGTGCTGCCTATTTCTATGTTTATAGAGTTGGGACATGTTTTTTGGCTCAGAGTGAGCGCTCCTTGGTTTGTTGGTTTGCTGGGGGCGTGTCAGAGTGAGCGCTTGCTGCTTTGTGAGGATCTTTGTAAACAGAGCACGGAGATCAACACGTGGAGCAGAGACACCATGTAAACTGTGTTCGTGTCTGTGATGCTTGAGCCTTGGAGACTATTTGTCTGTGAGTTATTCATGTGCAATTTGGATGTGTTATGTGCAGAATGTTTGACGTTCGTAACTTTTGGTCTGAAGCTAGTTTAATGTGTGCTAATTTAGCTAATGGCGATCAGTGCTATTTCTAGCTAATAGTGATGCTAATGATAGCTAATTATTTTAATAGTAGTATGTGTGTTGTTTGTACAGTGCTACTTATATGTTATGTAAAGCCTGCATACTAATGTGTTTTATTTCTGTATTGTTACAGTTTTACAAAGTAAAAGAAGAACAGTAAAGTCAAGAAAGCAAACCTTGCCTCTTTATTGGAGGACTTTTGAATGTTAGCTAACTGTCTAGCTACGCATAGGGATACGCGCTGTAAGGGCAGAACACACAAAGATTATTATTATTATTATTATTATTATTATTATTATTATATATGCTCTTTGGTGATAACGGCTGCCTTGATCTGTATGTAAATGTGTACGCTTAGCCTCTTGTTTTTTGTCTTTCTTTCTTGTTGTTTGGTCCAATTTGCTTTCATTATACTTCCACTTATGTAGCAGCTTGTGGTTTTGAAACATGCATTCATTACTGTTCGGCCTACCTACCTACAGATACTAGTTTCCATGCATTCTCAGCGGTAGCACGTGATGTTATGGTGTTTACTAATAGGCCTCAAACCTTACAGGTTATTTGATTGATTGTTTAGTCTGTGACGTGTCAAAAACCCAGAGAAGACATCTGCAGCTGCCGGGGGAGGGGGACTCAAAGATCATCAGTCCAAAAACCCAAATAGTTCATATTAAGAAAATGAGCAAATCGCCACATTCGAGAGGCTGGAACAAATGTTCAGCATTTTTGCTAAAAAGAAATTACTGAAATTATAAATAATTTATCAAAATAGTTACAGACAGTCTTTTCTGTCCATCAACTGATTGAATAATGGACTCAGGAAGCAGGTAGGTGTGTTCTGATATGAATCATAATTTATGTTTTTACAAATTAGCTGAGATACGCTTAACTCTCCCTCCCTCTCCCCCAGCAACTGCAGATGTCCTCCTGGGTTCCAAGTAGCTCTGCTTGTGAATCACTGCACTAGATTACCCCCATGATCAACCTTGCCTCTTCCTGTTTGTTTGTAGGCACGTCATTGAAAACATTGTTGCAGTTATTTGACCCCTAAATTGAGGAGTGGCTTTCCCACTGAGCCGCCAATAAACTTCTTCATCCACTTCTGTGTTTGAAGATGAACTCCGATATCCAAAGCAAACGGGTGTAGCAGCTTCCTAATGTAGTTACAGAAAGATCAGATGAAGGCTTTGCTTGCATATTCTAATTATGTAAATAAGAACAGCGTGATGGTGCATTTTAATATGAGAATTTGCCTCGGCTTATTCAATTACACAAGTGTCTGCCTCGGAAATACATGATAACTAAATGAATTAAACATTATAAAAAATGTATAAATGATTACATTTATAGACATATTATTTATTCAAATCACTTATGTATTTATTTAAAATAAAATAAAACTATATAATCTTACAGTACATAATAAAATATGTACAAATCAGAACATCTCTACATGTTACCTGCAGCATTATGGGCTGCTTATAAGCCGTAGTTCAATACTTTTTAAAAGTATTAAGTAAACACAAGTACTTTTTCATTCACATGAAGGACTTAGTAAGTGCTACTAATACGTTAAACTTGAGTAATACAAGTCATATACTATATTCCAGGTTGCAAATAATGTAAAAAAGTAGTCCAAAGATAAGTTATGCAGCAAACTGCTGCTTGTAAATCTGGTTTGAGGAATCCTTTGAAATGTCAAATCAAAAAACAAAATCTGAGTCGTGCATGAGATCAAAGGGTAAAAACTTATGGAAGATGGCGCAGCATGAATATAAGTAAAAATATGAAGTTACGAATCAACACATAAAAGAGCGTGTGGCAGAAAAGAGAAATGAAGAAGCATAAAGCACATTCAAATTAAGCCAGATATGTTTCTAAATGTTTCTGTTTGTCTGTCATACAACACATTACCATAGAAACATATTATTTATTACTATGGAGCTCATGATTTATGTTGGTCCAATGAGATGATGCACATATAAGGACTTTGGAGATCTTATGTCAAATTGAAGATGATAAGAGCTGGTTGAATTCTCTAAATGCTAAGGAAAGGTGCTCCAACGCGGCCTTTCTTATCTCCTTATAAAGGAAAGGAAATTAGATAATGCCATCCTCCAATTTCTTGCAGCTGCAACATTTAACGGTACGCACAATTTGGCCTTCAATAACATCCGCCGTCACTATTAAATAGTCCATTATGGATTAATTCAAAATATGACCTTATTCATTTTTCTTTGTTTATAAATAAAGTTACTAAAGAAACAACAAACCCCTCAACTGACCCGACTCTACATTGGCCTTCCACACAATTCTGCTGCATCTCTGAGACCATTTAGTGACAACAGGACCTCACATTACCCCTGCAACAACACTACTACTGCATCGACAGGGGGAAGTGTGACGCAATCTTCCTGAGTTGCCTCCAGAGTCGTTTTATTGCACCCTGCTGAGCATCAACAAAGATCCCTCTCCTGCACACACATGCACACACATGCACACACACGATTTGCAAAGTCTTCACTGATATATTCAGTACAGCTCTTTGTCCCCTGGCTCCTCTTTTCCTGAATCCTCCTGTCGTGCTCTTGCTTTTGAAGATCTCTATTCTGACCAGGAGTGATGATGATGTTAATAATAACCCTGTGTAGTGTTATCATAACCCTGAATAGATTACTTGGGGCCACAGACTCCCTCTCCTCCTGTTCAATTTCTTTGGTGTTTTTTAAGCAATTTGCTACAGGGACTGTGGAAGGCAGCACACGAGAGAAGACAGGCGACAAAATGGACATAATGACCGGCCTCAGGGAGAAAACGGAGACAAAGAGCACCACAACTGTTAGACAGTTTTAACCTCATCAACAATGAGGCCACATCTGAGGGCAACAAGGTGACCTGAGACTGATTAAAAGTTAAGGTTACTAAACAAGGTTAGTCACATGTAACACTTACCTGTGAAAAGGAAATAATTGTCATTTACCTCCTGTACTAATTAGATTATTGCATGAAATAAGGCAGCCTTCGAATATACCCACAACCCCCTGGTGTATTGCTCAGAGCCATCGTGGCTTTTTTGTTAAACTATTAATTTTGTTTTATTCCGCTTTCCTCTGACACGTACAAACATAAGCAATGCACTTTATGAATCCCCTACATTCTGCATTATGCATGAACTCAGCATAAACACCATATAAATACATTGAGACTGACAGATACGTACATCAGAACATATGGAGTCAGGATGTTTTAGTGCATCAAAACATGTACTTACCCACTCAAACATCCCCACCCCCTTTTGTGTTAACATATTTGTCTATCTTTATGGGGACCAACACTTTTCTAACCCCGAGCACTGAATGCCGTGCCTAACGTTAAACCTTCGGTTAACCCCTAACGCAAAAGCCTAAATATGAAAAGCCTAATGTTAACGCCTAACCTTAGTTCAAGAACACACGCACGCACGCACACACATGTTTGCACTGCAGATGCTCACAAGTGCACATCTATGTAAGGACACCTGAATCCAGGTAAATCTGGTTTATTGTGCTGTAAATCTGCTCTTGCACCTTCCAACCCATTTGGGAAATCTAGATGACATATCACAAAACTAAATCCTCGTGCACATGCTACTGCCTTCAAGGATTAGTTTGCTATTGGAAATTCTTTGCTTTGTTAACATAAGGGGAGGAAATTATAACAATGTCTCTTTACTATCTTTCTCAAAATGAAGCTAAAGGCTCAGAAGATAAAGAAACTGAACAGGCTTATTATATTTCCCTTTGGTCTCTCAGTGAAACGTTCAACACATACACCCACACACCAGAACAAACAGGTACATTGAGTAAATATACAGCAGAACATTCAAGAAGATGATGTACCCACACATTCATTTATGTATGTGATGTGGGTACATCATCTTCTTGAATGTACTGCTGTATATTTACTCAGTTATTTACATGTAGACGCGTATCGTGAATTGCTTGTAGCATATTTAACTATTAATTAAGAATGTGTACAATACAGTCTCAGTCTCACAATCTGAAGTGATTGAAGAGTTCTCGGTGTACAGAGGCGTAAATACTAAAGCACGTAATCGGGTTCTTTATAAATGAAGTATTTATTGACTTCTAAAGATGTACAGACTACTGAATAGGCATATAACGTATACAAGTAGAAAGTGAATGATGGATGATGGATGTATAGATTGCAAGCTACACAATTACCAGCAAACAGTAAATTAGGTATTTGACAAAGTCCTGAAAATGGACCAGTGGAATGACTTGGACTCAACAGCGAAAAAGACTACAGGACAATATTGGTGGGAGACCCTACTCCTAACTCTTACTCTATAATCAATATCTGATGGAGCATCGATGCAGCTCGGCCTGAACTGGTACTTCTTTTCCATGGTGCGACTCTGAAACTCTCTCTCTGGGATGCTGCTGGACTCAGTGTTTCACGACCCACTGTGCAGGGGGTCTGCGGCTGTAAGTCTCGTCAACTCCAAATTGACTTCAGAGTACAAAAAGGAGATACTGAGCACTGTTTTCTTCAGTTCCTGCCGTGTGGAGCACAGGGGTAGAACATGCTGGAGCAGTTGCAAAGTCTTATGCAAGTTTGTAAGCACGAGAACTCAGTGGATCAGAAGGAGCTCTACGCACATTGATTGCTTGCGTCGGACGTAGAGATTAAACGGGGGCAAGAAGAAGGCAAAAAGAACAAGAAGAGTAAAATGAGTGAGAAGAAGAAAAAGCGTTAGAGACGAGTCTCCTGTGTTTTTGTAAGTTCAGTCACATAAGCCGTCTTCTAAATGACCCAATTGATTCTCCTTCTGCAGACGCACCCTTCCTCTGATGAACCTTTCTCCTCATTAAACTTTCCTTTGTTTAAAATGAATCAGATTAGTTTTGGCTATTTTAATTCTCCCATATTGGAAACCTAAGTGGTTTCAGCCATTTTAATGACATCAAACATTAGAGAAGAACACTTTATGTGAGCAATCACAGTTTACACACAAACTATAACAATTCTTCACGGACATGTCTGCGAATACATGGACAGGAAATAACAGGAATAGAAATGTTATTTCTGATTCACTCAAAAAACCTCTTTCTTTGAAGTTTCCTTCGAGTGCTTCAGACACTTTCCATCCGTATCTTCTTTGAGACCGGCCACAGAGGGGGGGGGGGGGAATTGATTGACGACATTTCACACCTTCCATCTGGTTCCATTGATGAAGAAGTGAAGGTGTCGTTCCTGTTGAGCTACTTTCCATTTTAGACACACGCATTTACCCCAATAACATATACTTTGTATCTAAATGTTATCGGTCCCTTTTGAAAGCACAGTTTTATGGTGTTAGGTGAATGTTTGTTGGAGCAGCCCTTGTCACTGGAGCTGTGGGGGGGAAAGAAATGCTCAAGTGACCGTAAATCGTTCACACTCTCTGTCACCGATCCTTTTATTACTGTCGCCGGCATCCTGTCCGAGCTTGGCCTGCTAGGGTCATGGCACGGTGAAGGGGGCAGACGCCCTGTCGACACATACATTTAGAAAGAAAGACGGCACATATGCGCACACTATGCTGCATGCACATTCACTTACTAACATATTCACGCAATGCCCCATATGCACATCTGCACACATGTGCGTGTGTAAACAAATGCATGTTGAAGGGTAGATAGGCTGTGGGCGTATGGATTCAAAGCATCTGCCTAAAAGGCCAAAGGCAGCAGTGAGCGATGACGGGGAAAACACTGCAGTCTAGTTACACACTTATTATTCTTACAGTTCCATATACCTGCACTTTTAACTTCACTCACACATATGCTCCACTTAGTCAATGAGCCCTGCACAATATGGATTAAACATATGGGTGAAGGCCAGAGGAGTGATCTAGTGTGATAGTAGTCAGGTATAAATATAGCCTACATGTTCATGCTCTGAACCTGCACTAGAAGCTTCCTTTAAAGCTGCAATAGATGATTTGTTTTTGGCCACTTGGGGGCATCGAAAAACAAGTTGCAAATACAACATTGTTATATTATTACCCTGTTTATTCTGATATGACTTTTATATCTTGATGGCAGTTGCTTATTTACACTTCCAGCTGTTACAGTAGACCACCACACCAAGAACAGACTATCCCCCCACTGTTGTGCAATATTCACTTTTACAACTTTTATCAACGACTGCGTATTTATACCACTGTTACTTTATTTTATCCTATTTAATTATTGTGTACTTTACTAACGTTGTCTGTCTATCATTTGGTGCTGGGCAGGTAATGTAAGGAGGCTAAAGGGAACATTGTAACCTGAATCAAAAATAGTTTATCATCTGTACTGGGGCCGTATTACAGACACAATACTCTTTGTCTTATCAAGACTTGATCCGAAGGTTAAATAATTAAAGAGCTTTATTATAGCAGGTAGCCAGCAGGAAGTCGGCCACAGAAGGACTCCGCTGCTCATGCTCTTTGAGTGATGAGCCACAAGGGGTTCACATTGTCAGAAATTAAAAATCCTACACATAGTGGCTTTAAAAATTTAAATAAACATCCCCCCACAGAGGAGAGTTTAGGTTTCTAAACCGCGAGCCACACTTTCCAATAACCTCTTTCATTTTGCCCTGAAAGACTAATAGATACGGAGCTTGTGGCAATTTATATTATTCCAAAGCTGGACACCACATAAACTAACTGGCATTTGAACAATGTGGTCCGGTCCTACAAAGTGTAACTGTAAGCACAGCATAGAACGGCATAATGGGTCCTCTTTGTGGGACAAAAGGGGGAAATGAAGGTTATTGTCTCTGGCTCCTTTCTTTAGTTATAGCACTAATAAATATCACCTGAGCAGATATATACCACGAGGAAGAGTAGCTCAATAACTCTGGCTCGCATCTGGGGAGGCAGCGTCTCAGCCTGCTTGCTTTAGGCTTTATATCAGGCATATGAAAGGGAAACATATGTATAGTCTGGCACCCATCATTACAATCCCCTGCTCTCCCTGTGGCAGTGTGCATCTGGCAGAGACGGATGGTCGTTTCTGGAATATAGCGCTCAGATCAAGGATCAAGTATTCCAATAAACAGTGTTGTCTCATCAAAACATTTAGAGTATTGCAATTTGGTAAATGAGCACATGCCTTGTTAAGCGCCACCAGGTTATCCTGCTGAAATTGATTTTTAACTCACCATTGAGTGGATGCTGGTAAAACCTGAGCAATACTGCATTTAGAGGCAGATATTTCACAGTCCTAGAAATTAAAGTACATTTATTTGCAACAGCAACTATATTTTGAGAGAAATGTATGCCGTCCAGATTGCATTTTTTATTAACATAATGAATATCTGCTGAGTTGCAAAATGTTCATGACACTGTATTTCATGTTAATATCTTCCAACTGATGATAGCGATCATGATGAAACGTCTTTAAGCTCATGTTTCGGCACTCAGCACTCGGGTAAGAATAAGGGAAAGATCCTGGTTGTGTTTTAAAGAAATCTAAAGCATGAGACATGTTTATTTTATTAACATTTAACCAAAACCACAATCTTTCCTTAGCTTTAAAATGGTTACAATCGATATTTTAAGGATAACAATGTATCAAATGATAAAATTAAATCAATATCACAATGTAAAAACGGTTGCTCGTACTGCTGATCCGCCCAAATCTGTAGCGCCTCTGCTTTATGGAGCTTTATAGTGAGTTTCAGATCATTATTTAGCTGTCTGGCCCACAACTTTACTATTTTGGTTCATATTCACCGCTCTTATAGTGTCATTTTTGGCGGCAGCAGGCAGTTGTTTTCAGGGCTGCCAACTTTTCAATTTAGTGTGGAGTAAAATTACTTCAGGTTTTACATGGTCATATTCACGGTCATGATCCCGAACAGGATTGCATTTGAACATTTCAGAAAGATCTCTGAAGAAAAAAACATTTGATTAGAGTTTGAAAAGTGAGGACACATTTCGTGTTACAATGTATTTGGAGGTAACTTCCTCCTTGAACTGTACGGTAAAATAACGTGGGGATAGTCAGGGTCCTTCTGAAGAGTATGCAGTCTATTGAACATCCACACATTATGGATGTCATCATTAAACAGTGTTAAAGTTCTGCACGTAGCCTGTGAACATAATCCAGGCAGCATTTACATTTCCTTCCTTGGACGATACATCTGTGATAATTCATTATGAAGAACAAGCCCTTCAATGTGCATCCATCTGTGTCTGTGACAGTAACCAGTAGATGTCTGTTGGTCACTTGATATCATAAGACTCACGCTCTGTTAGAGCGGGCAGAACTGTGTTTTGTGTCTCATCTTTGAAGAGCGATGTTACCTGTTGGCTAGCAGCTCACCAAAACAAACTTCTCACCTTTGCAGCAAACTTTTCCTCTCAGATGTGTCTGAGTTTGAGATAAAGGTAAGAAGGCACATCGTTACAGGAAAGAGTGACATACACTGAGTCTTTACTGTGTTGGTTGTGTTCTTTATAAAGAACTTCACTGGATCATATCCTTATCTGAGCCTTATCTCCAACATTCAGCTGTTCTGCCTGTACCATTTCATTTTGCTACAAAATAGAAACTACAAGTGACACATTTTGCATGGCGGTGCAGACAGGTCCTATTAATAGACTGTTCGGTGATCTATCAATAGCGCCGTGACTGCAATGTCATCGATTGATGACTCAGTTATTTTTAAATTTGTTCAAACAAAAAAGTGGAGCAGAGATGATTTTTTGTATACTTAGATATGTGGAACTGAAAATAGATCTGGATTAAAGAATGTCTCTCTCTCTCTCTCTCTCTCTCTCTCTCTCTCTCTGTCTCTCTGTCTCTGTCTATGTCTCTCTCTCTCTCTCTCTCTCTCTCTCTCTCTCTTTCTCTCTCTCTTTCTCTCGCTCTCTCTCTCTCTCTCTCTCTCTGTCTCTCTCTCTCTCTCTCTCTCTCTCTCTCTGTCTCTCTCTGTCTCTCTCTCTCTCTCTCTCTCGGTGCATGCTGGGAGTTTGGTTGTGTGAGTGAGACGCTGAGCAGGTGCTAATTCGATACTTTCTTTTTCTTACTTTATTTAATAATGGGTTTTGATTTAACTTAGTTCATTGGTGACAGTTTGATTTAGTTTACTTTTTGGTGCGTTTGGGTGGATAGTCGGGGTGCTCTTGGGTGTTTTTCTCCTGCCGGTGTTCGGCCGGTCGGCGTCTGACGTCATGGCAAATGGAGACTATACCAAGCTAACGAGGAAGCACGGGATCAAAATATCAGCCGGCTTCCCGTGTAGCGTTGAAGAGATCGGGTTAGCTGTGGGAGACAAGGTCGGACATGGCAGTGTGAAGTCTCTGGCGCGGATGAACGGGGCTGTTGTCATCTTCCTGGACCAGGTGGAGCGGGTGCACCGCGTCATCGAGACAGGTATTACGGTGAGCGGAGTGTTTGTGCAGGTGATGCCACTCACTCTGCCCGCAACCAAAGTGGTAATATCTAATGTCCCTCCGTTCATAACCGATGAGTTTCTCAGCAGAGAACTATCCAGACACGGGAAAGTTGTTTCCCCGGTAAAAAAGATTCTGTCTGGATGTAAGTCTCAGTTGCTGAAGCACGTAGTGTCTCACCGAAGACAGCTGTATATGATACTGAATAACCGAGATGCGGAGCTCAACCTCCGCTTCCACGTTAAGGTAGATGATTATGAATACGTGTTATTTGCAACTTCATCGGTTATGAAATGTTTTGGTTGCGGGGAGGAGGGACACACCGCGAGAGCCTGTCCGAAGCGCGGGGGTCCAGCTCCGCCTGATCCTGGAGGAGCGGCTGCCGCTCCCCCGGCGGGGGGCTCTTCGCCGGGAGAAGCCGCGGCTTCGGAGGAGGGCTCTCCGCTGGGGCGGCCGGTGGCCGCTCCACGCGCCGCGCCAGGACGCGCAGCTGCTGTGTCCAGCTTTGTACACGGGATAGGTGGTGTTAATTCACTTGGTGTGGTGGAAAAAAATGGGGAAAAAAAACAAAAAAAACAGGGAGAGGAAGTGCAGGGGGTGTCAGGTGGTATGGGAGGAGAAGAGGTAGAGGAGATAGGTGCTGTAGAAGAGATGGGTGGTGGGGAAGAGGTAGGTGGTACAGAGGAGATGAGAGTAGAAGATTTAAAGGAGGTAAGTGATGTAGCAAAAGAGGGGGGGGATGCAGAGGAGGTGAGTGTAGTAGGAGTAGGAGAGGTAAAGGAGGCAAGTGAGGCAGAGGAGGTGAGTGAGGTAAGGACAGAAGAGGAAAAGGAAGCGGGCGATGTAGTGGAGGAAATGGGTGGTGTAGAAGGAGAGAGGACAGGAAAAATACAGGTTCCGTGGAGTGAGCAGGTAGAAGAGGCAGAGATGGAGGAAGAGGTTAAAAAAACAAAACCTGCCACAAAACGGAAAAAGAAAAGTCAGAGTGCATCCAGTGATGCCAAGAATAGTAAAGTTGGGGAGGAAGGACAGACAGGCAGGAAGCAGGGACAGGCAGAAGACAGTGCTAGTGAAGAGGAGTGTGTGTCAGACAGCAGCGACATCCCTGGTTTTACTCTGACCAACAGCCAGAAAACAAAAATGTACTCAGTTGAAATGTTGAAAGTTTTCCTCCAACACACAAAAAACCAACACGGAGTAAAAGTGGAGGATTATTTTCCGGATTTACTCGTTTTTATTAGCTCAAGCAGATTCCATATGAGCCAAAAAGAGTCTGGCCTCATTGAGCAGGAGGTTTATAGATTAAAAAAACTGGTGCTTAAAGTAAAAAAACAAATAAACAGTGATGATGGGGGTCTTAATTAATTTATTTGTTTTTATTTTTTCTTATTTTAACATGTCGGCTATGGATACTTTTAAAGTGGGTGTTTTAAATGTGAACGGAGCCAGAGTTTTTAAAAAAAGGACACAAATTTATGAAACTGCAAAATTAAAACACATTGATGTCCTTTTTTTACAGGAGACGCACAGCGACGGCTCTAACGAGATAGACTGGAGGAGGGAGTGGGAAGGGGAAGTCATTTTAAGCCACAACACATCTCTTAGTGGAGGAGTGGGCTTCCTCTTCTCCAAATCTTTTACTCCAGTCTCACTGGAGGTCGAGCATTTTATCGAGGGGAGGTTGCTTTTAGTAAAAGCCCGGTTTGACCTTTTTAATGCTGTTTTTATAAATGTGTATGCCCCAACAATCGGTGCAGAGAGGAAGTTGTTTTTACAAAAAATTAATGATGTTTTAAATAGCTGTGCCTCGGAGGATTTTTTATTCTTGGGGGGGGATTTTAACTGTACAGAAAATGCTTTTTTAGATCGGAACCACGCAGAGCCGCATCCAGCGTCCCAGCATGTTCTGAGGCAGCTGGTCCGCTCTCATGGTCTGGTGGATGTATGGAGGAGGATGAACGCAGAGGCTAAACAATACACATGGTCCCACTGCAGAGGGAATAGGATTTCCTCTGCCAGGTTAGATCGTATTTATTGTTTTAAACATCATTTTAACATTTTTAAAATGTGTAATATTATACCTGTTGGTTTTACCGATCACTCTTTGCTTTTATGTAATGTTTTTATAAGAAATGTGTTGCCAAGAAGCGCATACTGGCACTTTAACTCAGTTTTAACATTTGATAAAAATTTTAGAGAAGCTTTTATTTATTTCTGGAGTGTTTTTAGGCAAAGGAAGAGTGATTTTAACAGTCTTAGGCAGTGGTGGGACCATGGTAAGACTGAAATTAAAATGCTTTGTCAGCAGCACACCCTCAATGTCACACATGACATCACCAGATCTATGAAAGACCTGGAGGGTGATATAGTGGAACTAGAACAAATAAGTGAGTCCACAGGAGATCGAGGATATATTGAAATCCTCAAAGTAAAAAAAATGGCATTAGCCGACCTGCTAGACGTTAAAGTCCAGGGCGCACTGGTCCGGTCCCGGTTCCAAAACGCCACCGAAATGGATGCTCCATCCAGTTTCTTCTTCGGCCTGGAGAAGAAGAACGGACAGAAGAGGGTAATCCACTCACTGCTCTCAGTCACAGGGCAAGAGATAACGGAACCAAGCCAGATCAGAACACGGGCTGTGAGTTTTTATTCCTCCCTATACTCGAGTGAGTACGAGGGGGAGGAAACGTTTTTAGAGGGGTTTTTAGGGGGACTACCTCAGGTAGCAGAGCAAACCAACTCACAGCTGGAGGGGCCGTTGACCACACGGGAGCTACAGGCTGCTCTGCAAAAAATGCAAGGACGGCGGGCTCCCGGCATCGACGGCCTCACTGTTGAGTTTTTTAAAGCATATTGGGACATTTTAGCAACAGATCTTTTAGATGTTTTTAACGAGAGTCTGGCCTCTGGTTCCATGCCGATGTCCTGCCGCAGGGCCGTGATAACGCTCCTGCCCAAGAAAGGAAACCTGCAGGACATCGGAAACTGGCGCCCTGTGTCTTTGCTGTGTGTGGATTACAAGCTTCTGTCCAAAGCTCTGGCCACCAGGCTGGGGGGGGCTATGGAGCAGGTCATCCACCGGGACCAGACCTACTGTGTGCCCGGCAGGTCCATGGTAGACAATGTCTACCTAATTCGAGATGTTTTGGAGGTCTCCAGCTCATTGGGCTGTGATACTGGTCTGATTTCTCTAGACCAGGAAAAGGCTTTTGACCGCGTTGAACACAACTTCCTCTGGAAAGTAATGGAGAAGTTTGGGTTCAGCGCTGGTTTCATAGGCAAGATCAAGGTGTTGTACAGTGAAGTTGAGAGTGTGCTGAAGTTTAATGGTACTCTGTGTGCTCCTTTTAGAGTGTGTAGAGGGGTCCGGCAGGGCTGTGCTCTGTCGGGGATGCTCTATGCGCTCTCCCTGGAACCTCTCCTCTGCAAAATACGCTCCAGCCTACAAGGTCTGGTTTTACCTGGTTTTAATAGCAGATTTGTTTTATCCGCATACGCAGATGATATTATTGTTTTTATAAAAAGCCAGAGAGATGCGGACATTTTAACAGATATAGTAGATAGTTTTAGTGTAACATCGGCAGCGAAGGTAAATTGGAAGAAAAGTGAGGCCCTCGCTGTCGGGGAGTGGCGTGGCGGTCTCCCAGTTCTTCCCCAGAGCCTCACCTGGAGAACTGACGGCCTGAAATATCTCGGAGTATTTGTAGGAAAAGAAATCATTGTCCAGAAGAACTGGGAGAACGTCACAGAAAAGATTCAGGGAAAGCTTTCCAAGTGGAAGTGGCTGCTCCCTCAGATGTCTTTTAAAGGTAGGGTTTTGGTTTTAAACAACCTTGTAGCATCCCAATTGTGGCACCGTCTGACCTGTGTAGACCCTCCCTCAGGCCTTTTAGCAAAACTGCAGAAAGAAATGGTAGATTTTTTTTGGGATGGTCTACACTGGGTGCCACAGGGGGTGCTGTTTTTATCCAGAGAGGAGGGGGGACAGGGCCTTGTCCACCTGGCCAGCCGAACAGCCACTTTTAGACTTCAGTTTGTACAAAAATATCTTACCGGCCCGGCTGATTTGGTGTGGAGAGATGTGACCAGCTGCATTCTCAGACGTGTAAATAACCTGGGGCTGGATGCTGCTCTGTTTTTAACTGATTCTAATTTTTTTAAGTTAAATGGGCTGCCTCCATTTTATCAGGGTGTTTTTAAGTCTTGGGCCCTTTTTAATCATAAAAGGTGTCCAATGTCGGACTCTCTGCACTGGTTGTTGAAGGAGCCTTTAATTTACAGAGCCAGGCTGGACGTCAGCAGCAGCAGCACACCCAGCCTGATGGTGGCGCTCTGCAGGTCCAGAACCCTGTGCCTGCAGCAACTGGTGGATGCAGTGGGGCCGGCGCTGAGTGATGCCCGAGCCCTGGGCTTGCTGCTGGGTCTGACCTCCGTTCGAGTGGCTGAGAGGATTCTGGAGCTGTGGAGCCAGAGGCTATCGGGGAAGGAGAAGAGAATAATAAAAGACTACAGTGACGGGAAGGCTTCTCCAGACCCAGCAGACCCTTTTCCAGAGATCAACCTGAGCCCAGGGCTGGGAGAACTGACCGGTCCCCTGCTCAAGGTCATTAACCCGGCAGGACTGACGCTGCACAGAGCCGACAAAAAGACTCTATATATGAACTGTGTCAAAAGCATCCACAAGAAAGGCCTGTGCAGCAGACCCTCCACTGTGTGGAGCAACAGGCTGGGTTCAGGAAGTGGACCAAGCCCACAGTGGGGGTCTTTTTACAAACCTCCCCTCAAAAAGCGGACAGCCGACCTCCAGTGGAGGATTTTACATGGTGCCGTCGCTTGTAACGCTTTTATCGCCGTTATTAATCCCGCTGTTTTTAACAAATGCCCTTTCTGCAACCTACGTGAGACTGTATTCCATGTTTTTACTGAGTGTAAGAGACTCACAGAGTTTTTCTCTCTTTTAACATTGGTTTTTAGTCTTTTTAACGTAGTTTTTACCGAGAGTGTTTTTATCATGGGAGCTGCCTACAAAAAAGACAACAAAGAAAAGTGGCAGCTCCTAAATTTCCTCTCGGGAGAGGCAAAAATGGCCATATACATTAGCAGGAAAAACAGAGTAGAGAACAGAGAGGGGCAGGAGGCCAAGACAGTGTGGCTGTGCAATATCAGGGCAAGACTCTGGCTCGATTTTAGGTTTCACAAACATACCGGGGATCTCGACACTTTTAAAGAACGTTGGTGTTTTAAAAATATTATCTGCAGTGTGAACAATGAATGTTTACACTTTGCACAGGTTTTTATTGGATAATTTTTATATATTTATAGAGTTGTTATTTATAAATGTATATTTTTTGATATGATAATATGATTTTTCGTTACACTTTATGAGTAAACTGTTTGTTTTAAGAATATGTAAATAAAGTGTTTTTGAAAAATCAAAAAAATCTCTCTCTCTCTCTCTCTCTCTGTCTCTCTCTCTCTCTCTCTCTCTCTGTCTCTCTCTCTCTCTCTCTGTCTCTCTCTCTCTCTCTCTCTCTCTCTCTCTCTCTCTCTCTCTCTCTCTCTCTCTGTCTCTCTGTCTCTCTCTCTGTCTTCTCTCTCTCTCTCTCTTGTCTGTCCTCTGTCTCTCTCTCTCTCTCTCTCTCTCTCTCTCTCTCTCCTCTTGTCCTCTCTGTCTCTCTCTCTGTCTCTCTCTCCTCTCCTGTCTGTCTCTGTCTCTGTCTCTGTCTCTCTCCTCTCTCTCTCTCCTCTCTCTCCTCGCTCTCTACTCTCTCCTCCTCTCTGTCTCTCTCTCTCCCTCTCCTGTCTCTCTCTCTCCTCTCTCTCTCTCTCTCTCTCTCTCTCTGTCTCTCTCTCGCTCTTCTCATCTCTCTCTCCTCTCTCTCTCTCTCTCTGTCTCTCTCGCTCTCTCATCTCTCTCCTCTCTCTCTCTCTCTCTCTCTCTCTGTCTCATCTCTGTCTCTCTCTCTCTCTCTCTCTTCTCTTCTCTCTCTATCTCTCTATCTCTCTCTCTCTCTCTCTCTCTCTCTCTCTTCTCTCACAGATTATGTCAATGTGAAATCAATAAACTAGCCGCTCGATCTGTTCACTGGTCAAACACGTGCACTTGAAACTAACACTAATGTAGTTTTCAAGTTTTTAGTTTGTGTTTTATATTTGAAAAGATGGACGTGCCAATTGAATAACGACCTTCATGTTACATACTGCACAAGAATTCACTCTCTCAATGAAATGCTTTTTATTGGAGGCTACATATCAAACCTGGCAGAAAATCAATAGATATTTGACTTTATGCGGTGCAGCTGGGTTAGGGTTAATATTTAACTGCGCATGTGTACTATTGTCTGACAGTCTGCGGAACAAAACTCACTCACTATAATTTGTAGTTTATTTGAATAATGACTTGAATGCTGACCTGTATCTACATAACCAGACATTTAATGAGCTTGCAGGATCTGGCTCTCCTAATTGCTTTTCTTTTTCCCCCTATCATATGGACATAAATCATATTAGAAAGAACAGATACACACCTGAAAACACACCGTGTCCATCTGGTCTGAATGTAAATTAGGTCTAGTGAGTAACAATGAGCATTTGTTGCTGTAATTATTTCCAATGTTCTCAGATTAAATTAGCCCTGTTTAAATACATGCGTCAGTAATTTGGTTGCACTCTATTTTTTTCTCCATCACAGTGGAGGTTGTCATGGAGACTGTTTGCTACAGTTAAACCATCCAATAGACCGCCATTAGAAAGAACAATCGGTTTTATTAAAAGCAGCCTCTTTGCCTAAACCATGTCACATTGTGTGGGACAAAAACACAACCTTAGCCATCAGGGTAAAATGTATGATGTACTGTTGAATACAAATATTGAAGGATGAGTCATCTTGATCAAATAACATGTGGGTGAACGTGGAGAAAATGGAATAGAAGAGCTGCTGGGTGTTTGTGGTCACCACCTACAGGTGCTCTTTGAATCCTTCAGGTGTTCCTGTGAAGGGTGTGGTGAATGTGTCATTTTAATACATATTGTGTAAAATGTGGCTTTATGTGAATGTGTGTAGCCGGCGATCAGGAAGATACTTTTATGATGAGTGGATTATATCACTACATGTTGTGCATGTAACTGATTTGAATTAATTTGGCTGTTTCTGGCGTCTCTCTTCAGCTCTACGTTTCTGCTCTGTCTCTTTAGCTGCTAAATACTCGACTATGTTCAACAGCTAGTTCCTAACTTTGTCTATCTGTCGTTTGGTGCTGGGCAGGTAGTGTACGCAGGGTTTTTAGAGTTTTTTTTAAAACTAAAAACATCTGCTTGCTGGAGCAGAATATAACGCTATAATAACGTTGACAGTGAACCAAAACAGCCGGACAGCTAAACAATGAGCTGAAACGCACTCGCTCTGTAAAGCATGTCTGGATGTCGATAGCACAGAGGAACATGCAGCACATCAGGCTTTGGCTGCACAGACATGCTGAGCTGTTTCTGTATTATTATTTGGCCGTTCCTTTACCTGTTCCTCTGCAGTTTGTTCTCAGTAAATTCTCCGTCTCTTGTTCTCTTTCAGCTCCTCTTGTGTGATTTCATATCCTCCATAGCCCTGGAAGCATTTTTCTTATGTTAAAGAGATTGAAAAACTGCGAACCATTTTTTTTTATGAGAATTGTAGTGGCCTTTGATGTCCTTTATGTGTGCCACATCCCTGCGCTTTGGATGCCTGCAGAGCTTCTTTGAGCTCCTGAGACCGCACTTTCAGGCTTATGTGGATTTTTTTTATTTTTAAACCAATTCACATCTTAAAAAGGTCCATTCTGCTGTTACAGAATTATTTCTAAAATCTTGTCCCCTATATTGAGACTAAAATAACCACAAAACCCTAACGCTGAATTAATAACTAATTGTCAGGTTAAAAAAGGACGAGACTCTTTGCAAATTGTTAGTCGTAGTGAAAACCTACAGAAAAAAGCAAAGAGGAGACGGACTATTGGACTTGTTTTCATCAGGTAGCCAGAAACACAACGCCATATTCACGCTATTCTTACTGTTTAAGAGGAACATCAAATATTCTGCAAAGCTTTGTAATGTCAGTGTTGTGTTGCCAGCTTTTTTTTTTATGTTCCCAAGTGATCAAATAAATATTCCCTTGTCATTTAGAGGACAGGTCTGGAGAACAGAAGCCAAGTCATGATTCTTACATTTCTTTTAAGAACTGAGGTTTTCAAGAAAGAGCATTTTGAGAAAAGATCAATTTCAAGTATGTAAAATGTTCTTAATATAAATGGATTTAGCAGTCAGTTATAATGACGACTGTATCAAGGTTTTCAATGGTCTTAATCCTTTATTACATGTGTAAGTTTAAAGCAGCTACATGAGTTAAATGCTGAGAAAGTGTGCACAGAAGTAGCTTATTATCTCTCCAACTGATGAAGACCTAACCCATCGTGTGTTTGATCTGAGTATAGACTTTGTAGCGTAAAAATCCCGGGGCAACACTTTTAAGTGAGACAGAAATACAAAAAAAGAGATAAAATAATTTTATTTCATACTTCTGCCATAGAGACGTAACGGAGCCTATTTCTTATTGGGGTTTAAGGATGTATTATTGAATAAGCCAGTTTAAAAATGTAATATAACAAGCCATTGCAGAATATTTGATTTTCAAATCTTTAATCTGTAGTGAGGCAAACGCAGTAAAGTTCCCATCAGTTTTAAATCGACGGGTTATTTTTCCCTCTGCAGTAATGACCCGTCATCCGGAAATAATCTTGTAATAAACACCTTAAACCTGACGTTTGATGTTTTAGCAATGATTGGCGGGTTGATGCAAACCTAACAAACACTATATGTTTGTGTGTGTAATTGAGTGCCAGAGAGAACGTCTCTTTACTGCAGTGATTGAATGATTGACAGGTAGGAGAGAGGTGTGAAATCTCCTGACTGTGGGTAGAGTTGAGGATTTTCCACACTTACGGACATTATAAATTGATACACGTGTTGATAATTCATGTGCACTTGTATCAGGCTTAATGTATCAGGGTAGCTAATATGCATTTGAAAATGCAGGACTTGCCTCAAAGGGCTTCTTTCAGGATGATGAAAGAAATAATAATATCTAAGGCCAATACCTTTGTTCACCGATGCCTCTCCCTGCGGCAGGATTCAGCCTCCTCTGCTTTTAAAAACGCAATGAGCTACATCAGTATCCACATCCACACGTGTGCATCTTCATACATACAGCATACTGCACCATTAAAGTTACACACATCAGCATTGCATGATGGAGAAATCCATACAAATGTCAAAACTTCTTCTAGGTTAGAAAAAAACTGTGACCATGATTTGAGATCTGCGAAGAGACTCAATGCTAAATCAGTGGAGTTTTCTCTTTTAAGGGAACATTAGTTCTCCCGGCCAACCCCTCGTTGCTGCTCAGAGTCTTTGAGAGCTGCCTCAAAGAGCAGAGTCGTTTCTACCACTCGCTGTGAAACTATTTGCTATAAATAGTCACTTCCTTGATCTGTGTCTGACTGAAACGGCATCTTCACTCCAAAATTATTTGTCCACCTTTTTAGAGCTTTAAATCGTGACAAGGCCACACCAGTGTTCCCTCTGTGTTTCTGCAATCTCTGGTCTCGATACTTTTCAGTCTGCACTGTGTTGTCTGCTGGTATGTTTTCGCACAACTGTTTTCCTCAACTTGACTTTCTGGCAACTAACACAGAGAAAATGTTTGTAGGTCTTGAACTGGTTAGCTCTATTGCCTTATATCAAGAAGGTCCTGGGTTTGAATCCTGTTGTGGCTTTCTGTGTCGAGTTATTCTGTTCCCCTTGTGTCTGCAAAATAATTATTCCAGGTGCTCCAGTTTTGAGCCTGTAGGTATGAAGGAATGGTTGTCTGTCTGAATGCGATAGACATGTATCCAAGATGTGCCCTCTCACCCAATGTGTGCTGGGACATGCTGTAGGATAATAGATGGATGGATGATCTGAGTCTCTCACGCAGCACACAGATTGCATAAACAGCAGCCTCTTTGCCAATGAGCACCTGTTGCTCTTCTTCTACAGCAAGTAAGCCGGTCCTCAAATGAATGTTAGCATGATGGCTTCATGACCGTGTGACTCGTACTCATTCATCCTCAACATCATTTATCTTGATCCACTAGTAGTTGTCCCTGTACATTATTGTAACCTTATTTAATGTCAACTTTTGTTTTTACACTAAAATGTCCACACAATCACAGTCACAAACTTCTGCGCACAGAAACACCACTACTAGAGCCAAGAGAGGTTCTCTGTTGGTGGCATTCAAGTGGGTTGCAGTGCAAGTCTGTCAACTCAGGCGGAGCCCAGGGTGCAGGGCTGCACAGCGGAGATAGTAGAGCTCAAACGGGGGTACACACACACACACACACACACACCCACACACACACACACACACACGTACAGATGCCACAACATGGTTGACCTCGGTTGAGTCTCTGACTGAACTCGAATGAGGTTAAAACACTGACGAGGAGAAGCATATTTAATGGCACGCAGAACAAAATATCAAAACTGTATTTTTCCTGGACTGAGGTTACAGCGAGTTTCCTTTCCCCAGGTGGTGCTACAAGTTAATACAATTCATCCGGCACTTGTGCCCATAACAGTGAAATAAATCTAAAAATGTAAAAACAGATTAAGATCATTAAAGTGTGGCATCTGCCGACAATTTCTGGAGGGACGTGTAGCAGCCACTTAAGATTTTCTGTCATACTGCCGTTTGGAAGCAGCAAAGAAAATCATGCTCCCCCCTCCCTCCCTTTAGGGGGATAAAGGGGCATTTAATCACAATAAGGACTTCTCACCAAATTATGAATCCACAAAGTTGGCTTCATGTTCAATGTCAGTGGAATAGCTCCAGATTTTCTTGATTGCCCTTGGTTTGCTTTGGGAGGGATGTAAAAGGATATTTTTGTTGTCAACAAACTCCACGAAAAGACCAAAACCAACTATATGTTGGTCCATCTCTAAATATGTTCCCAGTTACACAGGAAGTGTGTTGCTCGGAGTCCATTAACAGAGCATCGGGACTATTTTCAGCCATGGATTTGGTGCACAATATCCAGGAGCAGATAATTAATGTGTTACGGGCCACACTCGCGTCATGGCTCTATGGATGACAGTGTTGGTCAGTCACACACTTCAAACCTCTGAATAATTATTTCTCTGTAATTTGTATATTTGATATTCATTGTGTCCAGAGGATAAATCCTAATGACTTTGATAATCCTTTGATTTATCCTCTAGTGCCATCAGCAGGTCAACGTTTTAATGTTTTCAGTAGAATATCTCCATTTCTTTCTATTTTCCACACATTCATGTTCCCCTCAGGATGAACTTTAGTCATCCCCCCTCAAAATCAACGTATTAGAAATGCCTTATGAGTACATGTTAAACGAAACATGGTGAACATGGTAAACATTAAAACATTACACGTGCAAGGCTTTAGCATTTAGCTCAAGTACAGCCTCCCAGAGTTGCAACTATAGAGGTCTAATGCACAGAGGCAAACACTGTATCAGGATTTGGATGCACATGCTCTTCTTGTTGGAAGGATCAGTTTACTGTTGGTCTCTTCCTTGGAAAGATTCACCACGGTATGTGTGTGTGTGATGTTGTTGATGTTGCTTTCAGTGTCATGCAGCACCACTGATCACTAGCCTGCAAAGATCTGATCTAATTTCCCACTGTAGGGATCCATTTATATAGCTTTTATATATCAAGGTTATATCTTTTTTACGTAGCTCTATTTGTTGTGAGTTAAAGCTTAGCACATCTGTGAAAATGTCCCCCCAGTGAAAGTCATGACTCACTGACAGGTGTCCTGATGCACTCTGTTCAGTCTTTAATCTCCTCTCCCAAGTCACATATCACATATCAAACCGCAGATGCTAAAACACCACACATTTCATCCACTGCCTGCCGTACGTCTGACATTCAAGCATTTCATGAACTGCACAGGATCACTTGAATCCCTGTTCTCTGCAGAGACATTTTGGAAATAAAGTCTCTGAGGGGGCTCGATAGTCAGTCCTTGCAACCTCTGTGGATTCTGCTTTCCTAATGTGAAGCTTGAACTGCATTTCCATCCTGCTCAAAGGTTGTTTTCTCTCACTTAGGCCAGTAGACATAGCTTTTGTGGATGTGTTTTCAGAATGCAGAGCGAGTTGTGTCAGTCCAAAGGAGATGTTTTCCACCTCGACATGTCACCATTAACAACTGATGTCAACTCTGTGTAATCCACTGACCTCGTATCTCTCGCTGCCTCAGCGCTGTGCCCTCTGGAGTTGTGGCTCTGGTTAAAAAGTGAATGAGCGATTGATGTGTAGCTGTTGACAGAGAGGTGAGCACCCACCCTCTTCTCTTCTCACCTCGGCGAGTCATGTTGTTATGTACCTTTACTCTATTGATTTGATTCCCCACCCTCATGTTTATTTTCAAGCACTCAGTAATTCATCAGTGTGTGCAGCAAACACAGCAAACAGATCCGCACGGTGAAACTGATGCTCATTAAGGTATCAGAAGTGCATTTTCTCTTTCTCTCTTACTCCCTCTTCTTTGGATCTGATCTTGATCAAGCTGGAAAACATTTGTGTGCCATATTTGTTTGTGGTCACTTTGAAAAACACAAACACTGTGGTGTGTGCCGTTGGTTTACGCTACATGCCTGTCCCTATGCAAATAAACATTCAATTAAATGAAAATCTCAATAATACCTTATTAGAATATCTAGAAGATGATATGTGACAGACTGTGACATATTTCTACAATATTAAATATACATATTCATCTTCCACCTTCTCTACTACCTGAGCTGTGACTGATAAGCAACGTTTAAAAAGATTCAAAGCGAATATTTGCACATTTCTTTCAATCACTGTATTTTTTCACAGATATTTATCTACTGATAATAATAATAATAATAATAATAATAATAATAATAATAATAATAATAATAAGCTTTATTTGTATAGCACCTTTCATACAAGAATTGCAGCCCAAAGTGTTTTAAAAATATATATTGTGCCCAAAATGTTATACTATTAAAATAGTATAAAATAGCAGATAAAATAGCAAAATTAAAATAATATAATATAGCAGAATTAAAATTGTATAAAAATAGCAGAATTTAAATAGTATAAAGTAACATTGGAAATCATGTTATGAAATCATTTCAATTTACTGATGAAGTATTGCAGATCAAAAGAGACACAACAAGAGTGCGACATGTGGTATGTGTATCAAAGAGTTATATATAAATGTGTTTATTGATGATAAAAATGGTATTGTGGCATTGTGCATATCTTTAAAGGTGCAATGTGTAAGATATGGCCAGAAATTCAATTTAAAACATTAATTAAATGAACTAAGATTATCAACAAAATATGATGTGCGTGTGTGTGTGCGTGCGTGCGTGCGTGCGTGTGTGTGTGTGTGTGTGTGTGTGTGTGTGTGTGTGTGTGTGTAAATAACGGATGACTCTTCATTTAGATTATTTGGACCGAGTATTAGAGGTGAAAGAGCCAATTGCTCCAAGTAAATGAGCGGTTGGCTCTTTATTACACGCTGCACCTTTTAAATGGTGGTTAGTTTCAGGCGAATGCAAGTTGAGCTGAAGGCGTGCTAACCATGCACAGTATCACATGTTTGATATCTACTCTTGCGAGACGCTGGTCAAAAACTGCGGGACATTTAGAATTCTTTGATATAATAAATAGATTCATGTTTATCGATTGTCTTGCTTATGCTCATACATATATTAAAAGAGATTGCTGTTGGGCGAACCGAGGCATGCACAGCAGATAGCTTGCTCCATTAGACAGGTCATGAAGCAGCACTTATTGAAACAACAAGAGCAAGTTGCTTATTTAAGCCTTTGTAACTCACTTAGTATGACATGGTTAACGACATAAATAGCCGACTTACTCAGAGAAAATATTATCATATTATCCTGTGGCAGATAGTGGAAGTTGTGTGTTACATTTTAGATTATAGACTGTATACATATTTAACAAATGCACAGAAGAATTTATATAACATAATTGTCACAGGGCAACAGTTCAACATTAATGTTATTTATGAAGTAAAGTTTGTTGCCCTTTGAAGAGTCTGCAAGTGTAATTATACAAGGATTAACAACGGTTAATGTACAAGTACAAGTGTGTATGCATAAGATGCGTGTGAGTGCAGACATGCATGCTAAACAGGACATGGACTTTCTAATGTGTGTGTGGGCATGTTCATGTGCATGATGGCTTGACACTAGCAAGAACAATTACTAGCCCTCTGCGTAACCCCTAAAGCCATGAAATCCTATTTTATGAGTGGTTGGTGGTGGGGGCGGGGGGGTGTGTTGTAGTCTGGAGCCTTCCACAGAAAGTCAGTGTATAGGAGCTGTCTCCTCTTACGATGGAGAAAGCAATGGGTTATGCAGAATATGCATGAGTTCTTTCATAATCTGTCGTGTTATTTGACAGGAAGGCGAGGCCGTGCTTATCTCCTCCACGTTCTGTCTCCTGCCCACAAGACACCTGGTACCCAATTTGTAACTGCCAGGATGGCCTTGACAAGGGAAGTTGGATTTCAAAAACGGTAGCGTTAATCATATGGTCTGACACCATTTCTTTAGGGTTTTATTTTTTTAATTAGCCCTGAAGACCAAAATCTCCCTCTGGAAAATTACAAATGCAACGTACATGGTATCTCTCTGCAGTAATGTGGTATTGCTCTGGTAAATGTTGAAACGTTATAGAATGGTGTGCTTCGTGAGCTCCTTCCCATCATGATTCAAGATAAAAAAACTAAAAGTAAGAATGATCTTGGGGTTAATGTCTCAATGATCTCCTCGACACAGTCATTTCTCAAGGTTTATGAAGTATGTAATATCGCATGTAAGGATTTAACATTTCTAAATAAACAGAGATCATAAAATGCCAAACTAGCTTATAAATGGTTATTGGCCAGCAATGTGGGCGCTGTAAAGAAAGCATCTGTCACGGTTAATGTGTTGCAACCTGGCATCTTGGTGTTGTCACAAAGTAGTGATGCTTGTAATTAATAGGGATGGCTGTATTTGGAAAAAGTCACATTTAAAGACCTCTCTAAATGGTCTTGCATCACATGTTGCAGAAAAATAGTGTGAGCATAATTGAGTTTTCTGTTCAGGGCTGGTCTGTTAGACACCTGCCCTCAGGGTCTTTCTTCTATTGTCCCGCCATCCAAGATCCCTAAAAACACCAAACCGCTTGGTTGCACTGAATGATCTCTTCTAAAGGAAAAATCAATGAGCTTTGTCTCGTTTGTCACTTCTTCTCCCTCCTCCCAACCCTCACCACTTCATACTTCTCCCCCCCTCCCTATTTACCTCTCTCTCAACTAATGGAGTGATGATTTGGAAAGTATTATGTGGCTTGAAATCGGCTCAGTGAGCTGCACAAGACACCGTGGCCAGCTTTTTGAGAAATATCCCACTTCTGATTGCCTGAGCTTAATCACATAAGGAATCTCTTAAGAGACTTGAGAGACTGATGCTGAGACCAGGCTATCTGGCTACTGTAGGGGATCAGCTACTGGATAATGAAACCCTCCTGAAGGCAAGCACACAGACGTGCATGCCCACAAGAAACCGCAGACTGCCAGAAAGATACACACATACACGCTCACACACCACTGTTCCATGACTGATCAGCTTTTCATTCTCAATTGCCAGGTCTGGAGGTGGCCATGGTCGTTGTGCTTCTGCTTCAGGGGAGAGTGGAACAGTGAAAGTAATTTCACCACTGGTTTATCAGACACCTCCACAGTCAATCTCTGGCTCTTTGCAGCCTCATCGCTGAATGGAGAAACTCTTTTCTATCTGTGTCCTCTTGAATTTCTTTGTGCCGTTGCCACTTTTTTACAGAACACCTGTTTAGAAACATCTTTTTCACCTGGTACGGGATTTGTTCACTTTCCATGTGCTCTGGAAGAAGTACTGAAAACAAAGCTTTCTTGGAAAGAGGACATATTAATATTACTGTTGCACTCATTGCACAGTTCATCAGTGTATAAATCAATGCCTAAAATGTCACTCATTTTAGATAAGGGCGCAAAGGGGGATCCTTTATATTAGATTTTATTTTTAGATTGATTTGCTTAAAACTGATCTAATCTCACACAATTTAAAATCTAGATTAAAACTAAGATTTCTTTTCATACAGCTGCATTAAAACCAGATATATTACACAAGAATGTTCTCTTTATCAGATCACCCTTTCATGTATGTTCAGATATCAGAAGGTAATGGACACGTTAATTGCTTTAGCGCCATTTACACATCAAACACACTCGCACCCACACACACACACACACCAGCACATGCCACACCTGCAGTACATCCGGCCAGGTTATGGAGGGCTTTGTAGGTCATGAAGAGGATTTTGTACTGGATTCTCTGCGGGATGGGGAGCCAGTGGAGCTAGTGAGAGACAGGCAGCTGCGTTTTAGTTGTATTGGAATTTATTGATGATTTTTGAGGGTGAACCACAGAGGAGGCTGTTACAGTAGTCCAGATGGGAGGTGATGAAGGCGTGGATGAGGGTTTCTGCAGCTGTGGAGGAGAGGGATGGACGGAGACGGGCGAGGTTTTTGAGTTGGAAGAAGGCTGTCTTGGTGATCTATTTAGTGTGTTGGTCGAAGGAGATGATTCTGGATGTGAGGGGAGGTGGCTACTGAGAAACCGTCGATGAGGTTGTGGGTGGATTTGGTGAGCGTTTTTGGTCCTATGATGATGATTTCATAAGCAGGCTCAGTAAGTTAGTCCAGACGTCCCTCCTTCACAGGTGCTCCAAACCACCTCAGCACCTTTTTGAAGAGCAACAGTTCGACTCCGATCTCCCGCCAGATGGATGAGCTCTTTAACCAATCTCCAAGAGGGAGCCAAGACAACCAACAGAGGAGAATAATTTCAGCCTCTTGTACCTGCAAGGTAGACCCAAAGCTTATGGCCATAGGTGAAGATTTGAACGTAGGTCGATTGGTAAATTGAGAGTTTCGCCTGAAGTTCAGGCTCAGTTCCCTCTTCACTACAATGGTCCAATCGAATGCCAGCATTACTGCTCACGCAGCACCAATCTGTCTTGATCTCATGCTTCATCTTATCCTCACTCATTAACAAGATCCTGAGATTAATTGAACTCCTTCACTTGGAAGGAGCAATCCATCGTGTTTCAGCAGAGAACCATGGCTTCATCATTGCAATAGCTGACTCTCATCCAGACCTCTTCACATGACTGCAAACTGACGTAGTGCCTGCTGAAGGTCTGTTGAAGCCAACAGAACCCCATCATCTGCAAAGAGCAGAGAGAGAAGTGATACTGAGGTCCCTAAAGCGGACACTCTCCTCCCTCCAGTCGCACCTTGAGCTCTTGACCATGAATATCACACAGAATCTGTGACAAAGGTCAACCCTGGTAGAGCACAACACCTACTGAAAACATAACATAGGATACGCACACACCTCTCACTTTGGATCTCTAACGACCAAAGTGTAGCAACTGTCCAATACTCCCACAGCGATCCGCACTAGACACCCCGGGGCACTGCTGGAAAGCCCTCTCAAGTACACAACAGACGGGATGTGTGTGGATGTGCACAAAATAAATTCCACAGATTTTCTCTGTTTACACACATTACGCATGTCTTGGTATGTTTTAATGGTTGTGGAAACCTTTAATGTAAATATGACATTTTCAAGAAGGAAGAAAAACAACTTTGCAGTTGTAGCAATTCATTTGTTTGTCTATTTAATGGGATTCGGAAGAGTTAGTCATTGTATGTGCTGCTCAGTGTTCTTTCTTTAATGCTCTTCCCCCACTGAGAAACTGGTGGTTATCATCTTTCAACTGCAGCATAAACAAATTACTGAAATTGGAGTCAGAAGGTCTCCATATGCTACAGTAATAAGCAACTTATCTAGATTCAGCTGTCATCAAACCACCTTTACCCCTCGCGTATCAATTAAACAGAACAAGGTGTGCATGTCTGTTCAAGATTCTGCCAGCGATTCATTATCAGCCTCAGCAGACTGTAGTTGTGATTCAGCCGCCGGGAGACGATATCTGTCTGGAGAAAGAGTGTTTGTCAGCGTGTGAAACTGCCAGGGTTCAGACACACACACACACGCACGCACACACACGCACACACACAGGTGGAGGCTCTGACACAGTGACAAGTAATGGTTAAAACTCTTCAAGGTGTTGGAAAAGGTAAACCCTTTGGACCATTTCTCTTGCTGCTTAGCAACATCCACACATACACACTGTCTTCTAACTACTAAATAATGAAATAACACTGCTCACTGAAATATTTTGCACACAAATTCTAAATCAGGATATTTGTTCATATACATTTTAATCTATAGCCTTACAGTATCCAGGGAACACATATCATGAATAAAGATATGTTTAATAGTTCTCTCCAGGAGCCTTAAGGTTGGACTTTGGATAATTTGGCCAGCAAATTCAAAACTTGTCTATGCTATTGATTATGTGCCACTGTGTGCGTCTTAAACCGAATGCTCAGATATCATCAAGGTGTTTATTCAGAATGATGATTAAACCGAAACAGCATTTCGGTTTAACCGCACTTTAAACTAATTTAATGGACAACACAGAAACCTTTTAGAATCAAATATTCCCCCAGGCAAATGCATAAATGAAAAATGCCCAAACGCACACACATTTCCCCTTAACCATACACACGGGATTTCACTGTCACAGTCATTGTGAATTAATGCTGTTATCATCTGTCAGCAAGAGGCAAGTTGCCTGCAGCTAAAGTAGACATGGAGACAAAATAAAATATCCTCCCACAAAAAGCCTGGGGCAGCTGAAAACACAAGACACCAGTGCTCACACACAATGTTTAAATCTGCTTTATTAACGGCAACACATTCACATTCATGCCCACATCTCTGCTGTCCCGCATGCAGACCAGTGTTATAAAATAGTGTCTCCTAATAAAATGATGGAGAGACAGGATAAGCAGATATGATTTATGTTATGGCCAATAATGCTAGAATTTATTTTTTTGCAAATTTGCCATGCAGTTCTGTTTTTTTTCCTGTTTCTGAATTATATATTTTACCTCTGCTTTATTGTTGTAAAGTGACCTAAGACGTGCACTTTAAAGCTGTATTTAGCTCAGTGTTGTGGTCTGAAGCACTCACTTTTCAGCCTAAGTTAAAGGGGTATTCCGATTACACACCAATATCAGTTTACTATTCGTACAGAGTACTGCTCGGCTTGTTAAAACAGCTTTCTACACAGTAGTATGTCCTTTGTGGCTCTGCAGCTTTGCAAAACGACTTGCAATGTGTACATTCAAGCTCGATAAGCACAAGCTCATTCCAAA